>NW_008346683.1:3780142-3781261 GCF_000622305.1 Nannospalax galili
CCTCTTGATCAAGGAGGCCGAGGAGACCCCACCAGATGGACTTGAACCAGTGTCCAGTCTATAAAAAGGAGGGTCAACAGAGAGGAATCATATCCTCCATGCTTCCAAGCTAAGTCAACCATGGTTGAGCAGGACCTTTGACTTATCTTCACATAGGCAGAACTGGTAAAAGAAATGAAAGGAGCCAGGGGCTCCTCCCAAACCCATGTGACACCTGAGGACTGATCCTCAAATGACCTTACAAGTGAAAATAAATGGGTTTATCTGGACCAACTGTATAGCCTTAAACACCAAAAAGGAAAGTATAACCAAAGATTAAAGGGGCCAATATAATTTCATAATCCATATGTATACCTAATGGCTACATTACAAGCAACAACGCCAGACAGGAAATACCTTCTTTTGAGTTGTTGTTCAGGGTGGCCAAAGGGATTCCCAGATAGTAACCCAGCATAGAACTGGGAAATTGAACAGCAGACCCCAGTCTTATCCAAGGGAAGTTGACAGCTGACTGCCGCTGGATAAAGAACAGCTGACCCTCCTGGAACAGGGACCTCTAGATAGGCTGACTAGATTCACCAGAGGGGCAGGTAGTGGGGAATGGCTGGGGGTACCGACAACACAGCAGACAGTATCAGGGATATCAGAGTATAAGGGCTCTAGTGGGGGGAGGGAGGCTGTGGGAGGGTGCTACCTGAGAAGTGGATGTATAAATAAATTAGAAAAAAAAAATTCTTCAAAGCATAAAAATTTGCTCCTTAATGATTAGTAGATATGAAAAAACATTACCATTGAAATCTACCTGATGACTTTATATCCATGCTCAGATGCCAAGGAGCTCAGAAAGTAACCGACTGTGACTAGTAATAATCAGATACACAGAGATTAGAAATGCATATGCATCTTAGTGTTGATTGTATTAAAAATGAATTTTTCTGTATGAAACTGTGTATTTTAATAATGAAATGGAGATCTTTTTTGAAGTTTAAAACCTCATTTAATTTTCTGTCTTACAGGGTTTATATGGAGTACAATATTACATAACTGTATTAATTCAACTGTAAACCTAAAAATTTACATCCAATTTTGAAAGAGATGTATCTTAGCTCTGGAAATTGT
>NW_008346683.1:3781401-3796918 GCF_000622305.1 Nannospalax galili
ATTATTTTTTAAGTATTTTATTATTTCTATTTTATGTGTATGAGTGTATTACCTGCATGTATGTGAGCTCACCTGTGTCATGCATTGCCACGGAGGTCAGAAGAGGGCTTCAGATTCCCCTGGAACTGGAGTTAAAGACAGTTCATAGCCACCATGTGGGTGCTGGGAATCGAACCTGGGTCCTCTGCAAGAGCAGTCAGAGCTCTTAACCACTAAGCCATCTCTCCAGCCCCTATTTATTTTATTTTTAATGTGTATGAGTATATTGCCTGCATGTGTGTAAGTGCACATGTTGTGCGATGCCCACGGAGATCAGAAGGTGGTGTCGGATCTCCTGGAACTGGAGTTATAGATGGCTGTTAGCTGCCATGTGGGTACTGAGAATCAAACCTGAGTCCTCTGCAAAAGCAGTCAGTATTCTCAACTGCTGAGCCATCTCTCCAGCCCCAATAAATGTGTTTTAAAGAAAGAAAAATTGGGGCTGGAGAGACGGCTCAGTGGTTAAGAGCAGGTACTGCTCTTGCAGGAGACCTGAGTTCAGTTCCCAACACCCATGTAGAACAGTTGCCTCTAACTCCAGATCCAGGGGATTTGACACCCTCTTCTGAACTCGACAGGTACCTGCACGCATGTGTACATACCCACAAATACACACATAACTAAAAATGATAAAAACTCTTTAAAAAATTTTAAGAACAACAAAAAGAAAAAAGAAAAATGGGGGCTAGCCAGATGGCTCAGTAGGAAAGGTGCTTGTTGCCAAACCTGACAACCTAAGTTCAATCCTCTGGACCTACATAGTGAAAACCAACTCTCCTACAAGTTGTCCTCTGAGCACCACATGTGTGCCATGCACTGTGGTACATGTGCATGCATGCACTAAATAAATAAATGCAATACAATTTTTTGAATGGAAAACTTAGAAGAAAACATTTTACATGCTATACATTATGTTTACTGATCACCTATTAGGGGCCAGACTATAAAAATGCAAAACTGACATATTCTTTACCTTCAAATCACAATCTTACATTGAAAAAGTATCATGGCAATGGAAATCAGGTGTGGCAGGGAGGCTGAGCCAGGAGGACTGCAAGTTCAGGGTCAGCCTGGGCTACCCAGCAAGTTAGAGGCCACTCTGGGCTATACAGTGAGATGACTCTGTCTCAAAAGAAGAGAATGAAAAAAGCTATGGGAACATGTACAAAGACACAGGTAACACTTAAGGAATAAACAGTGAAGTCGTCTTAAAGCAGAATTTTAGCAGAAGAGGAAAGGGAGAAGCAAGATCTCAGAGTTAACATGACTGCTGCGCTAAGGCTACTCTTTCCAAACATTTAACCTGCAACGATTGTCACCTCTCACCTTGTCGGGTAAAAGCCAGAAGAGGGTACACCAGTTGGTCTTTGAAGAGGCGAGAGAGCTTCTGAAGGTCTTTGTACACCTTGGCTGCATTTTCCCCTAGAGTGTTTGTAAAAATTAAAAATCAAAACACAAAACCAAGTAGGAAAACCTGAAATGATGTCTGTCTTCTACTTGTGCCAAATCACATCCAAGTGTTGAATACTCATGAGCAACTACAGGGAAAAACAGAAACAAAAGGAGGTACAGTGCATGACCAACAAAACTGAATCTCAGGTATAAAAATTAATAGGTGATCTCAAACTAAGAGAGCTAGATTCAACTTACAGATTACAGGCTGTAGAAGAAAACTGTTGTGAGATTTATAGATACAGTAGCTTACTGACTACCCACCAATTTGTTCTGGGCTCTGTACACAGTGGGGAAATATTCTTATGGAGCCTGAAGCCCAGGAAAACAACAGTACTTATCACATGACAGATGTGGGTCAGAACAGGGCAAGCATTTCTCAAGCTTCCTCTCACATCAGCAGTTCTCCCCTAAGTGAGAGAAAAGTACGATTATGCCCTTTAAAAACAGGACAAAGTAGAGAGCCTGACCACAGCCCCATAAGTGACAGGGTGTAGAGAGTACAAATCTAAGAGTGCCTGGCTCCAAAGTACTCATTTTAAGCCACCACACTGCTATGCAAGTGCAACTGAACACAGTTACCACCACTGGAGCACTATTAAGAAATTCTGACTCTGAGACCCAGCCACAGCCCTCCTGGTCAGGACCAGCATTTTATTTAGAGCTCAGGTGATTGACAAGTACATTAGTGTGTAAAGCAGGACTAAACTGCACCTGACGAGCCCACTTCAGTTTTAGTATCTACTGGTGTACAATCCTGGGCCAATTCCTAACTCCTCTAATCCTCACTTGTCTATTTAAAGGAAACACCACCACTACTCCAAAGAAAAACTGTTGAGACTTGAGGGTCCATGCACAGCGCCTAGCAGCATGTCACAATTTACACTTCCGCCCTGCATTTACATATTTTACCATGACAGCAGCATGCTCATTATAAGACCAGTGAGAGCAGAGAGAGAAATGCCACTAAACTCTAAATATTTGCTGTTATAAACCTGTGTTCAAGTTTGAAATCTGATGTGAAAACATCAAGACAAAGACATCATTAAAGAGAAAATCAATTTGGCTCAAGGCCTTTGTTCAAATGTGAAAACCAATTTTCTTCACATCTTTTCTCTCTGCAATCATGTCATCCCTTAGGCATTTTACTTTTGCTTAAATTGTTGAAGAATGGTGGCTTGTTTCATGTCTGTATGTGTGTCTAAGGCATGTTTTAACATGACAGCTGCAAGGCATTGTGTAGCTAGTTTTGTGGAAAAGTCAGTCTGTAATAAGACTTATTTATGTGTATGACTGTTTTGCCTACATAAATATAAGTGCACCCATGCATGCAATGCCTGCAGAGGCCAGAAGAGGGCATCAGACCCTCAGGAACTAGAGTTGCAGACATTGTTGCCACCATGTGATGCTGGGAACTGAATCCAGGTCCTCTGCAAGAGAAGTCAGTGCCCTTAACTGCTGGGCCATCTCTCCAGGCCAAAAAAGTCAATCCTGCAGCGGCTGTTTACTTACAGATTCACCCGTCCAGTGCATGCAATGTCAGGAGAAGCAAGAGCACCCACTGGACAGAACTGGCTCTTGGAGAGGAATGGTTTAGAACCCTAGAAAGGGTACCATATGTAAGTGAGGATGGAATATATCTGCGGTACTGAAGTTTCACAGGAAAGACTGTGTGGCAGGGGTAGGGGTCCAAAAGCTCCTTGGAGGAGTGACAGTGTAAAGGAGAACAGCAAGGTTAGTGCCCAACTTCTGAATCTATGTCAATCCAGAGAGCATTATAAACATGTTTTCTACTGTTCCTTTTCCATCAGCTTTTTAGTAAGTCAGTCTATCGGGGCTTGATCTCCTCTCCAAACTCACAAAAACAAGCCTTCAAAGCAACAACCTGAATCAAGTCAGTCTTCCCTAAGAGATGGTGTGGTAAATGCCATCTCCCTCCTATACCCAACACTCCCCGATTCTCAATATTCCCCTCAGTTTACCGTGAGGATTGAAGGGAATGGCACACTTAAACATGTATGCCAGCACAAAACAGAACAGGAAAGATACATCTTATTCGCCTCTCCATCCCACCACTTCTGCTCACCACCTGTCTCTCATAGTTCAGGGTTAATTGAAAAATTGTAAAAACATAAACCTGTCTTTTTTGTACCTGTTAATAACTTTATAGAATAGAGGGAGTTGGAGAGATGGCTCAATAGTTAAGAAAACTGGCTGCTCTTGCAGAGGACCTGGGCTCAGTTCCCAGCATGCACATGGCAACTAACAACTGTCCATAACTCCAGTTCCAAGGGATCTGACGCCCTCTTCTAACCTCTGCAGGTACTGCACGACACAGGTGAACTTGCATACATACAGATAATACACTCATCCACAAAAAATATTATAAAGTATTAAAAAATAAATCAAAATTTTAAAAAGAATATAGGAAAAACCATACCGAGAACACAAATTTTTAGGAAAGTTCTAATCTCAAATAATATCTATATTAAATTTGGATTAAAAATATTCAAGTACAATTTTTCCTCCATTAATATTCAGCAAGATACACTGAATGACTACATAAAATATAAATCTCTGTATCAGTTAAATACAACACTAGAGAGATATACAAAGATTAGCACAGACACTACAAAGTAGCATCAGTGTGATGAACTATATACAAGTATTATTCATAACAGTGTAAACATAATTCAGTACCCAAGACCTTAGAAAAAATAAGAAACAAACTCCTCCCTGTAATCATATGCTTTTTCCCCCTTCATTTGTGGTGGAGATGGCACCCAGGGCCTTGTACATACTAAGCAAATGCTTACCACTGAGCTATACCCCTAGCCCCCAAATACCTGCATTCTTACCACTGTCTTGGGATCTGCATTACTCTCATTTAGAAATAGTCTTTTGAACATTATTTTTCAGGCTCTGTTTTGTTTTTCAGTGAACCTCTCAAAGATTCATTCCAGAAGTTAAGTCAGGGTTACTTCACCTGGCTGCTCTGTGCAAACAAAGGATTCTGGCAGCAACTGCAATCTTTTCACACTTTTAATCTCACTGTTGATTCTTAGTGTAGCTGTAAATAAAAGAAAAAAAGATGATAAAATCATTGTCACTTCACCCACTCCTTCCTTTTTAGTGCAGGATTTCATCTCCTTGCCTCCAATACACTGAGGACACAGTATTCCAAACAAACCACTCTGCCTACTTTTCCCCTTGCAGCAAGGTAAAAAATATAAACCTGCTTTGAGTAACCACCTTCAGACACCACCTTTAAAGACAACAGTAAGTATCTTAATATGCAGTCCACTACATGTCACCACCAGCAGCTTGGTAGTAATTGAGAGATATGCAACAAGGCCAACAGGAGGCAAATAAATACAATGAAAACATTATTTCTAGCAAAGTCACTAAAAGCACCACTGATTTATCTTATTTTAACACTTGGTAATGGCCAATCCTTGTTCACTAAAAGAATCCTGTATGTCCAGGCATGGTGGTGCACACCTTTAATCCCAGCACTTGGGAGGCAGAGGCAGGCAGATCTTTTTGAGTTTGAGGCCAGCCTGGTCTACATAGTGAGTTCCAGGACAGCTGGGGCTACAAGGAGACCCTGTCTCAAAAAGACCAAAAAAAAAAAAAAAATCCTGCTAATTTCTGCCAGGCGTGGTGGTGCACGCCTTTAGTCCCAGCATTTGGGAGGTAGAGGTAGGCGGATCTCTGTAAGTTCAAGACCAGCCTGGTCTACATAGTGAGTTCCAAGCCAGCAAGCCAGCTGGGGCTACAGGGAGAACCTGTCTCAAAAAGACCAAAAAAAAAAGAATCCTGTTAATTTTCACAGCATCATTCACTCTCTAGACCCAAAAGAGTATTCCTGACATCAGAAAATTCAATTTTAGTCTTGTACACAAAGGTGTGCTCATCTCAGTCCTTATAGGAGTTAGTGATAGGCTCATGCACATAAAGGAAAGGTTTAAAGACACACTGCTCCTTTTCAAAGACTCAAGCCTGGAATGGCTAGCTACCATGAGAGTCTGTAATCACTGATTTGTCAAGAAGAGTAAAGAGCAAAACATCAGAAATGAAGAAATCAAGACATGCATGACATCAAATACTTCTGTAATAAATTAAGGTAAAAATTACATCTCATATTTATTATTAGTATCTGGTAACTTCCACCTTCCAAAATGTGATGTGCAGCATCAAGATCTAGACCAGAACAGAAACTGCTGCCACCTCTGGGTGCAAAATGTCAAACTAAATGCTACACGTGTTATTTGTGACAAACTGCCAAAGAGACACTGCTAGGTCCTGATGCTACCACAGTCACATTCTGACAAATGTGTGAGGTCATTCAAACTGTTAAAGCAAAATTTTGAGACTTTTAAGTAACACTTAAGATAATCTGGTAATTAAAAGGAAATAAGAAAAATTATGGGTCTGAAGAGCACTAGCTGCTCTTACAGAAGACCCAGGTTCAATTCCCAGCACCCACATGGCAGCTAAAAACCATCTGTAACTCCAGTTCCAGGGGAATCCAATGCCCTCTTCTGACCTCTGCAGGCATTGCACGACACAGGTGCAATTACATACATGCAGTAATATACTCATATACATAAAATAAAATAAATAAAATATTAAAAAAAAGATAAATTACTAAGAAGGGAACAAAAACTGTCTTCTACTTCAAAGATCAAAATGCCGTAAGTTAGCTTTCCAAAGTAAATTTTAGCAGGAAAAATTTTTTTCAAATATAAGACCTTAATAAACAAAATTATTTTGTGTTGCTGACGCTAACAAGGACTTCCCCCTTACTTCCATCCAACAAAACAAGGAGCTATAGATCATGATGAAAATCCATGACCTGAGGCACAGTAAAGCAACAGTCTCTGCTCTACAACCGAGTTACGTGGAAAACTAAACGAGTCACAAAGTCAATCTATCTCACCACATGAGCTTACCTAGCTGAAAGAATAGCTTCAAAAATAAACAACAGTGTTAGTCAGGCATGGTGGGGCTCATCTGTAATCCCAGTACATGGGAGGTAGAGGCAGAAAGAAGAGGAGGTCAATAAGACCCACTCTCAAAAATATAAAAACAAAGGAAACAAAACAAACATCAAGAATAAAACATAAGATCCTGGTCACCCAAACACATCTCCAACATGTGTGATCATGAGAACATTCCAGAGACCTTTGGAAATGACCTGTGCAACATGCAAGCTAAAATGAAATGCAGAGGTGGGATGAACTGCCACCCCAGTGAAGCTTCCTAATGTGAGACAGGGAAATCAAGTTCTTTACTCAGAGGGACTTCCCTGGGGGAGGGCAGACAAAGCATGCCCCCAGCAAGGCCACAGAACCACAGCAGGGTTTCTGTGTATTGCTGGTCAGTGATATCAAACCGGTAAGCCCAATTCAGCCTCATAATCCCAATTTAAGACTTTAAAAACAAGTAAATAAAAAGAACAACT
The DNA here is from genome assembly GCF_000622305.1 of Nannospalax galili. Taxonomy (NCBI): domain Eukaryota; kingdom Metazoa; phylum Chordata; class Mammalia; order Rodentia; family Spalacidae; genus Nannospalax; species Nannospalax galili. Next base: position 3,788,360 of record NW_008346683.1, read on the forward strand.
TGACAGGCATTAGAAAAAAGCACTCTTCAAATAGTTTCTGTATAATGAAACCCATCCTGTTCTTATTATCACAACTTCCCATGGGACAAAACAGTACAAAAGCTGGCCTCAACACACATCAACCTCAGATGCTTAATCCTTCAGACACAAATGGTCTAGTAGCAGAGAATGACTCAGAACAGTTATCAAGACAGCCAGTCACTGCAGCCTGGCAATAAACTATTTAGAAAGAAACTATGTACTCAATTCATAAGCAGCAACCTTGACTGTACCATACATAGTTCAGTTACCGTTTACAATGATTAGGTTTCCCAAAGGCACACAGGTGAGCACAGCAGAGCCTCCCTCACAGAGAGGATGCGTGTACTGCAGCTTGTACACACCACTCAATTTCCACTTGTCTGGCATTGACACTGCTTTGGCTTCAGTTCTCTGAGGAATGAAAGGAAAGGAAAAATAATGAGGAAACCCAAAACAATTAAAATCTGAACTGCAACAAGACAGCTTGGTGGGTAAAGTACTCGCCACACAAGCCTGACACCTGAGTTTTGGCCCTGGAACCCACATAAAGGTGGAAGGAGAGAAACTACACAAAGTTGTCCTCTGACCTCCACACGTGCGCTAGGGCATGCACACACCCCCACATACACACATCACACACACAATTTTTAAAAAAAAACATAGCCCCCCTTAACAAAATGTGCCATATTGTTAATACTGCTATCACTGACGGATAATATGTTCTAACAGTTTTCTATCAAAATTTTTGTTTACATAGGTAAAGTAACATCACAGAAATAAGGCTTAACTTTTCAAAGACTCATGTCTCTACCTTACAAAGGTGAATCATTTTATTCAAGATCCCGACTTAAATATTCTTTCTTTCGTACAGTCCTTCTCAGAAAAGTTATTCCCTAACATTCTGTTCACATTTCTATGGTTACACATCTGTTACGCTTTGTCAATTTATTATTTATAATATATCACAACTGTCTCTCTTGCCCACCTGTGACCTCTATGAGGACAAGGAATGTCAAATATTTTTATGTCCTAATTTCTGGCTCAGTGCATGACATACACAGGCATATAAGGATGGTAAATTATTCTCCATCTCTATATCCCATCACGTGGCCCAGCCACAGGCTATGTGTACAGGCCACCAGTACAGGGGCTATGCAAGGGTATGAAGAAGATCAGGCTCCATCCTAGACTTACTGAGTCAAAGCCTACGTTCTAATGAGATCTTAGGTCTTCCTTAGCTCCACTGTTCTCTGTAATCCCTGGTGCCCTGTATGTGCAAATGTCTCTCTTAGAACTTACACAACATCCTATACCGGCTTATATTCGTATCTACCTCTGCCAGTCTCAGACAATGGAAAAGGAAAGCAAGGATCATGCACACATACAAGCAAAAAAAAACATCTAATCTTAGTGGATGCTTAACAAATACTGAAGATAAGCAACTATAGCATAAAGTCATCAATATAAAACAGAACCTAGTGGGCCAACATCTAGTCATACTCAGTCCACGTGCACTAACCCCACTTTATTTGCATATTATCATATAGAAATCTTTTATCTTTTTTTAAACCAGTTACCATCATCTCTGTAAACTGATGCTAACAAAGGAAATGAAGGAAAAGAGAAGAAGCATGGGAAGGGTGCACTTACGAGTGCCTACTATAGCTCCTCACTGTTATTTGGCATTTTATGTTCAATCCCCAACCACACTTAATGAAGGAACCTGGACCACCACCATACCTTGGTGGTTAAGATACCCAGAGCCACATGCTAAGGCATTTGGACTGCTGCAGAGCTTACCTGAGGGATGTAGCCAGACTCGAGCATGAGGAGATGCACCAGCACTATCAAGGCGTCACTGGCATTAGAGCAGTCTGCTGACTGATACAGGATTTCTAGAGAGTGAGGCACCTGCCCCTCCACTGCTTCACTGCAGAGCATTGGTTCTGAAGGACAGAAACCTGAGTCTTCTTCCATAGCCACATCCTGAACTAACTCAGCTTCAACGTTGTACCTAGGCCCTTCCTGAAAGGATGACAACAAATAACTAAATTCATTAAAATACTTACATTTCATATACTAAAATGAGCAGAGCTTAGTGCTCAAAGCCATAGCACATCATGGGACTCAGTAACAGGAGATGTTCTAAGGAAGCTGTCATAAATACCTGAGCCCGAAAGCCTACCTCTCCATCCTGAATCCCATAGCACCATTTATTTTGACAGGCTAAAAACCTGCAATTCATCCTTAAGTCCACCCGATACTTAACAACAGTACCCCAAATCTGATCTGTCTTCACAGTTCCACTAACATTACTCCTAAGTATCTCTAAAGCTGCCCTCCTATACCACTGGTACCTCAGACTCTCATGACAGTGTCTCCTGACTTCCAGCAACAGTCTTCCCTCAAGTACCCCCACCTCCATCTCTTGTCTCCCAGTACACTCCACTCACCACTGCCAGTTTTCCTGGCAATTAAGAACCCAATCATGTCTTATATGTCCCAGTTTAAAGCGCATCAGGATTTCAAGACAGGCAACATTTCCCACAGTTGTGTCAGAAAAAAAGTTAGTACATGGTCAAGTGGGAACTATGCTACATGCTGTGTCAGCCTAATCTCACCTACGGTCACAAGATCCAGTATTAAGCTTACGAAAGTTCTGGGAAGTCTAAAAACAATGTGTGCATTTAACTAAGATATATTAACCGTTTTCACCAACACTTAGTATCTCTGTTATACTTATTAAAAACTCATGAAACAAGTTTTTCAGAGGACAGGCTGAGGAAAGCAACCCTATAAAATTAAGTTCAAATGCCCAAGCATCCAAGGCTCATTATCATCTGACTCTGGCAGTTCATCTCTGCTTGTCCTTTCCTATCCACTGCAGTGTTCCCACATCTACAGCAGACCACAAAGGCATGTCATAGCCTTGGTTACTGCACACTACCACACTGTTTGACTATTTTTGGATCACACATCTGCATTTCTCCATGACTGCAGGCTTACAAAGAACCAGACTATAAATTACCCATTTAGTAACCAGAACACAATACCTGGCACATGGCACATACTCAACAAATTCTGTAGAACAAATGCTGAAGGATGACACTGGACAATCGGACAATTTCATGTTTTTGTTTTCTAAGCGTTTTCTCACTTGTGATCTTCTACATCAAGCAAGGCATATAACACTACTTTTCTATAGATGGTATAATTGTGACTCAGAAAGATTAAAGAACTAGGCAAGGTTACCAGCTTATAAAACTTTGAAATGAACCCAGATTCTCAGATTCACAGTTCAGAGCTTTTAGATGTAAAATGTGCTCTAATAAAAGTTACTATACTGATTTTGTTCAGAAAGCTCGTTTCCTAGGCTTGTGTTCAACTCTTAATACAAAGCACATGTTTCTTCTTTTTAAAGTTGTACTTCCAGGGGGGTAAAGGAAATTAAAATTACATCATATGAGTGAAAGACTGAAGGACTATAACAGAGCCAAAGCTGACAGCCATTCTTTGAAAAATCTCTGAAGCGCTAAGGCCTAATGGCTATGGAAAGATCAAAACTTATCAAAACCTAAAAGCTAGCCAAGCATGGTAGCACATGCCTGTAATTCCTGCATCTGGGAGGCCGAGGCAGGAGAACTGTGAGATCAAGGCCAGCCTGCACTATCTGGCAAGCTCCTGTCTCAAAAAAAGAAATTTTAATACAAAGAAACCAATGATAATTCACACTACTTAAAAAGTGCTACTGCACAAGACATTTCCATAATTTTCTTTGAACAAAAAGAAACTACCATATTAAAAAACAGTATTACCCAGGTAGGCAACACACCTATAATCCCAGGACCCAGGAGGCAGAAACAGAGAGATCTCTGAGTTTAAGGCTAGTCTGGTCTCATAGTGAGTTCCAGGCCAGCCAGGGCTATATAGTAAGATCCTGTATCAAAAAAAAATTTAAAAAAAGAAAAAGCTACACTATGAGAAATCTCTTCACTACTTTTTCTCATCATCCCTAAATTTGGCCATTTACACTTAGGCAGCAGTATGAAAACAAAACAGATGTGGAAAATTTTAACTCAGGTTACCCTGAGTCTGTAATTACATGTGAAAGATATCTGTATCCTCCTGGTGGGCTTATCAAACCTCACTCCTAAGTCCCAGAAGCCCTGGCCCTAACCATTCTGATAGGAGTATTTATCATTTTCTTCCCATGTGTGAGAAAGGAAAAGAAGCTGAGCACCACCTTCCTAAACAGATCGTTTTGCCACAAGTGACCAAACTGCGTTCAAGCTAACATCAGTTCTGATCTAGGATATCCCAGACTTCATTAAAGAAAATTTTCAAGTACAATAAAATTAAGTTATTACAAAAACAAAATTTATCTCCTCTTGTTTTGAGTTTTGCCCATCTATTTATTTTCCTTTTCTAAGGTTACCTTCTAGATTGAATTAGCAGAGCATACTGTTTCAAGGACTTCAAGCATTGTTTATAAGAGTTCAAGCTCAGGTTCCATGCTAAGGTTTCACAGTTGCCCTATAAAGACCTTCTAATATGGGCCAGGCATGGTGGCACACACCTTAAATCCCAGCACTTGGGAGGCAGAGGCAGGTGGATCACTGTGTGAGATCAAGACTAGCCTGGGATGGTCTACCAAACAGAGTTCTAGGCCAGCTAGGGCTACATATTGAGACCCTGTCTCAAGTAAGGAAAAAAAACAACAACAACAATAACAACAACAACAACAACAAAAAAAAAAAAACGTTAAAATACATCTTGGAACTGACATTACTACCTTGAGGTACCATTAGCTTCTCAAAATTTTCCAAAGGAAAATTGGCAAACTAGCCACATACTATAAAAAGCTCCATCTTAGATTTTTATGTACATAGAAGTAAAGGGCATAGGGTCTTCTGTCTAGGTTTATCTCTAAATGAGTCTGTCAGTACAAACAGACTTGGATATAATTTAAATGCACAGCCATACAGCCTTCTTCATTCTTAGACTGCCTCTAGGAAGCAGAAACACAAGAGATAAGAATAATTTGTAAATAATTAAAAAGTCTTTTAAAAAAATTAAAGTTTTTATATCTGGAAATTACTTTCACAATTTATCAATCTATTAAGTATTTTTTAACATCTGTCTATACTTAATATCATGACTCAATGTTTAAGGCCTGAAGAAGAAATTAAATTGAAGTGATAAGAATATACACAAAAAACAATGAAGAATGCTATGTGTTAGCACTTCAAGGTGTACTATACAAGGTATTAAAGGGAGGTTAATAAAGAATTAGGTACTTACAAAGTAATAAAAGTATTCAATACAAAGAAAAAGTTTTAAATTATTGGACTGTCATTGGCAAGGGCCTTGGAAGACAGGCAGAAATACAGACAGCAGAAAGAGGAGCAGGGGATCTAATCCAGGTGAACAGCAAGAGCAAGGACACCAGGCCTCCAGACACTGATCACAGCGTCACCTGCCTGTACACCTCCATGTGTGAGCATATGAATGGGGAAGAGAAAGATCAGGACTCTGTTCTGACTAGAGAGGACCACTGAGAGGAAAGAGCAGAAACTGGTTCTGGCGAGGCTGGGTGGGACAACTTTCAGAAAGTCTTGAATACTAGGTACAAGATGAAAAGACTTTCTCTTCTGTGAAATGACATGGTTGGACTAGAGATACTGATTCCAAAATGATGTGCATCTCTGACAGTTACTAATGGGCAAGAGAGACACAGTAAGAAAGGACGACAATGAGCCTAGAAAGTGAACTGAAGAACAGAACCTGGCATCCTGGGATGGAAGAGAGGCCTGCTAAGGCTTGCCAATGGGTTGGACACAGGAGTCAAAAGGCAGAGACATCAGCAGTGCTGCTGGGGGGAGGAGGGAATGCTGCCACACATTATTTCCAAATTTACTTTGGACATGGAGTCTATGGCAACAATTTAAAAGTCCAGCAAATCATTTGCAAATGATTATACTATAACATACAACCTTAATAAGTAGAATAGCCCAAAGATGAAAAGTAGGAAATAAGCTCAGAAAGCACAGAAAAACACATGGTCTGAAGAAGCATCTGGACAAAGCCGGGCAAAGCCATTATGTCAGAATGCCAGCCCAATACTGGTCCACGCATTTAGAAGATGAAAAAGAAAATGGCAGGGGCTAGAGAGATAGCTCAGTGGTTAAAAGCACTGACTGCTATTGCCAAGGATCCAGGTTCAATTCCCAGCACCGACACGGCGGCTACGAACTGTTCTTAACTCCAGTTCTAGGGGAATCTGAAGGCCTCTTCTGACCTCGGCAGCATTGCACAACACTGGTGCACTCACTTACATGCAGCACTTATACACATAAAATAAAAATAATAAATAACCAAAAAAAAAAAGAATGCACTTTTTTTGACTAGATCAGGATAACTAAAAAAAAAAAAGAAAATGTTCAAAAAGAGCACAATCTGCAATTTACTGATGCTAATTGTCCAGACTAGTGCAAAATTCAGCTGAAGTATTGAGCTGGTTTAGCAACTACTCTATTTCATCCCTTCATCTTCAATACCTACCACACTGTTATCGTTCCAGGCATCAGACTGGGCAGGCAGGCCTTGTGCTGAATCACTCCACTGTTCATCCGGGATGCTAGCCTGATTTGAGCTGGCAGCCAAAGAGGGTTGGTCATTATTCTGGAGTGAGGAATGCTCTGAATCTGTGGATGAAGGTAAGTTAGGTCGTGGCATGGCATCTTCAAGAACCAAACATATCAAGTCCCCAGAAACAATCCCATACGAAGCCAAGGTCTCTTCATCTCCAGTGAGGGCATCCTTGTTGTTCAATGTAATTGCAAATCGTGTATCAGAACTGCCAAGAAAGATGGATAAGGATAGTAAGAGCTACCTATTCCACTATCCCAATAATACCTGTGGAACATATATAAAGCACATGGTATGAGCCTACAAGCACTAAGTAACAGGGAAACAAACAGTGGAGAGAGATGACTGAATGACTTTTTCTCATCAAATGCCTGGGTTACAAGATTTCTAATGGCTACAACTTTAGTCAGGGGTATACAGTCTTTCTTAACCCATGTTTTCATCAAGTCCAGAGTACATACTTTTTAGTATCCTGGCATCTTTGAAATGGGGATGCTTCCTGAACATGATGACACATCAGTTTAATTCACAGTTTCCAGCTTTATGTGAGTTCTGGGGTTTCAAACCCAGGTCTCCAGGATAGCACGGCGAATGCTTTACCCAATGAGCCATCTCCCCAGCCCTTAATTCATTTTTCCTATACACATAATTTTTTTCTTAACATCTTTACAGAAGAGACATTAGTGAAGTAGAAACTGGTCCAGCTTGTTAGAAACCACGTTGCTCAGCTTCTGTTTTCAAAATGCTTTGATAAACAAAATGGTGAAAATCTGCCAGCTGCCCATGAAAACACCTTCTCAACTTTGGCAGAAAAGGGGAAAACACCTCAAACGAACAATTTATGCTATAGAAAAGATAAGGAATGGTCTGCTTAAAAATTCCACTTTCTCTCTGCTTTAGATAAAAGAAAGAGCTATTTCTAAAGTACGTTTTTTCCAAGGCCCTATTTTCCTGAAATTATGGGGGGGGATCACATTTCACCAAAATATGAAATTCTGGGAACTCCACAGACTTCGAAAATCTATTTTCTAGCCAACATCCCAGTGTTAGTAGCAAAAACAATGAGTCTTTCTGCAAGGAACAATATATTCTAAAATGAAATGGAGATCTTTTTTAAAGGTTAAAAACTCATTCAATTTTATGTCTTACAGGGTTTGTACTGAGTTCAATACTGTATAACTGTATTAATTCAACTGTGAAGCTAAAAATTTGCAGCCAATTTTGAAAGAGATGCATCTCTTGCTCTGGATTGCTATTGAATATGTTAAAGCTGTAATGAAATGCTTCTTCTAATCATGTGGTTATTAAATAAAAAAAAAAAACTGATTAAAAAATCTATTTTCTAGTAATTCTTGATCTGTTTGTTCAGAAAGAACTCTAAAAATTACAAATGTGTCATATGGACACATTTTTAAACTGCTTGTTGATTATCAAATGAACAAACATTCAGAAGAATGAATTTACTTTCACGGGATGAGGGGCTTATATCCCTTCTAACTAACTAGTCTCAACTGGGAAAATAAGCATGAGAGAGAAACCAACAGGCTCTTGGGGATACAGTCATACCAGGTCACATGCTTTCAAGACTGTCCTGCTACTTAAAAAGCAATAAAATGTGTAAGTACTTTTACATGGAAACACCTTTTAAAAATAGAATTCTGCAAGTGTGTGGTTTGGAGATGCTATCAACCTGTAAAACACTTGAATTTCACACCAAGAAATAAGCAGGCCACTATGTTTAAAAGGAGTTGTGGTGGGAGAGGAAGGCTGTCTATCTGACGAGTTTGTATTCATGCTCAGATGCTGAGGAGCTCAGAAGGTGGGCGACTGTGACCAGTGATAGTCATGTATATAGAGATTAGAAATGCATGTGAAAACGTCTCAATGTCA
>NW_008346683.1:3797405-3815524 GCF_000622305.1 Nannospalax galili
AAGGAAAGCAGGCTCACTTTAATCTTGCAATATCTTAACTTGAAAAGTAAAAGGACAGGTCCTTATATGGTCTTGTTTTGTCCAATTCCCTACAAATAAAGTGAGAGCTTATAAAAATCTTATAAACGGTGTCAATTAACAGGAACGGCTTTTCTTTTGAAATTCTCGCTTTTAAAGCCCACATACCCACCTTTTTTTTCTGAGCACATTCAAATTTCTAACTCACATTGTCTCTCCACGTCCTGATTATTCTTCCCAGAAAATATCTACTGGAGAGGAGCAGAATTGACATAACTTGGCCCTTTCTCAGCTTGGCCCCAAACTGCAAGCTCTCCAGGGTCATGCGTCTCTCTTTTAGCAAAAATAAAACATCTCGGAAAAATCCAAAGATCTGAAGCGTCCAGGCTGTGCTTCCTAAACCTTAACGATGGGGTGAGTCCCAGGGTTCACTCAACAGTTTGGAAGTTTCGTCGCCTTAGGGCAGTGGTACAAATGGCAGGTGTCCTGGGCTTCAGGGCAAGTTTTGACTTTCGGAACAGAGCGGACCCAGGTTAAGCACCGACAGCCCTCGCCCACAGGGCACTAGGGCGGGAGCCCGGCAAGGCGGAGCGCCAGCCCAACTGCCCAGCTGAGTGCACCGCGGCGTGGGCATCCCCGGGAGGTGGCGGGGGTACTGCGACCCCGGAAGTGACTACTCACCCGGGGGGACGGCAGCGTCCGGGGGAGGCCGCGCCATGGTCTCCCGCAGCAGGACCACGGCGAACAGCTGCCCCGCTGGGCAGAGTCACAGGTGCCCGGCGAAGCGACACCCCCCAGGGCCTCACGTGACCGCCGCGGCGCGCGCACCCCGCCAGCCGCCCGCCGCCCGGAGCCCCGCAGCCGCTCACCTGAAGCCCCAGCTGGGCAGCAGAGCCTGGCTGAGGTGCGCGCGCAGCTGCCCCAGGGTCGGCGCGGCTACGGGCAGCTCCAGCGGCCCGGTCCGCTTCTGAAGCCGTACGCGCAGCCTCATGGCGGCGGGAAGGCCGCACGCTTGGGTCGGCGGCCGCGCTGCCGGCGCCTCTGCGGACTCCGAACTCTCGCCGCTCTATCGGCGGCGCCCCCTACAGTCACGGCGTGATCGGTGGCTCGGCGCGCGATAGCGTCCCCTACAGGCCTGCGCCAAGCTGAAGCGCCTTCCGATCGGTGTCTCGGCCCACAATAGAGCCCCCTACAGGCCTGCGCGTGAGCGGAGACACGAGTGCACGCGCTTTCTGATCGGTGGCTCGGTACGCAATAGCTCCCCCTACTGGCCTGCGCGTGTGTAGAGAGCCGAGCGCCCGCGTCCTGTGATCCGTGGCATGGCGCCTGCGCACTACGAATCTCGTCCCCAGGCGGCGCAGTAGCGTGGTGGGGTGGGACTCAAAGGAATCCCTGCAGTTGCAATGTAGCGAGCGCGCTTATGCCTTTCAGACTTGGAAGGGCTGCTGCTGGCAATACAGCTCTCCACTTCCGATAGACCAGATGCTTGTCGGGTTTGTTCCACTGTGATACTCTTAGAAACTCTAGGCTTCTTTAGTTCCCTCCTGTTGCTACAAAACGTAGAACAACTTGTAGCCGGTGATCTCTGTTGCAGTATATTAGTAATCTGTTGCTGCTTATTAATCAAGGAACACAGCCGGCATGTTACATAGACATGCAAGCAGACGCCTGAGAAAATCATGTCCCCAAAGCTTCATAGCTTAGAGCAACGCACATTCGTGGTCCCGCAGCTTCTATAGATCAGGAACTTGGGGATGGGGTGGGTAGGTGGTTCGTATTTCCGGTCGCCTGCCAGGTCTGCAGCCATTCATCTGAAGACTTGACTCCACACTATGGGCCCGAGGCTTCGGTATTGCACTTGATTTCCCCAGGGGTCTGCTTGAGTGTCATGTGTAACATGCCAGCTGTGTTCCTCGAGTAGATGACCCAAGAGAAAGACCAAAAGGAGGTCTTCTGACTTAGCCTCAGAAGTTACATATTTTGCGTCTCATTCTTTTGGTCCCAAGTCAGTCCTTCAGTATGGGAGTATCAAACCAAAGACGTGAATACCGATAGGCCATATAATAAGTGCGTTGAGGCTGACTGGAGTAAATCTATTTCTATGAGAATATCAAGTTTCATCTTGTCCGTTCAAGTCGTTATAAAACAGCTGAATAAAGCTCCCGATAGATGGCAGCACTTATCCACATCTTAACCTTTCCATGTAACTATAAATGTAATACAAAAAATTTAAACCATAAACTTATTTAAAGAATCCTAAGTTTTTTTTAGTTTTTTGTTGTTGTTGTTGTTATTGTTGTCATTTGATTGCGTGCTCCGCAAGTGTGAACTTTGTAGAGGACAATGTGGACCCAAAGAATTCAAAAGGTTGGACACCTTGAGCCAGAGCAGCCCTAAGGTACTGCCAAGATTTAAGGGAACTTGAGGGGCAACCCTCCAAAATTCCAAGGTCCAAGCAAATTCCACACACCTCTTCACTCAACTGCCCCCATTGCTTAGATCTCTTTTCTTTTTGTGAGAGGCCACTTTAATGTCTGCAAGCAACAGCTCCCACAACTTAATTTTTTAAAATCTTTCCAAATGGGCATTTAATGGAATACTAGAATTTCCCCCATTTTCCTGTCAGATTCTATTCATTCTCTCCATTTAGTTTATTTTTAAGAAAAACTTTTAATTTTAAAATATTTATTTGCAGGAAGTTCCCAGTTTTCTTATATTCTGTTTGGTGAATGAATACTGCTATGTTTTTGTGGTTTTGTTAAAGTCCACATTTTATTTAGATTCTCTCACTTTTTTGTGATGTCCTTTTTTGCTGTCTCAGGATTCCACATTACAGCTGGTCATCATTTTTCCTTATGCTCCTCTAAGTTGTGACAGCTTCTTGGGCTTTCCTTGTTTTTCCATGACCTCAGCTATTTTAAGGAGTATTGCATGATTAAACCAAGGTGATGTGTTCTTGAAAAGACCACAGAAGCAGAGTGTGGTTCTCATCACAGCATGTCAGTGGTAAACACTGTGTGAACTATCCTCACTTTAGTGTTAATCTTGGACATTGGCTGGTCTCCTTTGTATAGCATGCCCTTTGAAAGAAAGTTACTATATGCAGTTCACACATAAATAAAATAGGGACTGTGTTCCAGCTCCTTAAAGGTGGAGTATCTATATAGATTGCTCAGGCTTAGGCTGGGGACATAGCTCAGTTGACAGAGTGCTTGTCAAGCATGCACAAAGCCCTGTGTTCAATTCACATCACCACATAAACCAGGTTCTGTGGTGCATGCCTGTAAAATCAGCACTTGAGGGGTGAAAGGTAGGAGAATCAAGGAGTTAAAGGTCATCCCTTGCTCCACAGCAAGTTCAGATCAGGCTGAGCTACAGGAGGCCTGAAGTAAATAAATAAATAATAAATAAATAATAGATTTGTTCACAATTATGCAATCACATCAGGATGGGCCTACAGACGTTTATATTTTATAGAATAATCTAATACTAAATTCTTTGTTGTTGCTGCTACTGCTGCTGAGCTTTGTTGGAAGATCTTTCCGTTGTCTCTTGTTGCCATTTTTCATCATTGTGGTTTTTTCCCTTGTTTTATTCAGTTCCATTTTTTAGTATTTTCTTGCCTTCTGCAGCTATTAGATGTTCTAGAATAAATTTGTGTATTTCCTGTTCTAACCTCAGAGTCAACCATTTTTTCCAAGGATCCCTACCTACTTCCTTTTATTGGAGAATGGTATTAGAAACTAAGGTCTGGATGCTAACTGTGCTTATTGAAGTGTCTTTGCTTCTAAGCCTTCCCGTCTGACAGAGCAAAGATTTATCATATGTCTATTCTAGAAGATACTATTTCTATATGTAACCATCTGTATATTCTGACATACAGCTCTATATATCCAGCTCTAGTCCATAAGTCCATGAGTCACAGCCGCCTCCCTTGCTTATCTGCAACCTCCTAATCCAACTTTGAGAGACCTGGTTACAGTCATCTGCCATCCACTTACCCCACTGCTTAATTATTCCAGTATGTGTGTATAGTGGCTTCAGAATGATTAACCCATACCCTGTGAGTTAACCAGAGTACCTGGTTGGTGGACAGTTCCTTTTGCCTTTCGGCTTACAGACTCCATTCATTCCCAAAGTTACTCCAGTCAGTACCTTATTCCCCCCAAACCTTTCAGTTAGGTTATTTTAACATTTGTGACTTGGAATGAAGCATAGATGAGGTGGAGATAATGCCAGGTAGAAAGATGATTCTACCAAACTGCAGAGTCATTCATCTCTCTTGATAGCCAAACAATTCCAAGCAGCTTCCTCTGGTAGTAATTTAAAACACGAATCAGTGTTACTCACACAAATTCAATTAGCTGGTGGGAAAACCAGATGGGTTGCCCAGCAATAGCATGCTCCTCTCTCCCACACCTTCCACATTCCCTGAACTGTGGATTGTCCTTTAGTAACCTTTCTAGTAGTTAAGCATTCTGGAAGTATAATGCCCATGTCCTGAATTCTGCCATTGATGCCAAGCTTCAGCACAGTCCTGAACCTCAGTCTCTTTACCTTTAGAATGGTGATAGTATCTGTTCCTTGCATAGTCTTGAGAGTGATTCAGTGAGTTCCTATATGAAGGGTGCCCAAAGCATAGCAATAAACCTTAATACACAATAAACATTAGCTCTGACTTTTGTCTATCCCTTAGGTCTCATTTTAGGATTCCCTTGTAACCAGATTTCATTAGCATAAGTGTTGGGAGACAGGGAGAAGAGCTCACAGTGCCCTTTGCCCCCAGAATGCCACATCTGGCTCCTTCTATTCCAAATACAAAGACTCTGTCTGCTCCTATAAAAAAAAATAGTATAATGTCTTCCAAGGTCAAGAAATAGTCTGACTTGCAGTGTTTTTCTATACAGAAATAGCCTTGTTGTAAGAATTCCTTCCCTGGAAAGATATAAACATCTACCCTTCTTTATAATGCCCCCAAAACAAACCAAAGTACAATTACACCAAAGTTCACACTAGGGAATCAGTGAGTTTATTGGGCTTACTTACAGCACATGGGCAATGGTTTACTAGCCGGAGCATGGGGGACCCCAAAGCAACCACACCAGAAAGTCTTCACCCAGCATGGAGTTAGTGCCCCATAGCTGCATAGGCAGTTCCCTCAGTTTACTTTCCCCAGCCTTTATATCCTAGTATCTCCTGAGACCCTTGAAGCCCCAAGAACATAAGCAAGTAGCACAGAATTGCATAAATGGCTAGGAAGGGCAGGTGAAATCTCAAACAAGGGTCCAATGACCCTCTCCACCTCTTCCTTTCTGAGAGAGTGTCAGCAGTCAGCAGGTCAGATCAGAATGGTCTCTTGCAAGCCTGCACAGCTGATCTGATGAAGATGGCAGATGTTTTGCTCAGAGGACCAAATTCTACAAGCTTCCATATTCCAGAAACCAAGAACTAGGGGTGCTTAATTCCTTCATACTGTATCTTGGCATCTTTTTTTTTAAACAAATTTCTACCTAGTTAGTAAGATGTTTTTTCTTCTGGAGTTTTACTTAAAAGTGCCCTTTGATCTGAAAAGACTAAGACCCTGCAGTCGTTCGTAAATGAAATAATGAATCTTGTGGTTCAGATTACAGTCATGAGTAGACTGGATAAGGAGGAATTTCCTGCAAATTTCTAGTTAAATATGGAAAGCTAAAACAATGAAATTGGATGGAGTACTGTTGGCTTTTGTTATTAATGAACTTGGCAAATTTTCCCTAAATGATTCCTTGAACAGAAAAGGAAACTAGTTAAGCTAATTTCAAAAGTCCTTTCGAAATAAAAAAAATTAATTTCTCCCTTCTTTCATGAGCCTTTAAAAATTTTTTTATTATAATTGTAGGGGGTGCACCTGCAACAGCACATGTGGTGATCAGAGGGCCACCCTGTGGAGTCAGTTCCCTCCTTCCACCTTTATACTGGTTCCAGGGATTGAACTTGGATAACCAGACTTATACAGTAAGCACCTTTACCCACTGAGCCATCTTGGCAGCCTGACTTTTGGGTTTTGTATTGTTTTGTTTTGGTCTTTTTGAGACAGAGTCTCCCTGTAGCACCAGCTGCCCTGGAACTCACTGAGTAGGCCAGGCTGGCCTCAAACCCACAGAGCTCTGCCTGCTTCTACCTCCAGAGTTCTGAAACTAAAGGAGTGCGCCCCCACACCCCGCTCTGACTTCTGTTTTTTTTAACTCTAATCATTTGAGTCCCCTTTTCAAAAGCTGTTCTACCTCTCATGTGAACTGTATTATTTTCACTGGAATCAATTCATTTCTTAAAATGTATACAAATTTGTTTAAAAGGGGGCTATCATATAAAAAAGAAAAGCTTGGGTTAATTTTCAAATAGAGGGTAGGTACAAACAACAAATACACAAGGCGGCATTCACGAGACAGAGACAGGTGAATTTCTGTGAGTTCAGGACCACCTGGTTTATATGGTGAGTTCCAGGTGAGCCAGTGTCTCAATAAACAAACAAATGAGCAGATACAGTTGATCATCCTTATCTGTATTTCAGCGTCCATTGGTTCAAGCAACAGCAGTTCAAAAATGTTTGGGAAAAAATTGTATCTGTACTGACTCTTCCCTCAATGATATAGCATAGCAGCTACTTACACTGCATTTACATGGTCTGTGAATATAGAGGTGACTTAAAGGACTCAGCAGATGTAATTAGATTATGTGGAATAATACAGCATTTGATATATGGTACTTCAACAAGTTCAGAATTTATTGAGTGCAGATTTGGAGCCAATGCCCCATGGACACTGAGGGATGACTGTCACAATGAAAACTAAACTTGAATACTTCCTAAAAAGAAAGAGGTAGGCACACTTGTGCTGCAGGACATAGAGATCAATCTCAAACTGATGAGGAAACTTTCTCCCTGCTGTCTGGCTTTCATAGTGCCAGACTGCTGGGGGAGAAAAGATATCAATGACCTTACCGAGCACTGGACTCTGCATGTTACAAAACCAACCTATCAGGCAAGATGTGCCCAGTGGCACAGTAGTGGTTCAGCTGTTACGGGATAACTAAAAGCTTTGAGGCCTACTCCACAGGAGGTAATTTTATGCCTGGTACTGTAATCCTGGTCAAAAGCCCATGCCTGGGGAGGTCACAGACCTTAGAGTAGAACCTGCTATTGTTATTTGGCTAACTGATCAAATTGCCTTCTAAATATTTATGTTTATACCCATAGCCCTGGGCTATTCTCAATCTTGGTCAGAAGTTTTTCTGCAGTGGGCAACAGTCAGTATTCAGATGCATAACTGGTCAACCTGATGAGAATAAGAGACTAATTGCTTAACTCTAAATGAGACATCTTTTTCAAACCCCTGCCCCATACACACATACAAACCACCACCCCCAGGGAGCATCAGGGAAAAGGAGGTAGAACGAATGTAAGAGCCAGATTATAGCGAGAAGTGCTATGAAATACCGCCTTCCAAACTGGACATGGCTATCAAACTCACGAACTCACATCGGCTGAGGTGGCCTGCACACAATCAATCCAGTCAAAATTCTGGCATTGCGGGGGGAGGGGAACATGCTCTCTAGACCCCATCTGTTATTGAAGAGATCTTAGCAATTGATAACTGCTGGTGGAGGAGAGAATCTTTTTTTTTTTTAATGTGTGGCCACTGATAGATTTCCATGTTCTAGTGGATGGCCTCACACCCATGAACATATGGACAGCACTAATTAGACTTAGTAGCTTATGAGAGAGAGAGAGAGAGAGAGAGAGAGAGAGAGCTTTAAGTTAGGAAGGAGGAGGCCATATTGGTGGGGATTTGTGGGGTGGAGTTGGAAGAGAAAAAAAGGGGTGGATGTGATCATGTTTCATTGTATATATGTATGGAATGTTCAAGAATGAAGAAAAATTAACACTAAAAAGGAGATAGGTAGGAAAGCAAAGAAACTGTTGGTGCCACCCAAGGAAGACCACAAAGAAAGGACATAAATATTTAGAACTATTTTATGAATTATTCCATGATGTGTGACATCATTCATCTTCCATATCTGCTCCAGCATTTTTTCTAATGCAATAAAAAGAATCAGTATAATTTCATGTGCTTACTTGGGTAGCAGCTGAAATTATCTCCCAGACTTCCAGGATCTGGGTCCCGTCCCAGATGAGGTCTTTCACTTCTGGATGTTAACTTGAAATTCATGCTTCCAGCAAGCCTCTCCCCTGGATTCCAACTGTGCACACACCTCCTGTCACCCCCTCAGTGTCTAATACCCCTGGGCCTACCTTCACACCATCCCAGGCACACTGGCCCACCTTTGCCGGTCCTTCCACTTTTTCCATCAGTACTGTAATCTGCCTGGCTTTTAATGGTCAGAGCTCAAAACACTACCTCCTCAAAGAAGCCTGTCTGGATCCACATCCTGTTACAGAAAAGTTATTTGAACAGCTAAGGGATCAAGCATTCACCCAGGAGAGCTGGAAAGCTCGTTTATTCTATCACATGCATCTGGACCTAGAACTGCCAACCAAGGCTTTAAGACTTTCTGGCCCCAGAGCAATATGTAAGTTAGGTTATATAGGACTTTTCACATCATTTAATGTTTCCTACCTGGGCCCTCTGGCTCTTTACTCTGATGTTCCATGTTATCTCAAGAAAATCCCTTCCTAAGTTCACCTGGTCCTTATAGTTTACAAATTATATATCATAGGCACGGATCAGGACAGCTACTGCCTTTTGATCTACAGCTAGGCCAGGCTAACTGGGCTAGGAATCAGTCAGTCATTGCAGCTTACAAAAACAGATATCACTGACAGAAGTTTAGATATCTAACATGCTCGAGCTACACTTGGACTAACTGAACCCAGTGCCTCATTAACCCATTTATTGAACTTTCCATTTTCTTAGTTTTACATCTTTATCAGTAGTTAGACATGATACACGGAAAACATCACAAAGCTTCAAGATATTACAGAGCAATAAAACATCACTGACTAGTAAAACATTATAGGGTTGAGGTTTTTTGGTTTTGGGATTTGTTTTTTTTCGGTCTTTTTGAGACAGGGTCTCCCTGTAGCCCAAGCTGTCCTGGAACTCACTATGTAGACCAGGCTGCCATTGAACTCATGGAGATCTGCTTGCCTCTGCCTCCCAGGTGCTGGGACTACAGGCATGTGCCACCACGCCCAGCAGGGTTGAGGTTTTTAAGATTGTCTATCTGGTAAGTAAAACAAGAGGAAATTTCAATTAGCTCAAGCTTACAAGAATATTATATAAGAATACAGTTTGATTATGAGGTCCTGACAAAGTAAGCTCACCTCCCCCAACTGCATCACTCTACTAACTGCAAAGTTACCTCTCCAACTACATTCCCTGTTTCCTTCATAATATATGTTAGCTGGCTTTCCATTACCATAAAACTTACCTAAGATGATTATAAAGAGGAAAGGTTTATTTGACCCACAGTTTCAGAGGTTTTTGTCTGTGACAGGTTGGCATCATTGGCTTGGACCTGTGACATGACAGGAGTGTGTGGTGGAACAAAATTGCTCACCTCAAAGCAAGGAAGCAAGAGAGAGGAAAGGAGAAAAATCAGGGTCCCATAATCCCCTCCAAGGGCATGCCTCCAGTAACCCAAGGATTTCCTACTAGATCTCTCCTCTCAAAGGTTCCATCACTTCTCATAGTGCCACATGAAGACTAAGCCTTTAAAACATAAGGGGGACAGCCAACAGCCAATATATAGAATAGCACGTTACAATCTATACTGTCCTATTTTATTCATGTATTCATTTTGTTTTCATCTCCTAGATCATAAACTCCATGTGGGCAGAGATTATTTCTACCTTTTTGCTAAAGAGGGCATTGCCCACACTAAGTCCTTAATAGATTCTTGTTGATTGAATGAATGTGTTTGTCTATGATGACAGTCTCCAGGCTCATGTCAAGGCCACACACAAAGTTTTCCAGCTTCACAGTTTTAGCAGTTCATTCTCATGTTACCAATGTTACTCTATCCCAGAGCCTATTCAGGCAGATACTATTTTTAACCCCATTTTACATGGAAGGGAAATCAACTTAAACAGTTAACTATAATTCAAGGGATTTTGATGAGAAACTTGAAATGGGCAGAAATATGAATAAGGCCAATGAGTGTCCCTGCTGCTCTCACTAGAGTAACAAAACTTCCTGACTTGCCTCAAGCTGTCCTGCCTGTAGTACTGAAAATCGTGCACCTTGGAGGAGCTAGAACATTTAATTAAAAAGCATATATATGGTTAAAAATACTTTTTATGGGGGCTGGAGAAATAGCTCAGCGGGTAAGAGCACTGACTGCTTTTGCAGAAGACCCAGGTTCAATTCCCAGTACCCACATGGTGGCTACGAACCGTCCTTAACTCCAGTTTCAGGGGAATCTGAAGCCCTCTTCTGACCTCTGTGGCACTGCACGACACGGGTGCACTCACATACATGCAGGCAATACACTCATACACATAAAATAAAAATAACAAATAAAAATTTTAAAAAATACTTTTTATGTCCATCAAAAAATGAAGATAGTTAGAAACACTATCTCACCAAAAAAAATTCTTTAAATATAGATAAAACATACACTTCATATGTGTCAATCCCTGGCCATTCAGAACGCACCAACTACCTGGGTGTGGTGGTGCACACCTCTAAACTTCTCTCTTGGGAGACAAGGAAGGAAGATCATGAGTTCAAAGCCAGTCTGAGCGACACAGAGAGGCCTCTTTCAAGAACGAAGAAAAGGCAAATACGTTGGCTGAAACATGGAGATAGAGTTGGGGGGGTTAGAAATCAAAAATATCAAGATACAAAGTAGTTGATAAACACACACAGCTTATGTCAAAGAAATGTTGGGACAGGAAGTCATTAGTAGCATTCTGAAATGGAGCAGACACTTAGAGATGCCATCTGTGGCCTTACCTTGAATGATAAAGATGCTAATTAAGTTGGCTTGATTATCAAGCCACATGCTTCTTGATTGAATCCTGGATCCACCTAAAGCCCAGAAGGTACTCTCTGCCACACTGGAGCCATCCTCTGTAGGCACCCTGACCTGGCTTATTTTTCCAGAAAGAAAAATTCATCCTCTTCTTTTAACTTAATATTTCAATTTGTTTTGCAGTGGTACTGGGAATGGAAACCAGGCCTTAGGCACAGAAGTCAAGCACTTTACCATTGAGCTATATCCTGATCTAGTTCAATAAAAACTAACATCTTTTTCAATATATTGGAACTCTTTTCTTAATCATTTGAGTAAAACAGTCAAAAAAAATTCACGAAGTTTGGAGAAAGAGAGAGAGGGAGAGAGAGAGACTACATCTTACATGTATGTATTGTTATAGGAAGGTAAGTATTGCGTAGGTGGTATTGTCTGTTCATCTAGGCAGAGACTGTAGCATTCATTCATGCCATTGGGTAATTGTAGTGAAGCAATTATGTAGTATCACATTTTGAAAGAGTCATCTGAAAAAAAAATCTACCGC
This sequence comes from Nannospalax galili, assembly GCF_000622305.1. Classification (NCBI taxonomy): domain Eukaryota; kingdom Metazoa; phylum Chordata; class Mammalia; order Rodentia; family Spalacidae; genus Nannospalax; species Nannospalax galili. The sequence continues at coordinate 3,808,942 of NW_008346683.1, forward strand.
TGAAATGACTCAGACTTAATTATCTTGACGTTTCAGCAGCTGAGTTCAAGGCATAAGGTGGAGAACAGGCCAGCTTCAAAGACAGAATTGAAGGTGCTCTCCAGCTTTGGACATTTCCTGCACTTGAGGTAAGAATTTTGAACAAACTTCAAGACTCTGCTAGCCCAGGCATTTAGGATGGGGACTTTTCAATGCAGACATCCCAGCTCTGACATTCCAAGTGTCATCTTTCACAAATTCTGGCTAGTGTCTGCCTAGGTTTCGCCATGTTGTCCTTTTTGTGTTTTCCTGTCCACCCGGAGCCTTCCTAGCAAAGCAGTTTAGTGAAGACTAAACACCCCTAAGAAGAGGTCAGTTCAGACTACACATTTAGCTTTACATGGAGGAGCAATGTTAAGAGGCTTGGCTGGAGGCTTAGAAGTGTGGGGTTATTTTTGTCTGCTTTTCAGAGAGGAACCTAGTAAGTGGGGGAAAAAAACTATCTGGTCTCTCAGTCATTGTGGTTAGCACTAAGGAGCTATTGTAATGCTTGTCCTTTGGAGCCACATCTGAAACCACACCAGTGACCTAGATCTTGCCACTGCAAAACTGCCCTCCCACTTGTCTGGTTAAACTTGTCAGTGTTAAACTCAGTGTTTGAGGAAGAAAGACTTGACAGGAATTTTCAGGGTTTTTTGTCGCTGGAAATCTGCTATAAAACAGACGTAAGAATTGAATCTCTTGAAATACCCCCCCCCCCAATTCTGCCTACATTCCATACCTACTGATTTAGACTTCTGCATGTTGTCATTTTTTTTTCTTAATCAAGATGTTGGAATATCCTAGTGGCTACTTCTTCAAACCCATTGAATTCAATATTTCAATGTGTGCCTCTGTTTAAAAAACCATATTTGACTCGCTCATCTCTCCCCCTAATTAAGATTTCCAGATCTGTCAAAAGTCTTGCCAATGACAGTAGAGGGAAGTTGAGAGTTATGAGTCTCCAGAATTTTCTAAATTATGTTGGTGTTTTCTTATTCTTGATTGGAGGATAGCTCAGAACATTTAATCTAGGAGTGTTATTCTGTCTATGTGGTGGCAAGAAATGATCACTACGGAGGTTTTGAGAACCTCAAAAGAACCACATCTTCAGAGGCAACAAAATAGGTACTTGCTAGGAGGACTTTCAATTCATCTTGGATCCTTTGCTTGAAGGCAACTCACCCTGCCCTTACTTGTCAGCCAAATTACTTAACCTCTCAGAGTCATCGCGTTGCCTGACAAGGTTGCTGTCCTCCTCTGCCCATAAATTATCATCCTAACCAAACAATTCAACTGAAAGTTATGGATAGTCCATTCCTTTCTACCCCAGTCAGTTCATTCCCTCATAAAATGTCTGGAGGGAAAATATGGTTTTCTAGGTATACTTTTGGGTTCCTGGATCTCCTTTAAAGTATACCATGTCAGAAACTTCCTTTAATCAGGAAGGGAAAACAGGTTTTACCTCCTGAAGGGAATTTAAAACCCCATTTGTGGGGTTGGAAAGATGGTTTAGGAGTTAAGAGCACTAACTGCTCTTGCAGAGTACCAGGGTTCAATTCCCAACACCCACTTGGCGGCTAACAACTGTCCATAACTCCAGTTCCACAGGATCTGATGTGTTTGACTGACCTCCATTAGCATTGCATGACATGACATGGGTGCACCTACCTATATGCAAGCAATACACTCATATACATAAAACAAAAGTAATAAATAATTAAAAAAGAAAAACTCCATTTGTGCCCAAGAAAATACGAATGAGCATTGCACAGAGTTGGCTGAAAATGTCCCAGTACTGGTTAAATTTCTCCACATGGAGGATATCATCCAGGAATTCCTACTTAAAATATCTAGAGAAAAATGAAAATCTAGCATTTATCACATCATTCAATGAAAAATGTATCATAAATACTAGAATTAGAAGCCAGAAGAATATTTGATTCTCAGGTGCTTGTGAGATTGAATGAGTCATTCAGCTTTTCTAAGTCTCTATATCCATGTGTCTAAATTGGGGCCGAGACACAATAGCTACCTTGTGATTTGTATAATCAGTATAAAAAAATATGAATTTGCCAGGCGTGGTGGCGCATGACTTCAATCCCAGCACTTGGGAGGCAGAGGCAGGCGGATTTTTGTGAGTTCGAGGCCAGCCTGGTCTACATAGTGAGTTCCAGGACAGCTGGGGCTACAAGGAGACCCTGTCTCAAAAAGACAAAAAAAAAAAAAAAGCACAAATTTGTTGTTTTGTTCGTTACTCTTAGATGCTGAGACATTTGGGTGTTTTACACTGGGATGGCCCTGTACATCCAATGTGCTGTTTATTGTACTCTTCCACTGTGGATGTGGAAATGTTCATATACATGCCTATTTTATATAGCCTCTCTTATCTAATCAGTGTCTTGTAAGTCAGTCAGTATGTATTTACTGAGGTCCTGTTCCCTAGTTTTCATACAGTCCAGTTAGTACAGACCTTTTGACCTAACAACCTTACCGTTGCTTCACGGTGCTATGAAAAGCATTTTGCTCTTGGACAAAAATCTCTCTGGTGCCACTTCAGCATGAGACGTCCACCTCCAGTGTTTCCCTCCAGTGATATTAATGTAGCCACACAGTAGTGTGACCTCGCCATCTGCTAAAATGAGGAAATATTTCTGTACCAATTGGTACATGGCCTAAATTAATCCCAGGCCCTGGAATGTTCTTCTCCTGTAGTCTCATCCCTCTGGTCCTAATCTCCTCTTCAAGTCTCCCTTCCTTTTGTGCACACATGCACACGTGTGTCTGTGTGTGTTGTGCACATGTATAAGGATGCTCTCACCTGTGTATGCATACCCATGTGGAGGTCACAGGTTGACACTGGGTGTCTTCTATCACTCTCCACCTAATTATTTTCGACACGGTCTCTCAACATTTCAACTAGACAGAGATCCTCTCCCCTCTGTAATACCACCCCAGCATGGGGTTAACAGATACACGCTGCCTCAGTTGACTTCTATGTGAGTACTGGGGGATCCAAGTTCAGGCCTTCACGCTTGGATAGCAAGCAATTTAACCACTGAGCCATCTCCCTAGCCCTCCATGATTCCTTGACCACCCACAGGACAATGAAAGAACCAGAAAGGCCGAGAACACCAAGAGGCCCCTGGACCTGCCTCCATCCTGAGTACAGGATGGTGGCAATATCACCCTGCTTCCTAAGACATAGAAGGCTTCAGGCCTCCTTGTGTCTCCTCACATTTCCTCCAACTCTCAGATCATGCACTGCTTGGCCAGAGGCCTTCCTTGCCTACTGAGTGTCTCCCTACTGGCCCTCCTTCCCATCTTCTGTGTTTTCCGCAGTTCTGTCTATACCTGCTGGCCACTCAGCCTTGCCCTATCACTGCTCCCCAGACCCCTTCTGTAGATTACTCTGCAGAATACAAATCAGCTTGCAGGACTGAAACATCGCATTGGCTGCACAAGATCATACCCACGTAAAACACCAAAATATCTCTGTGTCTAAAAACAAAAGAGCCACTACTCTGTGTTCCCCTCAGTTCCCCCATTGCAATGGCTCCTCCAAAATGTCGTCTGTCCTCCCCATGACCCAGTGCCCAGCCTTCTGAACCCTCATCCAAGACTGAACCCAGCATCTGGTGGGTGTCTGTGCTCTACTTGTGCTAATCACACTTGCACTGAACTGTGGCATGACGCAGAGCAAGAAAACAGCTACTTCTTCCTTTATTCATTCATTAATCCATCATTCATTCATTCATTCTATCACACTTACCAATCACCTACTATATCCCAAATCTGGAGCCTCCAAACCAGATCTCTCCCTCCTGCTCGTATATCCTGGCAGGGGAGGCAGATAATTTGCAAGAAAACAAGCATACATGAATAAATATATTTTTCATCTAGGGTTAAGCAAGAAATAAGATTAACTCAAGGAAGACAGAAATGGCTCTAGAAAGAATATTATGTTTATTTTTAATTTTTTAAATTTTATGTGTATGAGTGCTTTATGTGCATGTATATAAGTGTACCCTTGTCATGCAATGCCCACAGAAGCCAGAGAGGGTGATGGATCCCCTGGAATTAGAGTTATAGACAATTGTTAGCTACCATGTAGGTGCTGGGAACTGAACCCAGGTCCTCTGCAAGAGCAGCCAGTGCTCTTAACCACCAAACCATCTTTCTAGCCCCAAGAAAGAATATTGTGTTTAAAATATACCTTCAAAGGACTAGAAAGATGGTTCAATGAATAAGGAACTTGCTCTGCAAGTGAAAAGACCAGAGTTCAGATTCCCAGGACCCATGTAAAGGCTGGGATCTGGTGAGATGACTCAGCAGGTACAGACACTTGCTGCCAAGCCTGATGATCTGAGTTCAAGCCCCGATATCATGGAACTGACTCCTACAAATTGTCCTCTGACCTCCACACATGCATTGTGGCACTTATGTATACAGGTGTGTGTGTGTGTGTGTGTGTGTGTGTGTGAGAGAGAGAGAGAGAGAGAGAGAGAGAGAGAGAGAGAGAATAAATAAATGGGGCAGGCTATCTGTGATCCCAGTACTCATGAAGCAGAGACAGGATCTTCAGGGCATGCTGGTTAGCTCCGTGTTCAATTGGCAAGCTCCATGTTCAGCCAGAGACTTTGCCTCAATGAATAAAGTGTAGAGCAATGAGGAAGACACCCAACAACTACCTCAAGCCTCTGCATACATGTGCACACATACACATACACATCCACACACACATGAACATACATACACACATGCATGCACACCACACACTTATCACACACAAATAAAAATAATAAAATGAGCTTTCAGGGTGTGTAAGGTTTCTGTAGCTAAGCTAGAGGAGAGCAGCACAAGCAACAGTCTTACGTGGAACACATGCGTGTACTTAGGGACCGGGGTTCACATTGGTTGGATGGTAGACACACAGAGGAGACTCCAGGGAGACCAGGTGGGAGATGTAAGCAACTGAGCAGTTTTACATCTAAAGATGGACTTGTGCACAGACCACTCAAGACCCATGTTCAAAGCTTTATGGCCCTCTGGTACGATATCCACATGAACACTCAGTCTGAGCACAGGCTCACTGTGTAAGTTCAGTGGTTTATGTACCAGACAAAATCACTAGTTCAAATGGTAAATGAGGTGGCCCCTGCTCTCCCTCCAAGCTCACATACTTGTGTGCTGTCTTTTTCACATGCTCTCCACCAGCCCCAGTTTGTTCCAACAGGCTGGCATCTCTCAAGGGTGGAGGACACCTTTTCCCATTCCAACCAGAGAAAGAGTTAGCAACAGATTTGCCTGGTGCTTCCTTTCCTAATCAGACTATTCTGTCCTTTTCAAGCAATTCCCTATAAGATCCTTTTGTCTGCATCATCCCATCCCCATCTCCATGCTCCATGACCTCACCTTCAAGTTCATAAACTCCTGTAATCAAACTTCTTAGCCACAATATCCAAGCGGCCCCCCACCTCTTACAGTGCCCTCTTTCTCTTCACCCAGACTGCACGAGGACTATCCTCTGTTCATCCTTATCTGGCCACATCCCTCCCTCTGTCCAAGGACATGGATCTCACAGCCTCCTCTTCTTTGAACAACTCCCCAAGGTCCTCTCCCTTGACTTGTTTCATTCATATGTTAACTCATTGGTGTCTTTGTGTATGTGAATTCAGCAGTGATGGCTCACCCAGACTGCAAACTCCCCAAACTAGAACCCAAGCTTGTGAAGGTATTACTCATTTGGTGGTCAGTAAAAGAAAGATACAACACAGTTGTTATCGACATCTGTGTTTCAGCCAACAAGAAAATGGGGTGGCATTAATCCATGGGGTGACATTGATTCAACAGGCAATCAAGTGCTTACACATAACAAGTGTGGGTGACATAACAGTGAGTGCCATGTGTTCTCTTTCCTTGGAGAGTATATTTAAACAAAGTATTTTTGTATGTCTACTATAAGCCAGGCATTGGACTAGACTCTGGAGTTACAGAAGCAAATCCCTCTAGAAGAAGGGACAGACAAGCAATGAGGCAATCACAATGCAGGGCATTGCATACTACATACTAAGGGACGGGACTAGTTAAGAAGAAACCTGTAAGGCATCAGTTGCCCCATCTGCCCCATTCACAGCCTCAGGAAAAGATAGTGATTCAGTCATCCAATCAATTATTCAATATTTACTCATTCCTACTGTGTGCAGGTTACTGTCCAGGGTGCTGACATTATGAAGTCCTCCATATAGCCTTAAAAAATGCCCAGTAAACACAAAGGACACTTTTTGCTCCTTGCCCTTCTAGGTCAATTAGTTCCCAGGGACTATGAGCATCTTGCAAAACGTCCTGTAATGGTGGTGGGTCATCTGACCTCTTAATCAAGGAGGCCAAGGAGACCTCACCAGATGGACTTGAACCAGTGTCCAGTCTATAAAGAGGAGGGTCAACACGGAGGAATCATTTCCTCCATGCTTCCAAGAGAAGCCAACAATGGTCGAGCAGGACCTTTGACTTATCTTCACATAGATGGAACTGGTAAAAGAAAGGAGCCAGGGGCTCCTCCCAA
>NW_008346683.1:3815714-3816119 GCF_000622305.1 Nannospalax galili
CAGGCGATACCTTCAGTCGAGTTGTTGGCCAGGATGGATAAAGGCTCTTCCAGATAGTAACCCAACATACTACTGGAAAAATGAACAGCAGACCCCAATTCTATCCAAAGGAATACTGACAATGGATTGCCGTAGATGAGGAACAGCTGATTCTCCTGGAACAGGGGCCTCTGGCTGACTAGATTTACCAGAAGGGCAGATAGGGGGAATAGATGGGGGTGCTGACAGCACAGTGGACAGTGGCAGGGATGGCAGAGTATGGAGGCTCTAGTGGGAGAGGAAGGCTGTCTATCTGACGAGTTTATATTCATGCTCAGATGCCGAGGAACTCAGAAAGTAAGCAATTGTGACCAATAATAGTCATATATAGAGAGATTAGAAATGCATGTGCAAACATCTCAATGT
>NW_008346683.1:3816193-3820896 GCF_000622305.1 Nannospalax galili
CTCATTTAATTTTATGTCTTATAGAGTTTATAATGAGTAAAAGATTATATAAGCATAATAATTCCTCTGTAAACCTAGAAATGTACAGCCAATTTTGAAAGAGATCTACCCTAGCTCAGAAAAATGTTATTGAATAGGTTAATGCTGTTGTAATGAAATGCTTCTTCTAATTAAAAAAAAATTAAATAAAAAAAGTGAAAAAAAATGCCCAGTAAGTGAAACAAACAACAAATCAGTAATATATACTGTGCTAGACTCCAGCTTCTTAAACTAAGGGTTGTGACTCCATATGAGGTCACATAATGGAATACAAGAGTTGTGAACACTTTTACAACAGTAAAAGGCTTCTGAGCATGCAACAACCAAAAATTAATTCAAAACCAAACATATGACGAATCCAAGGTGTTTCTGGCAACAGTCTCCACTGTGATATTGTGTGATATCACTGCAGCCTTCATTTTGAACACATCATATGCATGTTTTGCGCTGCACATGCCATCATACCACACAGTGTAGACAAATGCTTCTGAAACACCTCAACTCAGACTCAAGATGATTTTTTTGAGACAGAGTCTCACTGTCTAGCCCTGGCTGGCCTGGAACTTGCTATCTCAACAAGACTGGCCTCAAACTCACAAAGATTCACCAGTCTCCTCCTCTGCCTCCCAGAAACGGGGTTAAAGGTGTGTAACACCAGGCCAGGATTTCAAGACCATTCTGTGTTATAGACTGCAGTGTTTTAACTGACAAAGTTTTCAGCTCTTAGAGAAACATAGTGATCTAACTACAGAAAACAATACTCAGGTGGTCAAGATTGGCAACAAGCACCTATAACCTCTGGGGCCATCTTGGCTTTTAATATTTTACTAATGTCATTCCTCAGCATGTAAGTATCAAATTAGCATATCTTTGGATTGTATTGGGATAGAATGTTTGATTTTAAGAAACCCCTGTTTGGGGATGGAGAGATGGATCAGTGGTTCAGAGCACTTGATGTTCTTGTAGAAGACACTGGTTTGGTTACTAGTACATGATGACTCACAACCATCTGTAACTCTGGTTCCAAGGGATCTGACTCCCTCCTCTGGACTCTGTGGGCTCCAGGCATTCACACAGTGCACATGCATATATGCAGTCAAAACATTCATACACATAAAAGTTTTAAAATAAATTAAGAATAAAAGGCACTGTTTGAAAGAATCATTTAAATAACTTTTGGCTTGAGATTAGGATGGATCTCCAACACCTTCTGAAATGGCCTTCAACATACTTTTGCCACTTTGTACTGTATGTTTATACAAAGCATCATTCTTAGTATTGATGATTATAAAATAAAATATTGATCCACTCTGAAAAATGTTGATGTTCTATGTCCAACAATATCAAATATTCAGCCAAGACTTGATTCTTTATGTAAGAATAATCAAGCACATCCATCTCACTAGCATGCAAATTTTCTTTTGTCTTTACATACATATATCAAAAAACATATGTGTGATTTTAGAACTCAATCCCAAAGCCTTGTGCATGCTAGACATACACACTACCATTCAGCTACAATATCACCCCCCACCAATTATTTAGAAATAAATTTCTTTATATTTTTTATCAGTAAGTATTGGCTGTACTTATTTTATGTACCTATATAACTAGGGGTGTGTAAAATTTTCTTGAACAGAAGGTATTCCAAGTAGAAAAAGTTTAAGAATTCCTGTGGAAGATAGTAAGTGCTTTTGAGAAAAATAAACCACGGGGAAGGACATAGGAACTGTCAGGGTTGTGGCAAAGGGTCCTTGTTTGGGACAGAGTGGTTAGGGAAGGCATGCTGAGATGACCACTGAGGGTATTCCTAGAGAAAATGAAAGATTCAGGCATGGGCCTGTCTACGGAAGATGTATGAGGCAGAGGAAGCAGGTTCAGAGAAGAAGCAGATACTCAGGGTTCAAGACCAAGTCAAAGAAGAGGCTGGGGCCACATTGACCATTAGAAGAGGTCAGTGAGGAAGTGGAGGTGTGGAGAAAAAGGTCTTGTTGCTAGTGGAAAACTTTTGGCTTTCGCACTGAGGTGGAGAAACACTGGAGACCTTGAACAGAGCAGGGCAGAGGGGCATGGCATGATATGTCTTTCATTTCAAAGGCACCCACTGACCAAAGGATGAATAGCCAGAAAGGGGCAAAGATCAAACCAGGGATATAAGGAAAGTTTGATAATTGCTTGAACCAGAGACAAGTGGGAGGTGATGAGACCTGCCTTCAAGCAGATAGATAGCATCCTATGTCAAATGCTCCAATGGACACACATGCATTGAGAAAACGTGGTGGGAGCAAAGAGAGTGTGATAAGCCCAGCATGAAATGGTAGCAGACATTGTCACAGAGGCGTTCAGTGAAGCTGACCCAGGAGAGTGCATTCACACACTAGATATAGATGCATGACCAGGGGATGGGCATTGGCAATGTATATCCTTATACATTTACATTGGAAGGTTTATGCAGAAAGCCCTCATGCATGAGAGGATGGACAGATCAAAGAATAGCAAGCAAATAGTTCAGAGCAGCCAGTTTGGAAGACCTAGTAGAAGAGGAAGTATAGATCCAACTAAAGGAGAGCTTTTCTGTTCATTTTGTTGTTGTGGAGTTTTGTGTTTGAGACAGTCTCATATAGCCCAGGTTGACCTCGAACTCCTGACCTTCCTTGCCTCCACCTCCCAAGAGCTAGGCTCACAGGTGTTGGCCACCACATCTAGCTTAAATAAGATCTTGACTGCCATGCTAAAATCTTAATCCAGTCCCTTGGATAAAAGGCAGCTCTCGGGGGTCTTTAAGCAATGAAAGATTGTTTCACAGCCACTAAGACTAAATGATGACTTTTTTCTTCTAAAATTTATTTGTTCCAATTTGAAATTTGTCCTGTTCTGACTTTTTTCTAGTTCCCCGTCTAGAACTTGTAATGCTAGTTACTCTGGCCTTTATTTCTCCTTCAAATCTCCTATTCATGATTCAAAGACTTTCTTTTCCCCTTAGAGATAAGAGTTATGGAATTTGGGAGTCTTTTAGATAGATCCACTGAAGGGGCACTCCAATTGCCTCACCCTGCATCCCTGTTCAGCATGGAAGAAGCCAGAGCAGTCTACATCCCGATTCCCTATTGGCAATTTGGGTAAGCTCTTCAGAGGATGGTGTGATAAGAATAGGAGGTAGGAATTGGCTAGGCAGTTAGGGTAAAAAGACCTCAAAGAAAAGTAGCCAGGTTCTTGGCTAAAACTCACAATGTTTTGGGCCTGTTAGCAACCTACTCCATTCCAAAGGCCAAAAATGTTAAAAATATTTGGGAGCTTTTACCTAATCCTTAAAAGATTTTAGGGTTACCTCTTCAGAGGGGGGAATGTTAGAGTAGCCAAAAGCCCCATAAAAAATAAACAAGAAGAAAGAGTATGTGAAGTTATCAGAAAAAAGTGATGGGGAGATATGGGAGGAGTTGGATTCAGAGGGGGAAATGTTGGGGGGGGGAGTGGGCATGGATTTGATCAAAACACCTTATATGCATGCATGAAATTCTCAATAAATTATTTATTTTTTAAAAATGTATTTGTTCCCCACTTCATTCATACTAACCAATATTCTTCTCAGGGTACATCCCAATAATTAAGTTTACTGTAGGACTATTGTATTGCATTGTGTCATAATCACATATGTGTGGGTGGGTTTTATGCACGTCCAACTCACCATATAGTCTGTGGGAAACAAAGATCAGGGGTCACATGTAGGTCATCTCCACAACTTCAACACCTACAGTGTATTCTGATATGTTCAATACATAATGGATGAATGGATGAATAGATGGGCCAGGGGTTGGAGGGAGGCATGGACAAATGAATGAAATTCTAGAAGTTAGCAGTAAAAATAAGAAAGCCTAGAAATGCTGGATGGAGTTGGCAGATGAGGAAGTCAGATTTCTAAATAAAAACAAAAGGAACTGGGACTGGAGCGATGACTCAGTGGCTAAGAGTGTTTGCTAGTCTTCCAGAGAACCCGAATTTGGTTCCCAGCCTGGAATTTCCATTCTAGGGGATCCAATGCTCTCTTCTGGCCTCTGTGAAAATGTACACATAAACACACACATACAATTCAAAATAAAATTATTTTTTTAAAAAATTAAGTGTAAATGTTTATTCATTGCAGATGCAACCAAAGAATGCCCCAATCCTCTGGGGGTGCTTCCTCCTGTGGAATCTCTACGCCTCATCCTCCCAAACTGATTACCCTGGTATCAAGGCAAGGATTACCCAACGGGCACTGGACTATGGTGAGTTGGATGCATGTAAAAACCAAGTTGTAAGTGCCCTGTATGGTCCAACTCTCTCTCTCTCTCACTCCTCTCTCTCTCTCTCTCTCTCTCTCTCTCTCTCTCTCTCTCTCTCTCTCTCTCTCTCCCCATGTATGTGTGTGTGAGAGTGAGAGATCTTGACTCTAAATAAAAAACAAATTATAGAATAAAGGAAAGGAATTTTAGAATAAAAGCAAGTCTTTAAGAGCTTCAGAAAGATGTTGATTGTATAGGAACCTGGAATCCTCCAAAATCATATACAAAATTTATCGTAGATGACTGTACATTTTTCTTTAAAAGCTCCATCATATTTATTGATGTTCAAAGAAATCAAAGTATCTGAAACATTAAGGATAACTACTTTTTTAAAAAATGGAG
>NW_008346683.1:3820999-3823698 GCF_000622305.1 Nannospalax galili
TGTGCCACCATGCCCGGCCCTATTATTTTTTTTTTTTATGTGTATGAGTGTATTGCCTGCATGTATGTGAGTGCACCCATGTCGTGCAATGCTGCAGAGGTCAGAAGAGGGCTTCAGATTCCCCTGGAACTGGAGTTAAGGACGATTGGTAGCCACCATGTGGATGCTGGGAATTGAACCCAGGTCCTCTGCCAGAGCAGTCAGTGTTTTTAACCGCTAAGCCATCTCTCCAGCCCCAAGGATAACTACTTTTACAGGGTTTTTGCAATATTAGGGACAGAAAAATGTTAGAATGTGATTTTCTTGGGCTAAACTGAGGTCAGATAGTGCAGGAGATGTAGGCTGCAAAATCAAAGTATATGGACCTATTTTCAACTATAAAATTTTGCTTCAGATTAGGAAGCAACAGATTTCTCTCAGTTCTCTTTAATTAAAGCAATTCATACAAGCACTACTACTGTTATAAAAAAAATACCTAAATCTAACCAAACAATGTCCCTTGTGTTGTACTAGAAAAGAAATAAGTGAGGAGGATAAAAGAAGGGAGGAAAGGGGAAAAGAGAGGGAAGAGCTGGCTGGGAGGCAACGGCTTGTCTTTTCCCCAGTAGCTCATGGGGCACAAAGAGTCTAAAGTTGATCCATCTTGCATAATTGTTATGTGAACAATAGTATGAATAGAAAAACATACTAGGAATATGTATGCGTGTTCATGTGTCTTGTTACTATATTGATATACCTGTGTTCATGAAAAGTATCTTTCAGAAATAGGTACTTTGTAATAATATTAAAGTGGTTTTTCCACCTGGTAGGTCAGAGAACCTGAAAGAGCAAATCCAAAGTCCATCTGCATGGTCATGAATGTCAGTTCTACACTTTTTCTCTAAGTATGGCCTTGGGCAAAAGGGTAGTTTCCTCATTTGGAAAGTAATGATGAGTCCCCATCTCTAGAATGATTCAAGGACCAAAGGTGCTCACCTGTGGAAATGCAGGGTGGTAATGGAGATGGGCAGGCTCTGAAGTCAGCATCTTCTCTGGAGCATCTACTCAGCTAGAGTCCATGCATGTGCCTCGTGATTCTTATGTGGGATGTATTCCATGAGAACCCCATGAAGAAGCTGCTGTTGTTTCACAGAAAGGGGATCCAAACTGTCATGAGTCACAGTAAGGTCTAAGGCAAGGTATGAGCCCAGGTCGAGTTTTCATCATCGTTCTGTCACTGTGACAAGGCACTTGAATAAAACAGCTTTTAAAAAAGGAAAGATGTATTTTGGCTCATATTTCCAGAAGTGATAGTCTATGGTCAGGAGGTTCAGTTTTTGTTTCCTGATCTGTGAAAAGGCCAACCATCTTGGCAGGGACTGTGTGTGGTAGAGCAAAGCTATTCACCTTGTTGCTATGGAAAAGTAACAAGAGAGGAATGAACTGCACAGTATTACCTCCAAAGGCATGGTCCCCATGCCTGATTTCCTCCATCTAACCCAACTTCCTTAAGTTCCTATCATTTCCCAGTAGCACATTAAGTTATAAATACATCGATGGATTAACCCACTGATGAAGTTGGAGCCTCATAATCCAGCCACCTCTCAAGGCCCCAGCCTCTGAACATCACATGAGCTTCAGAGGAATACTTTTTCTTTTTTCTTTTTTATATACTATTTTTCCTTTTTACTTGTTAATGCTAGGGGTGGAACGCAGGGCCTCATGCACACAAGACAACCACTGTATCAACTGAGCTCCTGTCTACACTTTATAAATTCTTTGCTAGCGTATATTAATGATACATAGTAATGAGTTTCATTATGACATTTTAATACATATACATAATGTATTTTTATGATATTTGCCCCATTGTTACCCTCCCTAACCCCTCTCCTACTTCCACTAATCCCCTTCCTCTTCCCAACTAAGTTCCCTTTCATTTTTTTTCTATTTCTTTTTCTTTTCTTTGTGTGTGTGTGTGTGTGTGTGTGTGTGTGTGCCCTAACTTAGGTTGTTTACAGAAGTACAGGCACCTTACCAGTAGCCACATCACAGATAAAAAGGTCTCTTCCTCCCCCATCAACCATTAACTGTGTATAAATCCTCAGGGAAGGGTTGAACTCCCCCTTCCATAACAGGGTGTTGACAGGCCCAATCTTGTGCAGATCTTGTGCAGGTAATCACAGCCACCATGAGTTCAAGAGTGCAACAGCCATGGCATGCCCAGAAGTCAGTGTTCCATATTACCCCCCACACACCCTTCCTCTAGCTCTTACATTCTTTCTGCCCCTTCTTTGGGATGTTTCCTGAGGCTTGGAGGGAGGTGATATAGATGTCCTTTTATGGCTGGACATTCAACAGTCATTTATTCTCAGTAATTTGACCAGTTATGAGTCTTTGCAGTCACTGCTGACAACTACAAAAAAGAAGCTTCTCTGACCAAAGCTGACAGTAGAACCAGTAACACTGAACGTATTAATGATTTCGAGGAGTTTTCTGGTGGAATTTTTGGCGTCTCTTAGATATATCATATCATCTTCTACAAAAAGGGATAATTTTATCTCTTTCAATTATTACTCCTTTAATTTCCTTCTCTTATCTTATTGCTCTAGCAAGGGTTTCAAGCACTATAATGAAAAGGAGAGGAGACAGTGGAAAGTCCTGTCTGGTTCCTGATTTTAATGGGAATGCTTCCAGTCTTCCTCCATTTAGGATGATGT
>NW_008346683.1:3824061-3824413 GCF_000622305.1 Nannospalax galili
ATGTGTGTCTGTATGCAGTTTGCAAGTATTTTATTGAGAATTTTTGCATCTGTGTTCATTAAGGATATGGGTCTATAGTTATCTTTTTTGGTTGTATCTTTTCCTGGCTTTGGTATTAGAGTGATACTGGCTTCATAGAAGGAATTTGGAAATTCTCCCTCCATTTCTGTCTTTTTGAATGAATTAAGTAGTTGATATAGATACTCTTTAAATATCTAGTGGAATTCTGCTGTAAATTCTGCTGGGCTTTTTTTTAGTCGGGAAGTTTTGTATTACTGTTTCCATTTCCTTATGTGTTATGGGTCTGTTTAAGCTGTTAATCTCTTCTTGGTTTAGTTTCGGTGGTTCCTAT
>NW_008346683.1:3824728-3836122 GCF_000622305.1 Nannospalax galili
AGTTTCATTTGTTTTGCTTTTCAAGTGTCTTGAGTTGCAATGTTAAGTCATTTATTTGTGTTCTTTCTGATTTTTTGATATAGGTACTTAGAGCTATAAATGTCCCTTTAAGGACAGCTTTCAGCATGTCCCAGAGGTTTTGTTGTGTTGTATTTTCCTTTTCGTTTAGTTCCAGGAATACTTTTATTTCTTTCTTAATTTTTCCTTTGATCTATTCATCATTCAGGAGTGTGTTGTTTAATCTCCATGTGTTAATGTGGTTATTAGGGTTTCTTTCAGTGTTGATTTTAAGCTTTATTACATTGTGGTCTGATAGCATGTATGGAATTATTTCAATCTTTTTGTATTTGTTGAGGCTTGTTTTGTGACCCATTATATGGTTGATTTTGGAGAAAGTTCCATGGGGCACTGAATAGTAAGTATATTCTATGGTACTTGGGTGGAATATTTGGTAGATGTCTGTTAGGTCCATTTGATGTATGGTGTATTAGTCGCTTTTCTGTTGCTGTGATAGAAACAGTGACCAAAGCAACTTATAAAAGGAAGAGTTTATTTGAGCTTGTGTTTCTAAGGGAATTCCTCTAAGGGAGGCATGGTGGCTGGAGCAGGAGCACTAGCAGTAGAAGTTAAGCTCTCACATCATCAAGTAGGCGCAGGAAGGAAGAGTGCAACTGGGGATCTGGCAAGGCTTTAGAACTCTCTAAGCCCACTGCCTGTGATGTGCTTCATCCAGGGTAGCCACACTTTCTCAGACCTCCCAAAACAGCGCCACCATCTGGGGACAAAATGTCTAAATACTTGGAGCCTGTGGGGGACATTTTCATTGAAATCACCACATGTGGATGTGTTTAATTCAGATGTCTGTTTATTCTCTGTCCTATTGACCTGTCTAATGGAGACAATGGGGTAATGAAGTCCCATACTATTGATAAGTTGGGATTAATCTGGGTCTTAAAGTCCTGTAGTGCTGTTTTTATGAATTTGGGTGCACCAGTGTTTGGTGAATATATGTTCATAATTGTAATATGTTCTTGGTCAGTTGTTCCTTTGATCAGAATGAAGTGACTCTCTTTATCTCTTCTGATTAGTTTTAGTTTAAAGTCTATTTTGTCAGATATTAGAATTGCAATGCCTGCTTTTTTCTATTTAAAGTTATTAATGAAAGATGTGTATTGAATCCTGTCATTTTTATTTATGTTCACATTCTTAATATAGATGTGCATTTCCACAGTTACACCTTCATTGAATTTCTTTCTATAACCCCTTGTGTATAGTCATTCCTTTCTTCAGCTCTTTATATTGCTTCCAGAACTCTCTGAAGGGCTGGTTTTGTGGACATGAATTCTTTCAGCCTATTTTTGTCATGGAAGATTTTTCTTTCCCCTTCAACTATGATAGACATTTTGGCTTGGTAAAGTAATCTGGGTTGGCATCTGTGGTCATTTAGAACTGGGATTACTTTGGTCCAGGCTCTTCTGGCTTTCACAGTTTGCACTTATAAATCAGCTGTAATCCTGATGGGTTTTCCTTTATATGTGACTTGTTGTTTTTCTTTTGCACCTTTCAGTATTGTTTCTTTGTTCTGAACATTTAGTGTTTTTACTATGATGTGCCGTGGAGAGTTTCTTTTCTGGTCCTGTCTATTTGGTGTTCTATATGCTTCTTGTATTTGTATGGGTATGTCTTTCTTTAATTTTGGGGAATTTTCTTCTACAGTCCTGCTGAAGATCTGTTCCATACCATTGTCTTGAGATTCTTCTCCTTCTTGTATACCTGTGATTCATAAGTTTTGTTTTTTTTATGGTGTCACACAATTCTTGTGTATTCCATTCTTGTGTTTTCTTAAATGTTTCATAATCTTTGCTTGAGTGGCCTAATTCACCCACTTTATCTTCCAGTATTGATATTCTGTTTTCCATTTCATTCATCCTATTGGTGAGGCTTTCTCCTGTCGCTTCTAATTGGCTTACTGAGTGTTTCACTTCCTTTTTCATTTCAGCCTGAGTATTCTTCAATATTTCTAACTCTTTTCTGAATTCATTCAGAAGTTTATCCCTATCTTCCTTCAGATCTTTGATTTCTTTGTTTGTTTTTTAAATTCACCGAATTCTTTTATCATGTTTATAATTGTTCCTTTGAGTTCCATGTCCTGTGTTATCTCTAGGGAGTTCTCATTTTACTCCTCTGGAGGACTATTGGTACTTGGTGGGGATATATTATTTTGATTTTTCATTTTATTATTTTTTCTCTGTGACTTTGACATGTGAATTTCTTTCATAGCTTCTGATTCTTGTGTGAGACTCAGCCTTCCTTTGTTGAGTTTAGATCCGCTTCTTTTTGTAAACTTTATGTGCCTTTTTGGTTTACTTGTTGGGCATGAAAAGCTAGTTGTGCTAGGCTTCAGGTTGTCTCTTTTCATTTTATATTGGAGTGGCCTAATTGCTTTTGTCTTCAGGAGTTCCCACAGGGGCCCAAGTGAGATGAGGCTCAGATGCTCTCAGGCTTTCTTCTAAAGTCTGGATCTGTCCAGGAAAGATGCTGCCCTCAGGAATTTGGGGGCTGGGTTGGCCTGGGAGCAGGGCCCAGGAAAGACACTGGTCTCAGGAAGCTGGTGGCTGTGCCACCCAGGAATGCAAAGGAAGGTGGGGACAGGAAGAGACCCTTAAGGTTCCTGGAGACTACTGGGAGGAACTGGGTAGGTCTGGGTGCAAAGGATCAGGAAGCAATGGTGGCTCTGGATGGAGAGGTTAGCCCCAGTGTCTGGGGTGCCAAGACAAGAAATGGGCCAGTACCCAGGCTTGGAGGAGAGATGCTGTGGGGGAGCTGGAAGGGTGAAAGAGGCTGGGGGAGTCAAGGTGGGGTGGGCATGCTGGACTTACCCAGGAAAGGTGCTGTCACCAAGACATTGGAGGCTGTGCAGTCCAGGAAGCAAAGGGCATGCCTCCGTATTTTTACAGAAAAAGTTTTACTTGTGCTCATTATCAGTAGTATATGCAGGGTATTTACTAAAGTAGAGACAACAATAATAATAGATCCTACCTTTTGGTTGTTGTAGGAAATGAGTGAGTTAACATATATGAATCATTAGAAACAGGAGCTGGTAGGATACACCCAACAAATATTAGTGACTGTTCCTTTCATGTGTGTGAACAGATCCCCTCCGTGTTACTGTTATCCCTGTGTCACAGATGAGGAAAGTGGATGAATGACATGGAGGTGGAGTCACACAAACTGGTCAGTGGCAGTGCTGAGATTCAAACTCGAGTTCTTTGATAGCGCCTTGGTTCTTCTTTTCCTTTCTATTCTGTCTTTATGTCCCAGGTTACAACAGTATCCATCTGCTCTTCCTCTCCAACAGGGATAAAATGACTGGAAATGAAGTTGAACTGAAAAGTCGGGGGTAAAGACAGTTTCCTTCATTGACGGTGGAAGTTACCTTACTTTTTAAATTTTTTTATTGCATTTATTTGCGTGTGTATATGTATATGTGTATGTGTGTATATGTGTGCATATATGTGTGTATATATGTGCATATGTGTATGTATATGTGCATACGTGCATGTGTGTGTGTGTGTGTGTGTGTGTGTGTGTGTATATACTTGCCATGGGGCATATGTGGAGATCAGATGACAACTTGGAGGAGTCAGTTCTCTCCTTTTATCCTTTGGGGCCTGGGGGTCGAACTCAGGTCATCAAGCTTGGTGGCAAGTGACTTTACCTGCTGAGTTGACTCACCAGGTTTTACTCTGAGAAAAGTAAAAGGAAGGTACTTTTCTCAAGCTCTTTCCCCTATGAGCTCAGAGAAACATATTCTGGAGTGCTTCCATACAAAGAAGGTAACAGGACAAACAAACAGTTGCTGCTCACCTTTCTCAAGTGTGGGGATCCTTTGAAGAACAGATGAAAACATAGATCCTTTCCCCTGAAAAAAATGAGACACGAACTACACACAACCCACTCACAGTATTTTATTAAAATTTCAAGGGGTTTAATAGTTCCTTGAGTACCCTGGAGCTCAGACCAAAATATGTGAGTTTAACAAGTCTGGAAAGAAAGAAGAATGTGGATAACTTTATGCGATTGACTATAACATACAAATTCTGGAACCAAATTGCTCAGAACTGGCTCCTAGCTCCCCAACACCCCACCATCACCATCACCACTTTCTTAGCTGTGTGATTGGGCAAAAATTAATCTTCTATGGGACAATATTCTCATCTGTAAGCTCTGTTGAATGACCACAACAGCAGCCTTTGAAGAATATTTTGCACAGTTCCCATCACACTGTCCTGGAATCAAACTCTTTAGCCCTAGCCATGTAATGAAAACTCCTCCTTATGTTAACCCTGTGATCTGGGACAACTTCCTTGGGCTCTCTGAGGACTCATTCCATATGTGAATCAAAGACAAGAATGTCCCCTTGGTAGGAATGCTGTTTGCTTACCTAGCACCAGGTCTTAGTAATTGTCCTTGCAGGGTTAAGGATATTACATCACTGTCATTTTTGTTATGATCAACAAGTGCTTCCTGTTTCCGTCACAGGAGTTGAGGTTGGAGTGAAGACGATGGAGCAAATGATAAAGGACATGGTCATCCCAGATTTGAAAGGCTCTGAGTCTCTTGACTTTCTGAAGATTGACTACGTGAAGTACAACTTTTCAAAGTGAGTAGAGTGTGTTGTCCTACATTATAAGAAGCACAAAAGAAACCATGGAAGAATCAGTAGAAGCCCCAACCTTATTATCTTTTTCTGCTTCAGCATCTAAGTTCTTGCTTCTGTTCTCAAGGTTACCTCGAGGCCGAACATCACTACTACAGTTCCAACCACCAGATGTACATGTTTCATGCAGCTGAAAGAAGCAGCAAGGGTCTCTTATAAGCTCAGAGAATTTTCTCATTTTTTAGGTTTGTCTTACAGCAATGGGCAGGTCTTGGTCATACAGCCAGGGATGTTTAGGGAAGGGAAAATGGTTGTCCGGATGGCAACCAGCAGTCTCCTCCAGAGTCACCGATGAGATCCCAGAAAATGGTGCAAGGAGAGGATGTGTTGGCCAAACTTGAGATCAGTCTTAATGGCGGGAGGAGAGCCACGCTTTCAATAAGAGATTTTCTGTCATTGTGATTCACGATTTGCCTTGACTACTGTTTCAAGTCCCTGTTGCTCTAACCCTTTGGAGTAGTAATTTCCCTGCTGAAAATGATAAGCTTTTATAAAACCAATAGGTTTTTTTTGTAGGAAAAGAGAAACAGTAATACAGAACAAGGTTGTTGAGAATCCCCTCATCTGCAGAAGTGAGCTGTTCACCAGGCTTTGTTCTAGACACAGGGAATGTTATAGTGAATAACATGGGTACCCCTGGCCTTTACCATCCTGTGAGAGATTGGAATTATATATGCATATATATATACATATAATGTTCAAAAACTAATTATTTAACTACAGTGGGAATGTAATGGCAGAAAAGTACAAGGAGGCCTGTGTAACAACAAGGGCTGGTGAGATGAGAAGCAGGCACTCTCATGCACTACTGGCAGGAGTATAAATCAGTATCATTATAGGCCCATGCCATATAAACCTCAAGTACTAACCACTTGTGGTTACTGAGCATTTGAAATATGACTTGTATAAAAAAGAAAGCACATTTTTTTCCACTTAATTGTAATTCAGAAGGCTAACTTTTAGTTGGGCATCGGGGTGCATGTCTGTAATTCCAGTACCTGGAAGACTGAGGCAGGATAATTGTTACAAGATCAAAAACTACCAGGGTTACATAGTAAGACCCTGTCTCAGAAAAATAAACCAGAACTGGGAATGTATCTCAGTTGGTAAAGTGCTTGCCTAGCATGCACAAAGCCCTGGATTCTAGCTCATAAACTGGGTGTGGTGGCACACACCTGTAATCCCAGCACTAAGGAGGTGAGGCAGGAAGAACAGGTGTTTAGGGCCATCCTCCACAGCCAGTCCCACCCCAGCCTAGGATACACAAGACCCTGTCTCAAAAGCAAAAATGGAAACAAAACTTTGTAACTTTTAATTCAGTGACTGAAAAGATTTTAAGTATATTTAAAACAATTTGAGTGTTTTTAATTGTGCAACTGAAAATTTTATCACATCTAAATACATGTCAAGGGTTGCTGATGAAATCCAGTGTCTGAATTGTGGTATATCATGAGCATATAATAAATATACCAGGTTTTGAAGGCTTACTTTAGAAAAAACAGAAAGTAAAATATCTCAAGCCCAGTATAGTGGTACACACCTGTAAGCCCATTCCTTGGGAGATGGTAAATCAGTATATTAAGGAGAACATGTGTTCACATGTTTATCGCAGCACTACTCCTAATAGCCAAAATATTACACCATCCTAGGTGTCCTCGATTAATGGATAAAGAAAATGTGGTATGTGTATACAATAGAATATTATTCAGCCACAAACTGAAATTCTGCCATTTGCAACAATATGGATGAAGCTGAGGGGCATTATGTTAAATGAAAGAAGTCAGGCACAGAAAGACAAATACCACATGTTCTCACCTGTAGTGGAAGTATAAACAATATCATGGGAGAGACTAGAATAATGCTATCAGAGCCTAGGAATGAAAGGAGATAGGATGCTTAGTGGGTAGAGGAAGGTGGTTAGACAGAAGGAATGACTTCTTTTTTTAACTTTTAAAAAATTTTTATTATTTTTATTTTATATGTGTATGCGTGTGTTGCCTGCATGTAGGTAACTGCACCCGTGTCATGCAATTCCCGCGGAGGTCAGAAGAGTCTGTTGGATCCCCTGGGACTGGAGTTACAATTTTTAGCTGCCATGGGTGGGTACTGGGATTCAAACCCGGGTCTTCTGCAAAAACAACCAGTGTTCTTAACTGCTGAGCCATCTCTCTAGCCCCAAAGGAATGACTTCTAGTGCTCCACAGCACAGTGCAAAAAATACAGTTGATAGCAGTTAATTGAATAGCTCAAAATAGCTAGTAAAGAAGATTTTTAATTTCCCCATACATTTGTCAATTACCCTGACCTGCTCATTACACATTGTGTGCATGGACTGAAATGTGGCACTGAATGCCATGAATATGCACAACAGTGTGTGTCAACCAAACCATAGAATGGGCACCAACTATGTTTTTCTTTTTTAAAATATGCTTGCTAGAATTTTAAATTACTTATATTCCTCACATTATATTTCTATTGAGAAGTCCTATTTCAAAAGGTGATTTTCAAAGATCATATCTACATTCTTTGTGTATGTGTGTATGAGTTACTTTTGTTGTTGCCGTGATTAAATGCCGGACAGAAGCAACTTAAAGAAGAAAAGGTTTGGTCTGGCAAGATGATTCAGCAGGTCAGAATCCTTGCCACCAAACCTGACAATGAAGCTCAGTCCTGGAACCCACACGGTGGAAAGAGAGAACTGGCTCCTCAAAATCATCCTCCGACCTCCTGGTGTGCTCCATGGTACATGTGCACATGAACACAAATAAATAAGTAGAAACAAAATTTTAATACATTTTAATACATTTAATAAATAAAAGTCATGGTTTGAGTCTGTCAGTGCAGGGAAAGCACGGTGGTTACTTTGCATCCACAGTCAGGAAGCAGAGAAAGCTGACTGCTGCTCCTCCGTTCATTGCTCCTGTTGTTTGTTTGTTTGTTTGTTTGTTTGTTTGTTCATTTGTTTTGAGGAAGGGTCTCCCTGTAGCCCAAGCTGGACCCAAAATTCACCATGTAGACCAGGCTGGCCTCTATCTCACAGAAATCTGCCTGCCTCTACCTCCTGAGTACTGGGATCAAAGCATGTACCACCACGCCTGGCTTATTTCTTTTTTTCAGTTTGGGGCCACCCATATTTACAATGGGTCTTCCCACCTCAGTTAGCTAAGTCTAGAAATGTCCTTACAGACATGCACAGAGGTTTGTCTTCTGGGTGATTCTAGATCCTATAAAATTGCCAATCAGTATGAACCATACACACACACACACACACACACACACACACATTCTTTGACCAGGTAATTCTACATCTTACCATCTTCCCTACAGAAATGCCTGCCCACATGAAGCATGTATGAGGATGTTTTCTGTGGCACTGTCTATAAAACAGTCTGGGTGTAGTGGCACACACCTTTAGTCCCAACACTTGGGAGGCAGATCTCCATGAGATAGAGGCCAACCTCGTTTATACAGTGAGTTCCAGGCCAACTGGGGCTACAGGGAAACTGTCTCAAAAAAAAAAACCAACAAAGACAGAAGTACTACAAACACTCTAGATATCCACCAACAGAAGGATGTTCTTTTTAATATTTTATTTACTATTTTTATTTTATTTTATGTGTATGAGTGTATTGCCCGAATGTATGTAGGTGCACCTGTATCATGCACTGACCCTCGGAGGTCAGAAGAGGGTGTTGGATCCCCAGGAACTGGAGTTATGGACAGTTGTTAGCTGCCATGTGGATGCTAGGAACTGAACTCGGGCCCTCTGCAAGAACAGTCAGTGCTCTTAACCACTGACCCATCTTTCCAGCCCCAAGAAGGATATTCTTAACCGTCCATGGCTTGGACTACTTTGTGGCAGTTATAAAGAATGGGCTAAGCTGTGCATATCAAATAACCATACTACCCAGACATTTTAAATGAATCTCTGTCATTCACAGTGAGACTTGGGGTATATGGTGGAGAACAGGTAGAAAGGATGAATAGGAAAGAAAAGACTCATTTATCAGCTCCCACATGTATGTTGTAGATTCTCTCCAGTCTCAGTTCAGAGCAGACCTCTCTCCTGTGCAGCAATTAAACACAGGTGAACTCATTTCCTCTTCCCAGTCTCCCTGTGAGTAGCATTTCTTTTAAATGATTGGCTGAAAGAGGTTAAGGGCCTTGCTCAAGATTGTCCAAGTAGTACAAACCTTGACTCCAGGTCAAGTGCTCTTTGCCCAACACATGGAGTGACACAGTCCAGTGACTAAGAGGAGTCTGAAGTCGGGTTGCAGGGGATTCTGGGTCTGGTTCTACCACTTCTGTGTGACTTCAGATGCTTTTCTTATCTCCTCATCAAATACAGCAAGAACCTCGCAGGACTATTGGGAGGGTTGAAATGAGCTAGTGTATGTAAAGTGGCTACCAGGAGGCCTGGCAGGTAAGAATCACTCAATCCATGTTCACCATAACTTGTCATTGTGCATGTGATGTCTCACGACAGAGATTTAAAGTAGCCTACCCCCCTCACAGAGCCCTGGGGCCACCTGTTTGACAGCTCAGAGACTCCTAGAGGAAACCAACTCTGTGAAAATCAACTTCTTAGCTAAGGAAGCTGCCAGCCACAGAGGTTCACTCTGGAAACAGGAAGAAGACAGTATGTTTCGGGCTGTCCCAGTGACTGGAAGGGAGGACTACAAGTGACATGTCCCTCTTGCCTGGAAATGTATGTGACAGTCCCCTGAAAAAACAGCAGCTTCATCCAAAATGCTGATAGTATCCTCCTTTAAGAAACACTGAGCCAGGTGTGGTGACACATGCCTGTAATCCCAGCACTGGGGAGGTAGAGGCAGGCGGATCTCTGTGAGTTTGAGGTTAGCCTGGTCTACACAGTGAGTTCCAGGCCAGCTGGGGCTACAGGGAAACCCTGTCTCAAAAAAGACAAAAACAAAAATTAAAAAAACACTAAAACTGCTGAAAGGAAAAAACAATAAATGGAATAAATGGTAATTTTATACCCTATTTGTCTTTAAAGAAATTCAAGGGGCTGGGGAAATAGTTCAGTGGGTAAGGGTACCTGTTGCAAAAGCATGAGAATTTGAGTTCAAATCTCAAGTACCCACATAAAAAGCCTGGCAGGATTTTATGTCACTGTAACACCAGCCCTGAAGAGACAGGAAAATCACTGGGGCTCACTGGCCACCTATCTAGCTCCAGGTTCAGTCAGAGGCCCAATCTCAGGGTAATAAGACAGAGGGTGATAGAATATGACCTCCTCTGGCCTCTGTGCACACATGAGCATGTACACACACACATACACCATACACATACACACACACACACACACACGTAACCAAAGAAGGAAAGAAAGAAAGAAAGAAAGAAAGAAAGAAAGAAAGAAAGAAAGAAAGAAAGAAAGAAGATACTCAAGGAGTAGATTATGTGACTATTTCCAAATTCAGTTCTAAACTTGCTTACTTTCCCTCTCAACAAGATCTCAGGAGCATCATACTGAGCTGAGGGGACTCAGAGGGAGTGCCCAGAGACCCCACTAGAGAGCTGGGAGGGCCCTTCCTCTGCAGAAATTCACAACTACCAGGCAGGGAGTTCTCTTCCAGCCTTTCCAATTCTGCTTGACTTAGAGATGTGGAGAAACACTGGCCTCACTCTCCTGTCTCTTATTTTACAGCATAAAAATCAATGCCTTTTCATTGCCAAATGCCTCGTTGACCTTTGTGCCCGGGGTAGGAATCAGAGCCCTGAGCAACCACGGCACTGCCAACATCAGCACCAACTGGGATGTCAAGGCTCCATTTTTGTGAGTGTTCACTGATTGCCTGCTGCTGATCTGGGGGAAAATGGAGCCAATTCACTGCTGTTTTCAACGTAGGCTTCTTTCTGTCCATATTCATACATTCTCAAGAATGCTGTTTCCATGTGAGATTTATTTTATTTTATTTCACATGTATGAGTGCATTGCCTGCATGTGTGTAAGTGCACCCATGTCATGCAGTGCCCATAAAGGTCAGAAGAAGGTGTTGGATCCCCTGGAAGTGGAGTTACAGATGGTTGTTAGTGCCGTGTAGGTGCTAGGATTCAAACCTGGATCCTCTGCAAGAGCAGCTGTGCTCTTAACCATGAACCATCTCTCCAGCCCCTCCATATGAAATTTAAATCAGGAAATCCCTGATTGGAAAGGAGTAGGAGGAAAGGCATCTTTCCCCGTAGAAGCAGAGCAACTGCTAAAGCGCCACTCAAGATTTCCCAAGGGCTAGAGGTTGCCCCGCCCCCACCCCGTGGGAGAAATGGCTATGTGCTCCACAAGTTCAGCCCACCAGTAATCACTGAGTCCGCTATTCAGTGCATTTTCCCATCTGCAGGGGCAACTGATGGGAAAGGGAGCTTCCTGTCTCACACTGAGGTTGAAGTGTGGTAATTAGTCTGAGCCCTACTCTTCTCCAACCAAAAGGCCTGTGCATCCTCAAACACAAGGTTAAAGCTGGGCGTGATAGTTCACACCTGCAATTCCAACACTTGGAAGGTTAAGGCAAGAAGACTGCTGCTAGTCTGAGACCAGGGGAGAGGAGGAGGGGGAGGGGGAGGAGGAGGAGGAGGAGATGAGTGAGAATGTACTCCTGCTACCACAACTGATACAGAGCTATCAGTGAGCAGATGTAAGCGTGTTACTATGT
>NW_008346683.1:3836171-3837649 GCF_000622305.1 Nannospalax galili
GGAAGGAAGGAAGGAAGGAAGGAAGGAAGGAAGGAAGGAAGGAAGGAAGGAAGGAAGGAAGGAAGGAAGGAAGGAAGGAAGGAGAGAAAAAAGGGAAAAGTAGAACTCAAGGTATACCTACAAACCAACTGCTCTGTACAAGTCACTGACCTGGTGCAGTGGTTGGCACCCCAAAATAGCACGTTCATTCTTGTGCTATGTTACTCTACAACCACTTATTGAGTGCCTGCTGTGTACCATTTTTCTGTCTTAACTCCAGTTTTGTAGACTGTAGACAAATAGCATGTTCCCCCATGAACACCTAGATGAGGTGTTGCCAGCTTTACCCCTGATGTTCCATCTCCAAATAAATATTGTATATAAATGATGCTCAATAGATAGATGCTCAGCCACTATCAGCACCAGAGCACTTGGGATGAAGTGGGAAGTAGGAACAGCTTCCCACAGCTGTCCATTTAGATATCCACAATTTCACTTGTTCAGTAAGTGTTCAGCCGGCACCTACTATGTCCCTGCCCATGGTAGATAAGCATGATGAGGTCCATGTCTCCCATGAGCTTAGAGCCTCTGGCAGATCAGACAAGAACCATCTCCATGTGTTGCACTTGCAAAGCAATAAGTGAACCAGGACGTGCATTTAATACATGGTTACATGATGATGATATTGAACTGAAGGAGTTCAGAGAAATGGAAATTTTCCTGGAGATTGTAGGACGCTTGCAAAGCGATAAGTGAACCAGGACGTGCATTTAATACATGGTTACATGATGATGATGTTGAACTGAAGGAGTTCAGAGAAATGGAAATTTTCCTGGAGATTGTAGGACTTGAACTGAGCCTTGAAATTTGAGTAGATAAAGAATAGGTAGAAGACAAGATATTTCAAAAAATACATTAAGAATACATCATGATAGAGGAATAAGTTAAGATGCTTTCTCAAAGTCCAAGCATCTTGATTCCAGAAGTCAGAGCTTGAAGAAGGGAAGGATGGAATTGCCTGTGCACTCTCTTTCTGCCCCTGGCCATACCTGTCTGGAATCCACTGCTCACATTTGGAAGAATTTAGGACAAAGGATGGGGGTGGAAAAGAAAGATGAGGGTCGGGGTCTAGCTCTTTTATCATCCAGTACTCAGCTCTGTGCTTGGTAGACAGCAGGTACTTAATGACAGATACTGGAGAAATCAGCATGAAGGATAAAGAAACTTGCCCAAGAAGGCTGTGGAGCTGGTCAGGACACCCTGAAGCTATGTAGCCTTTCTTCCATCCCCTGCTTCACTGTCAATCAATATGCACATTGAAGAGGGCCTGGGAAATGGTATTTAAAATGGAGTCATGATAGGCCAATGAAGAATGAATTAGTGGTAGAGGATGTGACTCAGTTGGTAGGGGACTTATCTATTATACACAAAGCTATGGGTTTGATCCCTAACACTACATAAACAACGTATAGTTGGGCATGTCTGAAATCCCAGCACTT
>NW_008346683.1:3837804-3842175 GCF_000622305.1 Nannospalax galili
GTGTGGGTGGGGAGGATAGAGGGGAGAGGGAAGAGAGAGAGAGAGAGAGAGAGAGAGAGAGAGAGAGAGAGAGAGAGAGAAAGAGAAAGAAAGGGATTATGTCACAGAAACCTGTTGTGAATTTTGCCTGGAGTTTATTGCTGGCTTAAAGATAACGGATTAGCTTTGCTTCTATAGACCATGTGCTGGATAGCTTTAGTGTCAACTTGACACACCTGGGTTGAGGGAGCCTCAATTGGGGAATTTCCTCTATTGTACTGGCCTGTGGCCATGTCTGAGGGGCGTCTTCTTGATGAGTGATGTAGGAGGGCCCAGCCCACTGTGGGTGGTGCCACCCCTGGGCAGGTGGGCCTGTGTTGCATAAGAAAGCAGGCTGAGCAGGGGCCAGGGGAGCAAGCCAGTAAGCAGTGTTCTTCCATGGCCTGTGCTCTAGCTCCTGCCTCCAGGTTCCTGCCCTGAGTTCCTACCTTGGGCTCCCTGATGAACTGTAATCAGGGCAGTGTAAGATAAATAAACCCTTTCCTCCCCAAGTTGGTAGTGGTCAGAGTGTCAGTGTAAGATAAATAACCCCTTTCCTCCCCAAGTTGGTAGTGGTCAGAGTGTTTTGTTACAGCAATGGAGAAACAAACTAAGACAGACCACTAGAAAATAGAAAAGTATGAGAAGACCACAGTTGTGTCACTGTGTAGGAGCAGACTTGAACCCCTAGCTATGTAACCCCTAGCAACTCACCTAACCTCTCTAAGCAACTTACCCTTAGCCTCTCTAAGCATTGCTTTTCTTTCTGTGAAAAGGGAACAGTAATGTTTACCTTGACCAAGACAGCAACAGCCTTATTAAAAGCAAACTATTGAGTTGGTCAGTATTCTGCAGATTATTTCAATTTCAATCACAACATGATGAAGTACACATAATTATCAACTCCAAGTTACAGATGAGGAAACTGAAGTCAGGCAGTGAAAGTAAATTGCCAAGGGTTAGGGAGAAACAGGGCTGGAATATCTCTCAGTTGATAACATGTTTGCCTAGCATGCACAAAAGCCTGGGTTTGATCCCCAATACCACATACACCGGGTGTGGTGGCACACACATGTAATCATAGCACCTGGGTGGTAGAAGCAGAAGGATCAGGAGTTCAAGGTCATCCTCAGCTGCATAGCTAGTTCAGGGATAACCTGAGCCACGTGAGATGGTGTCTCAAGAAAGGGAGATGGGGAAATAGAGTCCCGAATAAATCTCTAATCTTATTGTCTCTTCTCTCTTCAATTAGCCCAAGGGAAAGTAAAGACTCCAGCAGTAGCCACTCTAGGCAGGGCATGAAGCTGCTGGTACAGTAGGAGGACACAGCTGCCCCGGCAGCAGGTTCCTCAGGTGTGACAGCAACAGCATGGACGGAGCCATGTCCTAACATGTCTAGAGAGAGAAGCCAAGGGCTTGCACTTTTATGGGACTAACTGGGTGTGGTCCCAATTGCTATGAAGTTTACCCAACATTCAATGACACTGCCCAGACACATGGAGCTTGAAGACTCAGCATCAACTAACTTAAGGGAAAGTTGTCATGGCTACAGGGATAATGTGGTCTAAAGCAGAAGGCATGGTCTCAATATGATAACATGACTTTTTAAAAATTCTTTTGGTCCAGCTCTGTCCCATTGTCACCAATGAAGTAGAAGCACTCAACCTCAACATCAGTGCACTGGAAGGTGAGTCTTGGAGCTATCTTTAAGATGGTTTTCTTCCCACCTTGAAGCCTTGCCTAAGTTTGATTTGGGTTTCTTTTTTCCAATAGAACACCCACACGCCACTGTTTCCCTTCTTCCCTGCAAAAAAGTCCCAGGACTTGGTATAGGAGGGCAAGCCCTTGAGCATAGAGTGTGCACTCCTTGGCTCCTAACTGGCTTCGTTACTGTAGGAGAGCAGTGGTTCTCAGGGATGAAGGATAGGGCAGGGAGTAAAATCCTCCCAAGCTCTAACCCCGGCTTTGGCACATAATCCATCTCCTAGCCTGTTCTGACCCCTTAGTGGCAGCCTTCAGCATGAAGCCCACACACCTCCACTAGACTAGAAGACCCGCTTTGGCTCCACTTCTTTCTGCTTCACCTCATCCCTTTCTCTGCTCCAGCAATCAAACTGCTTCACTGTCCCCCTCATGCCTTGACTTTGCTCACGGTGTTTTCTCCTGCCTGGAAGAGCCTCTCTGTCTTGTTTCACTTACTGCTTTATAGACACTTATTGAGTACCTATTTCCATACCAGTAATCTGCTCATACCCACAGACTTTCTACCCCTCAGTCTTCCCTTACCTTGTTCATCCCTCCTTTTCTTAAAGACTCAGCTAAAGACATTATCTCTTTCAAGAAATCTTACCTAATAGACCATACCCCACAGTGACACCTTCTCTCATGTGATACTTTATTCATATATGTACATATCTTCCATATATATGATCTATATATATAGATCATATATATCTTCCCTTTGCTTGCTGATGGTGCATAGAGCACCTAGAATCAACTAGGTATTGATCTTGGTGCTGAAGATGCAGGAGTAAGCCTAGGACACAGAATTCCCACCTTCGTGGGACTAAGGGGAAGAAGTAAAGAAGATAAGTAAAATCTATAGTTGGAGCCAGTCATGATGGTGCACGCCATTAATCCCAGCACTTGGGAGGCAGAGGCAGGTGGATCTCTGTGAGTTCAAGGCCAGCCTGGTCTACATAGTGAGTTCCAGACCAGCTGGGGCTACAGGGAGGCCCTGTCTCAAAAATGAAAAAAATCTATAGTTAGGAAATGATGAGTGATGAGAAGAAAAGGATAGTTTCTGGAAAGGCGTTTCTGTTTTAGATCGTGTGACTAACAAAAGGAACAGGTGACATTACAGGAAGAACCTGAGGGGAATGGGGAGTGAGCTGCTCCCAGATCTGGATTGTCTTGGTCCTTTCTCTGTTGCTGTAATAGGATATTAGAGGCTAGGTACATTATAAACAATAGAAGGTTGTTTATCTCATGGGTGGGAAGTCCAAGATTAAGAAGCCTCTGGTGAGAGTTTCCATGCTGAGTCACAACTTGACAGAAGGGCAAGTGAGTACATATGAGACAGAAGAATTTGTAATGAACCCACTCCAGTAGTAATGGACCATTCTTGAGGGTGTTGCCACATAGCCTAATCACCTCTTAAGAATCCCCCACCTCAACACTATTATATTGGCAATAAAATTTCAGCGTGAGTTTTGGAGGGACATTTAAACCATAGCATGCATGAAGAACATTCAGGTAGAATAAGCCACACGCTCAAAGGCTGCCCCCGCCTGCGGGGACCCTGTACAGGTAAAGCTTGAGGGGGACCACTCCCTGAAAAGAAAAACGGGTGAGAAAGAGGAGACGGAGCCCAAGCAAGTCCACTTGTCAAGGGTTGCTTTATTGTATTGCAAGCTTTTCTTATATACAGTTTGTATTTAGAAGGGGTTGAAGAAGTTGGTCAAAGGTTACAGCATTCTTATGGGTATGGGGCGGGGGACTGAGCAATTCAGCAATGTGACTGACCGCCAGGTGTTCCAAGAGATTACTGCATGACTTATCTTTCTGAGAACTGTTTGCAAGAGGAAGAGAAAGATAACCTTGCCATAAATTCTTTCTCAAGGTTACTAGTGCAGGCAGAATGTCCTGCTTAAGTCAACTGTTTGTAGAGCCATATTATATTTTTTGGTAATGAATGTTGTTTCTCCAGCTCCCGACAATCCCAATAAAACATTCCCTACCCCTGCCCTTAGCAGCCATCAATTGCCAAAATTTCCAAAGTTGAGTTCGAATTTTTTATCTACTTCCCCATGTCTTTGCTGGAAATTTGTCTAGTCTGAGCTTGCATAGGACTTGTGCATGCTATCACCATTACTGTGAGTTCATATGAGTAACTGACCAGCTGTGTGGAAGACCATTTCCTTGGGGTCATTTACCCCCCTTGCTCTTATAATCTATCTACCTTGCCTTCCAGGATGATCTTTGAGCCTTGGGAGGCAGAGGTTTGTATTGTGGGAGTAGAATTTATCTAGATGCTAAAGGATTTTGCAATGTGATGGTAATTAAGAACTCTCAGAATGGGGAAGTAAACAGGAATCTTCCCCTGCTCCATCTGGTTATCTAGGATAAGAAGTCTTTGTTTTCCAAAACTTATCACATTCCTGTATAGACTTTTGTATTCCTGTAACCTTTGCATTTCTATTACCCTCTGTTACTTAATTACCACGTGTATTAGTCAGGGTTCTCCAAAGAAACAGAACAAGTAGAATGAACATATATGTATAGAGATTTATCAGCTTAGCTCACAGGATAGAGTCCGAGTAGTCCAACAATGGCTGTACCACACTGGAGAGG
>NW_008346683.1:3843517-3845649 GCF_000622305.1 Nannospalax galili
ACTTGGAGACCCTGTTGGTGAAAGGCATGAATTAACTGCTGAGCAGCTGAGTATACTAGTTTAAGCTCGGGTCCTGCTAAGAGAACATCATCCATGTAATGGATAATATAAAGGGATGGGTATTGGAGCCGGAAAGGATCAACAATTTGAGCAACAAATTTTTGGCAAAGAGTGGGGCTATTAGCCATGCCTTGAGGTAGTACCCTCCATTGAAAACGAGGCATAGGTCCAATGAAATTAACAATGGGTAAACTGAAAGCAAAGCGTTTGCAATCCTCTGGATGGAGCGGAATAGAAAAAAAGCAATCTTTAATATCTATTATTACTTTATAATATCCCTTGGGAATAGATACGGGGATGGTAGGCCAGGTTGCAAAGCTCCCATGGGAACCATAGTTTTATTAATTTCTCTAAGATCTTGTAAAAGCCTCCATTTTCCAGACCTTTTCTTAATTACAAAGATGGGTGTATTCCAGGGAGAGGTGGAGGGTTTAATATGTCCAGCGGCCAGCTGTTCCTGCACTAACTGCAAGGCCGCAGTGGCTTTAACTGTAGGGAGGGGCCATTGATCAACCCAGACAGGGTTATCATTTTTCCACATAATTTTGTCTGCCTGCTGTGCAGGGGGTGCAATGGCCCTTAGGAAAAATTTTTGTAGCCTATTCCGAGGCGATTATCCTTGGGAGAGGGAATAATTGGTTGGATAATTCCCTGTTTATATTTTCCCAGACCTTTTCCTGGTTGATATCCTAGGTGGAGCATTTGCTGAGTGACAACCTCATTTGGGCTGCACATAACTACCCCCAACTGATTTAGTATATCTCGACCCCAGAGATTTACTGGGAGGGTTTCAACTACAAAAGGTTGAACAGTGCCTGAATGACCTTCTGAGTCTGACCATGTTAATATCTTAGAGCTCTGGAGGGTATATCTTTACTGTCCTATGCCCTGTAAATGTGTGATGGTGGGTTGAAAAGGCCAACTTGAAGGCCAGTGGTTTTTAGAGAGAACAGTAACATCTGCCCCAGTGTCTAAAATACCTGAGAACCATTTATTATCCAATTTTAATCTTAGCGTGGGTCGGTCTTGGGTAATGGCCTGAACCCAATAGGCATCAGAGGAGCCTGGTTTGGAGGCACTGCGGGACTCTTTAAAGGATGGATACTGGCTATCTAAAGAGAGTGGAAGGGCTTGTGCAGTGCGTTGTCCCTTTTTGATAGTGACTGGTCCTAATGTTGAATTGGCTAAAACTTGTATTTCTCCTGTGTAATCATTGTCAACTATGGAAGGATAAATGGTGAGGCCCTGAATTATAGAGGAGGCCCGTCCTATAATAAGGAAAAACATATGAGGAGGAGGGGGGCCAAATACGCCGGTGGCCACAACCTGTGTTCCATCCTCAGGGCTCAATATTGTGTCGGAGGAGGCACACAAGTCCAGTCAGGTGCTTCCTGGTGTGGCTCGCTGGAGGGAGGGGGATTGGTTAGGCTCAGGACAGGGTTGTGGGTAGTCTCCAGGGCTGGCTGGAAGTGGATAGTTTTCGGGGCCCCCTGAAGAGGGCCCCTCCAGCCGTTTCCCTGGACGGGATGAAGAAGATTGCCGGAGATGTCCATCTTAGAGCGACATTGACTAGCCCAATGTCTTCCCTTTTTACAATGAGGACAGACCGTATTAGGCATATGTTCAGGGGGAGTAGGGGTCCCTCCTACTTTCTGAGTCTCAGTACAATTTTTTTGAAAAATGACAAGGTTTTCCGCACTTAAAACATTTTTTAGGGAGGGTGGGCCCTCTAGTTGTCTGAAGAGCAGCACCAATTGCCAAATTTATGCCTTGAGTAATCTTATGAGAAAAGGAGTCTACGTCAGCACAAAGTCTGATTAATTTATTCAAGGACTTATTTTTGGCTTGTCCCTTAAGGAAAGATATGCAAGCAGAATTAGCATTTTCAAAAGCAAGTTGTTTAATGAACTTGTCATTGTCATCTTCAGGACCCAAAACTCTTTCAGCTACCTCTTGTAACCTGCCCACAAACTCACTAAAGAGTTCTTGAGAGCCTTGAACTATTTTAGTTAGGGGTGTCATGAGGCTGCCTTTTGCTGGGATGTTTCTCCACGCCCCCAGTGCAGCCTCCT
>NW_008346683.1:3845879-3847062 GCF_000622305.1 Nannospalax galili
TATGGAGGTAGGGGAGGTGCAGAAGCAACAAGAGGGGGCCAGTCAGGATTATGATATCGGGCGGCCTCTTCCTCTAAGTCACTCTCCTCAGAGGGGGTTAATCCTTCAGGAGGGGAACCTTGTTTCTGAAATATTGGGAAGGTTAAGTTGGAAGAAGGTTTTTCTTTTCTCTCTACCTTGGGCAATGTTGGATAAAGTTGGGTTGGCCCGCCTGTAGCGGTTGGCTTCGAGGGAGGCATATCGATCACGACTGATGGGCAAGGCGAGGTCTGCTCCTGATGAGCGGCACCCTGAGTTACTTTTTGAAGGTTTGTCTTATTAATGGATGACACAGAGGCAGACCGAGAAAGGGGCTTAATGAAATCCTCAGCTAGGGAAATAATTTTACTTTTGTTTTCAGGAGAGTCTTTGAGAAGATCTCGGACTAATGTCCAATAGCTGAAAGTCTGAATGGGAACTGCCTCAGAGCCTTTATCCTTTAATAGTTCATTTAAACACTGTCCCACTCGGTCCCATTTTTTAGGGTTGATTTCAGGACCATCTATAACAAACCAAGGACACTGGTCACTCACAAACACGAAAAAATTTACAAGATCTTTTTTCTTAAATCTGACTCCTCTTTCTCTGAGGGAGGCCTTCAAGTCCCTAATAAAAACAGCCTCCTTAGACAGTTGCTGGCCCATTTTTTGAGACAGAGACCACTTACCTCAGATCAGCAGCTCCTCATGAGCGGTGAGAGCGCAGATCAAACAAGGCGGCAATCCAGCGCAGTTCCTTTCATCTGACTCCTCTTTCTCTGAGGGAGGCCTTCAAGTCCCTAATAAAAACAGCCTCCTTAGACAGTTGCTGGCCCATTTTTTGAGACAGAGACCACTTACCTCAGATCAGCAGCTCCTCATGAGCGGTGAGAGCGCAGATCAAACAAGGCGGCAATCCAGCGCAGTTACTTTCACTTTGTCGGAGGCCACCCTCAAACGCGTACCCGGGTCTGTCTTCAACCATCTCTGTCTGGCAAGGGTCTGTACCTCGAGCCCTACGTTTAGGCGCCACTTGCCCCCGCCTGCGGGGACCCTGTACAGGTAAAGCTCGAGGGGGACCACTCCCTGAAAAGAAAAACGGGCGAGAAAGAGGAGACGGAGCCCAAGCAAGTCCACTTGTCAAGGGTCGCTTTATTGTATTGCAA
>NW_008346683.1:3847174-3848602 GCF_000622305.1 Nannospalax galili
CCAGGTGTTCCAAGAGATTACTGCATGACTTATCTTTTCCGAGAACTGTTTGCAAGAGGAAGAGAAAGATAACCTTGCCATAATTCTTTCTCAAGGTTACTAGTGCAGGCAGAATTTCCTGCTTAAGTCAACTGTTTGTAGAGCTATTTTATATTTTTTGGTAATGATTGTTGTTTCTCCAGCTCCCAACAAAAGGCCCTGAAGCAGGAATGTGCCAAGAATGTTGGAAGACCCTTGAGATCATACTACAAGCCCAGGGAGTGCATGGGGTTGAGAAGAGTATCAAGAAATGAGATTGCAGTTGGAGGAAGTAGATGACTAGATTTTCAGGAGCACTGCAAAATCTGCTTCTTAGTCTGAGTAGGGAGGTCTCCAGAGAGTTCTTCAAGATCTGACTTACATTTGGGAAGATCATGCCGATGTCTATGTTAACAATAGACTGGAAGGAGGGGGGCAGTGGCAGCACAGAGACCATTTAACAGACTAACACAATGACCCATACAAGCAGTGACAGCAGCTAGCCTGGGGTGACAGAGGTGCAGAGATCTGTTCCAATTCTGGACATATCTTGAAGGTAGACAGCAGTGATTTCCCACAGATCAAATGTGGGCCAGGAGAGCAGTGAGGAGTGACTCTGACTTTCACCCTAAGCTAGTGAAAAACTAGAAGAATGAGACCAACAGATGGGAAACGCTGTAAGAACAGGCCTGTGGGAGGACTATTCCGCTTCAGGTGTATTTTTACTGTACCACATTCTAATTTTCTGGTTGTGTGTCTTCTCTCCTCCAGACTATGAGTTCCTTGGGGTCAGGAACATCTCTAGTATCAGGCACAGGGGCTAACCTACACTAGGTCAACAAACATTGGATTGGCAAAGGGATAAAAGAACATGGCAGGACAAATGGATAGATGGATGGATGGATGAATTAGGATGGATGGGTGGATGGGTAGATGGATGGATGGATGGATGGATGGATGGGTGGGTGGATGGATGGATGGATGATGGATGGGTAGATGGATGGATGGATGGATGGATGGATGGATGGGTGGGTGGATGGATGGATGGATGGGTGGGTGGGTAGATGTATGGGTGGGTGGATGGATGGGTGGGTAGGTGGATGGATTGGGTAGGTGTGTGGGTGGATTGGGTGGATGGGTGGATGGGTGGATGGATGGGTGGCTTGGTAGGTGGATGGTTGGGTGGATGGGTGAAGGGATGGATGGGTGGATGGGTAGATGGGTGGGTGGCTTGGTATATGGATGGATCGGTAGATGGGTGGATGGATGGGTGGAAGGGTAGTGAATGGATGCATGAATGGATGGATGGGTGGGTGGGTGGGCGAATGGATGGATGGGTGGATGGGTGGGTAGCTTGGTATGTGGATGGATGGGTAGATGGGTGGATGGATAAGCGGATGGGGGGATGGA
>NW_008346683.1:3848891-3850399 GCF_000622305.1 Nannospalax galili
GATGGATGGATGGATGGATGGATGGATGGATGGATGGATGGATGGGTAGGTGGATGGGTGAGTGGATGGATGGCTTGTCAGGTGGATGGATGGGTGGATGGGTGGATGGATGGATGGATGGATGGATGGGGGGTGGGTAGATACAAAAAGAAAATGAGTGGATTAGAGAGCAGGAAAGAGAAAGAGATGCAGCAAGGAAGGAACTAGTGGAGGTCCCATGTGCCGTGTGCCTTGGGCAAGTGTCATCCCTGAGCCTCACTTCTTTCATCGATGAGGAATGCCTGTCTTGCTCCTTTTTCAGAGAGGTGATAGGATCCATTCAGACTGGGCATTTGGGTGCATTTAAAAGCTATAGTGGGCCAGGTGTGGTGGTGCACACCTTTAATCCCAGCACTCGGGAGGCAGAGGCAGGCAGATTTCTGTGAGTTCAAGGCCAGCCTGGTCTACATAATGAGTTCCAGGACAGCTGGGGCTACAGGAAGACCCTGTCTCAAAAAGACAAAAAAAAAAAAAAGCTATAGTGGTTTCTTGGGCCTGCACAACCCTCAGGCCTCTCTCTGACTTGCAGGCCTCTATCTCCAGGGTAAGTCAATGGGCCCTCCGCACTTTGACTCCCCCAGCCTCATTCACCCTCCCATCTCCCCTGCTGGTCTCTCATCCTAGCCTGGGTCCTGTCCCATTCCTTGTCTTGGCCTCCAGACACCTGAGGAACCGCCACTGCTTCCTGATCCTTTGCATCTGAACCAACTCAGTTCCTTCTCAGGTCCCCAGGAGCACTCTAGGCCTGGCCCTGGCCTCACCACCCTCTTCTTTCCTGGGCTTTCACAACCCACCAGCCCCTTTCCTAGACGCAGGGGCTGAACTTTCCTCTTCCTGATCCTTTTCATCCAGACCAATCCAGCTCCTCAGTGCAGTCCCCAGGAGACCTTGGGGCCACTTCCCGCTCCCATCTTCCTTTGCATCTCTAGATGGCATGGCCACCAGCTACCCTAGAACAGCATCTTTCCTGGGCCCAGCTCTCAGGCCAGTCCAACCCCCAAATTCCTGAGGTCAAAATCTTTCCTGGAGGGATCCAGACTGTAGGAGAAAGCCTGAGAGCATCTGATCCTCATCTGACTTGGGCCTCTATGGGAACTCCTGAAGACAAAAGCAATCTGGCCACTCCAATATAAAATCAAAAGAGAGAACCGGAAGCTTAGAGGAACCAGCTTTTCATGCCCAAAAAGTAAACCACAAAGACACATAAAGTTCACAAAAAGAAGCAGACCTAAACTTGAAGGCTTGAGTCTCACACAAGAATCAGAAACTACAAAAGAAATTCACATGTCAAAATCAAAGAGAAAAAATTAATAACATAAACCAAAATAACATATTCCCACCAAATACCAATAGTCCTCTAGAGGAGTACATTGAGAACCACCTAGAGATAATGCAGGGCATGGAACTCAAAAGAACAATTATAAACATGATAAAAGAATTCAGTGAATTTAAAGAACACACAAAGAAAG
>NW_008346683.1:3853147-3853969 GCF_000622305.1 Nannospalax galili
ATATTTAAGAGACGACAAAATTCCACCAGAAAAATCTTAGAAATTATTAACACATTCAGTAAAGTGGCAGGTTACAAAATTAACCTACAAAAGTCTATAGTCTTTCTATATACCAATGACAAGCAGTCAGAGAAAGAGCACATGGAAACACTCCCCTTCACAATAGCTGCAAAAAAATACACACACACACACAAACACGCACACACATATATATGTATGTATGTATGTATAATATGTATGTATATCTCAGAATAAACCTCACCAAAGACATTAAAGGGCTCTACAATGAAATTTTTAAATCTTTAAAGAGATTGAGGAAGACATCAGACAGAAAATGGAAGGACCTCCCATGCTCATGGATTGGAAGATTTAACATTGTGAAAATAACTACTCTACCTTTAAACCATTTATAGAGTCAATGCAATGCCAATGAAAATCCCCATGACATTCTTTACAGAATTGGAAAAAAATCATCCTAAGATTCATATGGAAGCAAAAAAGACCTAGCATAGCCAAAGCAACCCTGAGCACCATGAGCAATGCTGGGGGTATTACTCTACCAGATTGTAAACTGTATTACAGAGCTATAGTCATAAAAACAACTTAGAACTGGCACAAAAATAAACCCGTAGATCAATGAAACAAAACTAAAGACACAAATATGAATACATGAAATTTCAGCTACTTGATATTTGACAAAGGGTTCAAGAACATTCACTGGAGGAAAGACAGTGTGTTCAGCAAATGGTACTGGCAAAACCGGATCTCCACCTGTAGAAGAATGAAACTAAACCCCTATCTTTCACCTTGCACAAAAGTCAA
>NW_008346683.1:3854933-3856114 GCF_000622305.1 Nannospalax galili
TAATTTGGTCAGAGGGACATAAAGGACAGTTTTTGCTCCTTTCCCTCCTAGGTTGGCTAGTTCCAGGGGAGTTGAGCATCTCTCAAAATGTCCTGTAACTGTGGTGGGTCACCTGTCCTCTTGATCAAGGAGGCCGAGGAGACCCCACCAGATGGGCTTGAACCAGTGTCCAGTCTACAAAGAGGAGGGTCACACAGAGGAATCATATCCTCCATGCTTCCAAGCTAAGCCAACTATGGTCAAGCAGGACCTTTGACTTACCTTCACATAGGTGGAACTGGTAAAAGAAAGGAGCCAGGGGCTCCTCCCAAGCCCATGTGATTCCTGAGAACAGATCCTCAAACAACCTTAAGAGTAAAAGTAAATGGGTTTATCTGGGCCAACTGTATGGCTTTAAACACCCAAAAGGAAAGTATAACCAAAGATTAAAGGGGCCAACATAATTTTTTAAGAGTCCATATGTATAGCTAAAGGCTACATAACAAGCAACAATGCCAGATAGGAGATACCTTCTTTTGAGTTGCTGGCCAGGTGGCCATAGGGACTCCCAGATAGTAACCCAGCATAGAACTTGGAAAATGAACAGCAGACCCCAATCTTATCTAAAGGAATATTGACAACTGACCCTCCTAAAACAAGATCTCTAGACAGGCTGACTAGATTCACCAGAAGGGCAAGTAGTGGGGAATGGCTGGGGGTGCTGACAACACAGCAGACAGTAACAGGGATATCAGAGTATAAGGGCTCTAGTTGGGGGAGGGAGACTATGGGAGGGTGCCATCTGGAAAGTGGGTGTATAGTTGAATAAGATGGTTTGGGATGTTCTGTGATACACACACGCGCACACAAAATCAACAAATTTTTAATGTATTATATTTGAGGAGGAAGCATGGAAATTCACGTCGTGCTAATTAATAGAGGTGATGAACATTACCATTGAAATCTACCCGATGATTTTATAGACATACACAGGTGCCAAGGATCCAAGTGCAACCGATTATGACTAGTAGTAATTAGAAACATACAGATTAGAGATGCATGCACCAACATCTCGGTGTTAGTAGCAAAAACAATCAGTCTTTCTGCAAGAAACAATATATTCTAAAATGACATTCTAACCTTTTAAAGGTTAAAATCTCATTCAATTTTATGTCTTAAAGGGCTCATACTGAGTTCAATAT
>NW_008346683.1:3856420-3858017 GCF_000622305.1 Nannospalax galili
ACCAGTAATAATCAGATACATACAGATTAGAGATGCATGTACCAACATCTCAGTGTTAGTAGCAAGAACAATGAGTTTTTCTGTAAGAAACAGCATATTTTAAAATGAAATGGAGATCCTTTTTAAAAGTTAAA
This sequence comes from Nannospalax galili, assembly GCF_000622305.1. NCBI lineage: Eukaryota > Metazoa > Chordata > Mammalia > Rodentia > Spalacidae > Nannospalax > Nannospalax galili. Next base: position 3,856,555 of record NW_008346683.1, read on the forward strand.
AACTCATTCAATTTTATGTCTTACAGTGTCTATACTGAGTTCAATATTGTATAAGTGTATTAATTCAACTGTAAACCTAAAAATTTACAGCCACTTTTGAAAGAGATGCATCTTAGCTCAGGAAATTGTTATTGACTATGTCAATGCTGTTGTAATGAAATGCTTCTTCTAAGTATGTGGTTATTAAATAAATAATTTTTTGCAAAAAGCTGTAGTGACGTAGGCTTGTACTGTGCTCTGACTAACTCGGCAAGCCATTTCAGCCCTTCCTGCTTCTCATCTCCATCTATGGAACAAACCAAACATGACATGAAGAACAGTACTCCTTTGCCATATTCAGGTGATACTTGGTGCCTTCCTCTGAAAGAAGAAGAAAGTCATCAGACCACCGGACACGTGGTGGTCAGGAAAACAGCTCTCCCCAGGCCAAGTCAGAGCCCAAGGGCTGCTTCACTGCACCTACACCTGTCTCAGACCCTGAATCTTTCTCCCAGGGACTCCACCTACTGCCATCCCTGGTTCCCTTTTGCCTTCTTCTCTGCTCTGAAAATGCAAACACAAAAGTTTCATTGAATTGGTAGCACCACCATATGTAAAATTTCCTTGGCCTCTGTAACTTGGTGAATGTTTTCTCTCTAGGAATATCTCTTTTTAAATAAATTCTATCCTAGCACTCAGGAGGCTGAGGCAGGATGATTACAAGTTGAGACCAGTTTGGGATACATAGTGAGTCTTAGGCCAGCCAGACTCACAAAAACAAAACTATTTCTATTCACAACAATGTGTGCATATTGTTTTTAAATGAGGTTCTAACTACACAAAAATCTCTAGTATTGAACTTGGAACTCTCTCAATCTACTATATATGACTTCATATTAGTTAGGGTCTTGCGTTAATTTCTTCTTAAAAATAGAATCACTGGGGCTGGAGAGATGGCTCAGTTAAGAACACCAACTGTATTTGCAGAAGACCCAGATTCAAATCCTAGCACCCACATGGCAGCTAACAACTGTCCATAACTCCAGTTTGAGGGGATTCAACAGCTTCTTCTGTCCTCCGCAGGCACTGCACGACATGGGTGCACTTACCTACATGCAAGCATAACACTCATACACATAAAATAAAAATAATAAGATATTTTTTAAAAAATAAAAAATAGAATCACTGAGCCTGTAAGCTGGTTCAGGCTGTAAATTGCCTATCACCAAGTCTGAAGACCTGAATTCAATCCCTGGAACCCATGTGGTACAGAGAGTCAGCTCCTGCAAGTTAACTTTTCCTCTGACCACCTCATGCACATTGTGGCATACACAGACACACACACTATATATAGATGATAGATGATAGATAGATAGATGATAGATAGATAGATGATAGATAGATAGATGATAAATAGATAGATAGATGATAGATAGATAGATAGATGATAGATAGATAGATAGATAGATAGATAGATAGATAGA
>NW_008346683.1:3858048-3870036 GCF_000622305.1 Nannospalax galili
TAGATAGATAGATAGATAGATAGATAGATAGATAGATGGATAGATAGATAGTAGACAGATGTGAAAACAATGAAAACTAGAACCATTTGGATGAGTGAGATGGTTCAACAGGTAGACGTGCTTGCCAAATGAACCTGACAACCTGACAATTCCTAAAACCCATATAAAGGCGGGAGGAGAGAACCAAATCCCAAAAGCTTCTCTGACCTCCACACACATGCTTTGGTATGTGTGCACCTGTACACACACACATACACACACACATGCCATACACACATGCATACAAGAATAGTAAAGTTTTTTAAAGAATCATATATTCAATGTGTGTGAATGTTTTGGGAACACATGCATAAAAAGATATGCCTAAAAAGAGGAACTATGATGGAGAAAGACATTTAGTTTTTTTACTTCTCTTCCTGAGTTTTCAAATGTAAATGTATATTATTTATGGAAGGGAGACTTGGTATCTCAAACACTGTCTATATATTAGGCTTTTAATTAATAGAAATCTTTTTTTCTTTCTTCACCATTTAGTTTTAACCAAGATTGACAACTATACTGTACTGGACTGTTCCCTGATCAATCCTCCAGAAATCACTGAGAACTACCTAGACTTGAATTTAAAGGTAATACTGTCTTTCGAGAGCACCCATCTGACTGTCAATGGCAAATATTTGGAGGACAAACGTTATGTGCAGAAAGAAATGCACATGCATATTCTTCAAACAATTTGATTTTCTTTGGAAACTCCCTCATGCCTTTTCAAAAGCTGCTTGAACCCTTTCATGGTGAGCAATTAATTGTTGGCCTTGTGTGTCCTATGTCTGTCTTCTTTGTGAGAAATATCAGGATCTTTGCCTACCAGAGAAGACTCAAGTCTAGGAGCCTCCAAGTAGAATAGGCGTGGTGGAGCATGCTTGTAATCCTTATGCTGGGGAGGCAGAGATAAGGGCTAGATGGACAGCCAGCTAGTTGAACCCTCCAGCTCTAATTTTAGTGTGAGAGTCTCTCTCAAAAACTAAAATAGAAGGACATCTGTTTCAAACCTCTGCCTCCCAAGGATCAGAGCAGGTGGAAAGATTGCAAGAACCAGAGGGGGTGGATGGCCACAAGGAAAGAGCATTCCAGACAGCTGGCCATTCACGCATATGAACTTACAGCAATGGTGACAGCATGCATAAGTCCTACGCAAGCTCAAGCCAGAGAAAATCCCAACATAAACATGGGGGAGTGGGTAGGGAATCCCAACACAACCTAAGAAGCTTTTAGCATTTTATGGCTGCTGGGAGGAAGAAAGACGGTGTCTTACAAGGATGGGACTCTTGGTGGGCCCAGTGAACAGACCCATATTGAAAAATATTTGGGGACACAAATCAGACTCTATAGGCAATAATATACATGCATATATATGAGAGTTAATTAAATTGGGCAAGGGGCAGTGGGAGGAAGTGTAGAGAGGGCAGCAGATCTAAATACCATCAAACTATATTGCATGAAAATTGCAAAAAAATCAATTTTTAAAAAACTAAGATGGAGAACAATTAAGGAAAACATTTGATGTCAATTTCTGGCGCACACACACACACACACACACACATACACATACAAACACACATGCTCCCTTACATGCTTATGAAAACACACATATGAAGAATTTAACACACCATTAGATTGACAGGTTAACAGACTGAGGAAACTGCTGACCTCTACTGAGATCATAAGGATATGGAAACAGTGGTCACTGGTCCTCCAAAAGCAGTCATTGTGCTTATGTTTAGTCTTAGCAAACTAATATCATAGTTGTTTAAAATGAATACTGGCCTATATTTCACTCATTCACAGTCTTTCAAATCAGTTCAATGCTGTTCAAGATAGTATGTTTTCATAACGCCCAATGGGTAATAAGATCAGGATTAAGAATGCCTCATAAGTGCTTTATTGAGCATCTGGAATCCTTGTCTCTCCTGAGTACTTCTGTGACTCCCCAGAGTCACAGCAATCACATATTTTGTAAGTCAAGGGTGTGACATCTGGAACTGTTCCAAGGTACCCTTCCAGCTGACTGCACCTCCCTCCTTCATCTGAGAAGAGTTCCAGCTAGAAGCTTCTCCATGAGCCACACTCCAGGGTGTCAAATATGCCCAGATGTGATCAAGAGTCATCAAAGCTTTGGGGCTGGAGATATGACTTTGTGGTTAAGAGCGCATACTGTTCTTGCAGAGGACCTGAGTTCAGTTCCCAACACCCACATCTGGTGGCTCATAACTGCCCATAACTCCAGCTCCAGGAGGATTCAACACCTCTGGCCTCTGCGAGCATCTGCACTCACATGCACATACCCCCATACAGATATATAATTAAAAGTAATAAATATTTTTAAAGAGTTTCAGAGCTTTGAAACATAACCACTGGCCAAGGAGCCCAAAGCCGATTCCATTTTCATCTCGTCTGAGTTTCAGCAATTTCCTTGATCATAACTTGAGAGGGTCCAGCTTCTTTGACATATTTGCGCTTTCACCTGATAATCAGTCTTCCTCTCTACTTCCCATAGGGCTCGTTCTACCCACTGGAAAGCCTCGTTGACCCCCCCTTCCCACCAGTTCCCTTCGAACTCCCAGATCGCAGGGACTCCATGCTCTACATTGGCATCTCTGAGTATTTCTTTAAATCTGCATCCTTTGCACACTTTGTAGCTGGGGCTCTCGGTGTCATGCTGTCCACCAAGGAGGTAAGTAGAGTCTCCACCATCTTTAGCCTTTTTGGAAGTATCCTATTTTGGATTTCTTGTCATAGTTTTGATTCCTGGGCCTTTTTATACCATCAGTTCTAGCAAGACAATGAATGAATGATGGAACAGATGCTGTTGTTATTTGTGGGGGAAGGGAAGGTTGAGTTTCTGGTTTGCTTAATTTAGTTTTCTTCAAAATCTCTAGCCACTGTTCTAGATTGCTCTTAAATAATACAAAGACCTCCTCCACCATTTATCATCCATGACCTTTGGTCAATTCAACTTACTCCTGTGTGAGTGTCAGTTTCCTCATCCAGGAAAGGGGGAATAATGAGCGTTCCACACTCTCAGGGTTGTAACAGTCATTAAAGACTTTAAATACACATAAGCCTCCAGCCAATCTCAGTACAAAGTAAGTGCTCCATAACTGTTGTTTATCAATTACATCATCATCATCATCATCATCATCATCCCCCTCCTTGTCCTATTGCCAATATAAGTTCTTCTTCTATTGGGAATCACAACTGGTTTATACCAGCAAGCAGTAATGGTGCCAGTGCTCACTGATGCTCCCTGCCACGTGCCTCTCTTTAATCGTCAGAACACTGGCTAGTCAACCAAAAACATCTAGTTTAAAGCTTAGCCTTCTTCACATCTTAATTATACAAGTTGCTATAAATCTTATGTTCATCGTGGTGAAGACAGAAGCACCAGTGACTTTAAACTTGAAAAACTATCCACAAGTGAAGGTAAATTTCCAGACAAACTTATCTTTCATAAATTCCTGAAAATGAGGACGATAACCCAAGACTTATTGTTAATGTCTGTAGAATGTTTACACACAGATTGTACATATATGGTACACACAGTACATACACTCTAGTGAAAAGATTTTTCAGAAGGAGTGTGACTTGGGACAAGCCTCTTGCTTTTCTTAAGCTTCGGATTCCCTAAGGTTGGGCTACAAAATGATGTCACCTAAAGGTTTTATGGTGCAACATCTTCAAAATTCACATTAGAGAGAATACTACATTTCACCTGAAAAGACAATCCAGGTAAAGCCTTTCAGTAATGTGATCATGTTTATATTCTAGATTTCTAACCATTTCAATCAAAACGCTCAAGGAATTGGCAGTCTGTTCTCCCGGGTGAGTGCTCAAGTTTCAGTGGTGTTTTTGTTTCATTGAAATTACTTCCAGAAGACTCCAATTCTCTGTATTTGCTTTTGGTCCAAGCATAAGCCAATCCACCCTTCTATTCTTTTCCTTTCCCTTTCTTTTCCACACTTCTTCCCATTCTTCTTCCTTTTCCTGCTTCTCTCTTCTTCCTTCCCAATCCCCTCTCGCTCTTTATTCCTCCTCCCTCATTTTTTGACAGGGTCTCAATATGTAGCCAAGGTTGGCCACCTGCCTCAGCCTCCCAGGTGCTGGGATTTTGGGACTATATCACCATGTCTGGCCATCTTGCCATTCTACCGGATGGATTTTTTTCTCTTAACAAAATATCCACAAATATTAAGTAAACAGGGCATATTAAACTACAATCATAAATATTGTAAGTTCATAAAATAACTAGTCTCTTCCATAGTACTCCACCACCTTGAAATAATTCACTTAAATAAAGGACTTGATCTTTAAATAATACTATTTATTCATTCATTCGTTTCTTTATAGACAAGATCTCACTATGTAGCCCAGGTTGGTCTGGAGCTCAATATAAAACCAGGCTGGTTTTTAACCTCTGATCCTCCTGCCTCAGCTTTCTACCAGACTTGGCTCATAAGTGACTTTAGTAAAGTAACTATTAATTCTCACACCTTCATAACATTCTGGGTATCATATAGAATGGACCTACAGGCTCAATTTTGCCTTAAAAGACCAAGGTGCTTTAGAGAAAGGGACTCAAGGCAGACAGATCTAGGGTTGAATTTCAATTTTACAACTTATTCTACTATAACTATGAGAAAATCATTTAGCCTGTCTACAACTCATATGCTCCGTTATGAAGCAGCAATAGTGATAGAACCTGCCTTGGCAGTTTTGTGAAGAGTAGATAAGAGATTGTATAAAGTCCCTGGTATAGTAGCTCGTACAGAACATGTATTCAGCAGCTGTGGTTTTGTGTGTTGTTGTTATTGTTGATAGTAAAGAGCTGTTTTCTGTCTGAACTACATGATGCAAGATTTTCTAACTGCAAACCACCCCAAGTTCATGATTTCCCCTCATCAACTCATGACTTTTCATTCCTCTCCCTGAACTGGGCAGATTGCCGAGATCTATGTCTTGTCCCAGCCATTCATGCTGCAGATCATGGCCACAGGACCTCCTGAAATCAGCCTGCACCCAAACAACTTCAGCCTGGACCTCCCTGCCTCCATCATCATGCTCACTGAACTGGAGAATTCCACCATTGAGCCCATCGTCTCCATGGACTTTGTGAGTTTGGGGAGACAGGAAAGTAGCCATGGGCACCAGTGCTGCCATGGACCACTGGTCAACAGCCTTTAACTGTTTGGAGTAGAGAGTGATTTCTAAATTAAGAGTCAGGATAGATAGTGGGGGTGGGTCAAACAGGCCCACTTGCCCATATGTGGGTGTGATCATATATGGAGACAGATCGAGTTCCCAATCTATGGCCCCAGGGATAGGGTTTGGGGGTATTTCTAGTCTAAGGACACAGATAAATTTTCATCAGCTCTTACAACCATGACCCTCATGCCCGAGGTACTATTTCTAAAGTCAACTAAAAAGAAATACATAAGAGCAGATGAAACAAGGTAAGTCTAAGAACAGGTGAACAGGTATGTTCAGAGAGTCAGGGAAGGTGGTTGGTTCAAATTCTCCCTTAGTTTCAGAGCTCATGCCCCCATGTGCTATAAAATATCTCTCCAAGCTCTACTTCCCATGTGCCCTTCCCATTAGCTCATTTATAGTAGATCGCTAGATTTCCTTTCTCACAAAATAAATCAAATTTTCTTGACCAACTGAAGCTAAAAATGCTACAATGAACCAAAACAAAATCATACACATGAATGTAGAGAAGAGAGATGAGTAAAGAAAAACTAAAGAGTCCTGGAGATATAGCTTAGTGGTAGACTGCTTGCCTGGCATGTGCAAGACCAAGTTTAATCCTCAGCACTATCAAAATAATTAATTTAAGAGAGCCTCAAACAATAAATCTTTTTGCTTTATCTGCAATGTAGTATTTCAGAGCTGTTTATTTGTATTTGAGACTGCTGTCCCTATGTAACCCAAGCTGGCCTTAAACTTTTAGCCCTCCTTCCTCAGCCTCCCAAACGCTAGAATTACTCTCAAATGCTGCCCTGCCTGGCTTTAGAGATATTTCTTGTCAATATCTTTTTAATAAGAGATAAAGCCGGGCTTGTAATGTTTCTACTGTGGAAGACTGTGCCTGCAGCCCAAATGGACAGTCACTCATATTAGTAACAAGGGCTCTTCTGTCTTCAGGTTGCGAGTACCAGTGTTGGCCTGGCTATTTTGGGACAAAAATTGATCTGCTCCTTGTCTCTGAACAGGTAAGATCAATTGATTTGACTCTTGAAACCCTGGTAACAAATGAATCAACAGACCCCAAAGAAAAAGTGACCATTAAGAAAAAAAGTTTTACCACTATAGGACTGTGAGTCAGTTCAGTGCTTAGTCTGTAACTGAAGAGATCATTGCAGAGGTTGAACTTTGTAACTAAAAGTCTCACCTGTAAAGTTTTTGTTTATTCATACCATTAGAGTAACAGTGAGGTAATATAGGAGCACAGTAATTATGAAGATAATTCTATCGGTGCCCTTTCCAGTAGTGAATAAAGTTCCTCTCATAATTCAGAGAAGAGAATATTGGGGTGGAGTATAAACCTTTAGAAATTAAGGAACCAAGTTTTAAATCCCTTCTCATTGGTCTTATGACCATGATCAGGTCTATTAACCACTTCTACTCCAAGCCTTAGTTTCCTTATGTGTAAAATGGAGCTGGACTGGTTCAATGTGCTCAGACTCTGACAACTGGGTCCCATAAGTGAAAAATAAAATGTGTCAGGATCTTGGCCCATGGCTAGCTAGTCTCAAAGGCAGGTGATGTGGCATGAAAGGACATTCAGGTCACTGAACACAAATGGCCATTTGAGGAAACCATCTTCAAAGTCCATTCTGTTTAGAGATGTAAAGCTAATCACTGAAGGGATAATCCAGACTACCTAAGGGGTGATTCACAGAAAGATCAGCCGGCCCAGACTAAACTCTTATAAAAAGTCTTAAAGCAGTGAAAAAAGAGCTGAGAAACCCACAGGAGAAAGTCAGCCAACCTCTCCAAGTCAACCTGGAGGCTGGGAAGAGGACTGGGGTAACATGGAAAGGTCATTCAATAAAATCACGTTAAATAGAAAAAGAATACAAAACTGCATAAACACAACAGCCTGCCGTATAATAAAAAGCTTTGTGTGTGAACAGGGAACTAGAAGATTAGGATCTGGGATTATGAGATTACGTTTTTTCATTAAAATATTCACTGTAACTATAATGTTTTCCAATGAAAGAAAAACAATTGAAAGGGTATCTGTACCAGAGGATCCCAGAGAGCAAACACTTCCATAGGGCTCTACCTACTTACCCTCCAAGCATTGCTGACTTCTCAGGAGGCTCCAGAGACATAGTATCTGGAGTTCACCATGCCTTAGGGACCCAGGACAATGTGTTCATATATTTTAAAATAAAATTCTAAAGGAATACAATCCAGACTCTATTATATTAATTTTACACCAACACAGTTAGAATTTCAAAAAAAAATTCCTAAGGAACAAGGGGCCTCCAAAGGCAAAAGTCTCAACTACCTGGAGACCCTAAGGTGGTGCTATTTCTGGGGAGTCAGGTAATGAAATGCAGAGCCATAATGGATGACCTTCAAGGTGGAAGTTCTGAGAGGCAAGAGGGTGGAAACAGAGAGCAGGCACGTGAGGAGGACAAGGCAGGGGGTGGGGATTCCTCAGCATCTGAGATGGGCAGGAGAGGAAAGAGGGAGAAAATTCTGACTGAATTGGTTCAGCCCAGGACTATGAGCATAGGTAAGACCTCGGGCTGTGACAGGGGAGAGAGAAGGTAGGAAAGAGAGGCTGGAATCTGGCATGATGGCAGGAGCAGGATGAGACTACTGACTGAGGCAGCGGATACCAGGAGAAAGGGGAACAATGCCTAGATTTGACAGGCGTCAGTGTGCCTAGAAGGGTCTGAAGGAAGGATTCAATAATGATGGCCCTTCAAGTTTAGAGCTAATGGGTAGGACAGACAGGCCTTGAGAAGCAGGGAACTCAGTTTGCCTCTCTACTTGGATGTATCCTAGCCTCTCTGACATACTTCCTTAGTAACCAACAGGGCCACCACACTTACTAGGATAATTCGAAAACTGGTTTTAACCCACTAAATTCATACCATCTCATTCTCCAGCTTCCCACAATCTCCAGCTTGCTCTGACCTCATGAACATGAACCCTGAAATTAGGATTTCTGCCTTGCTGTTCATTACCCTGGGTCTCCTTGAGATTTAGGTTAGAGGCTTCCACTGCCCTATGTCTTAGTTGGGTCTGAGGAGGACTAGATACAGCATTTAGGGGACCCACTGCAAAAAGAAACTATAGGACCACTGCTTCAAAAATTATAAAGGGGGACTTGGAAGGTGGCTCAGTGGGTAAAGTGCTTACTGTGCAAGCAAGAAGACATGACTTTGGATCCCCAGCACTCATGTAAAAGCTAAGCATGAAGATGCATGGCTGTAACCCCAGTACCGAGTGGGAGACATGGGCAGATCCTGGGGATTTGCTGACCAACCAGACTAGTGGAAACAGCAAGCTCCAAGGCCAGTGAAAGACCCTGTTTCCAAAAAAAAATAAGGTAGAGAGAGATTGAGGAAGACACCTCCTCTGTCCTTCACAGGTATATAATGTACATGGATGGGCACACCACATGCATACATGCATATACTACACACACACACAAAAGGTAAAAATAACATACAAAGACTATCAGCGTTGAGACTGTAGGGAATTGCCTTTCTGAGATGAGTCCTGTTCCACAAAACAACTTATCATTGCCACTGAGTCTGAAGTGGCTCCTGAGAAGTTGCCACGGCACCCTCAGGTACTGAGCAGCCTTCATGTCAGGTTGTTGGGCCATGCCTCACTCAGGGCAAGACACTCGACCCAAGAGCAGGACTTTGCAAGGTTGTTTAGGCTGTGCTGAAGGGCAGTCTTAGCCTTCAGCAGTTGGAGCAGCAACCCTGCCCCCCACATCACTGCCCAGCTGGCTCCTCCACTCCGTGGCTCCCAGCACTGCCTTTCAGGATGAGCGAGTTTGGTCTTGGGTGACATCACAGAGAGGCAGTAGGAAAGGAAGAATGTGGGTGGGGACCCATGGGACATCAAGAAGAACCAGGCAACACACGGTCTCCAAATAAACTCCCAGCATACCATGGTCTGCTAACTCTGCCCTTCCCAGAGCTGCTTGGCACTGACTGCATAGAAATGAGATGCAGAAATCAGAGACAAATTCAATGTGGTACATTTCAATGAGATCAGGAACTAGGGAGTCTCCCTAGCTGGGTTCGGATCTCAGCCCTGCCCTTTATTGACTGTGTGGTCTCAGGCAAGTTACTTAACCTGTCTGGATTGCCTTTTCCTCCTCTGTAAAATGATGCTCTGATAAAAACCTGCTTCAGGAGACTGTGGACAAAGTACATTCATATATGTACAATCTGTGTTAGTTGCTCAAGAAATGTTGGCTAAACTATTATTTGAAATTTCTGATCAGCTTCAGCCAGTAGACAAGAGATGTTTAATTACACAAGGTCTTTTTTCTTTCTTTCTGTTTTTATTCTTCTCCTTTCTTCCTTTTTTTAGTGATTCTAGGAATCAAACTCAAGGCTTTACATGCGAGGCAAGTGCTCTTGCCTCAACTACCTGTCTGGCCCCTACAAGGTCATTTTATAAGTCTCCTTATTCAGAGCACACCTCTCTCCTCTGTCTCCCCCCCGCAGTAGCTGAGGGAAAAATTCAGGACTCTTCTTTATTCTAAGCTTTAAGTCTTCCAGGTCATATGCCCAGCACAACACCTATTTTACTTCACTTAAAAACCTTGCAACTCTATTTCCATGGCCTGGAACCATGCTCAGTAGGTCAAGTAAACATTCCTGGAGGTGAGTATTATGATTTACATGCTTACAGCAGTTAAATAACCCCCTCTCAAGGTCACAGAGTTGTTAAATGGCTGGAACAGGACCTGAACCTCTTTTCAAAGCCATGCAGGTTTGTTTACTGTGTTACCTTGCCTTTGGTGTAGGGAAGAGCTAAGACGTAGGAATAGCACTTAGACCTAGGATTTAGGAAATAAATATGCTTGTTTGGAAGAGGACACCCATCAACATGGGATCATGTAGAACTGAAACAGGCAGTTAGTTCATCATTTCTCAATGCCAAGTAGTGAAAGACAAAAGGGAAGACATGGGGTGTCTCAAAATAGAAGAAGCACACAGCCCTTCTATTGTCGCTGGAATCAAGTGAAAGAAAAGACAAAGAAAGTGACAACTAGAAACAGTAAAATAAACTGGCTCTCTTTGGATATGTCTAGTTTGGAGTCAGGCATATCTGGACTTGGATTCGGTTTCAGTTACTTGGTAGCTAGCTGTGTGACCTTCAGCAAGTTGGTCAATCTCTCTATCAGCTTCCTCATCAGCCAATGAGCACTCCTCTCATCTCTGTGTAGGGCTGTTGGATGAGTGAAGGAGATGATGGATGTAAAGTACTTGGCAGGATACCCAGCACAGTCATTACTCATTGTCTTGGTATCTCATTCTCTCTTCCCATCCTAGGAGCCAAGTTTGAGCACATAAGAAGGGGGACATTGGTCCCCAGAGACAGGACAAGTCACAGTGGTCTTCAAAGCTATAGCAGTGGCCCTTAAAGTCATAGAGGAGCCTCTTGTCCCAGACACAACTGTGCTTAGAGGCATCTCCAATATACTGTATATGTTTGTACATTGATTCACAAGCCAAGTTAAATGATTTTCTCTCTCTCTTCATCCAGACAACTTAATTCTAACCTATAATCACATACAAAACTTCAGGCAATCAGGTGCTAAGAGATGTTGGTAAAGTAGTTGCCACATAAACAGGAGGACCTGAGATCAGATTTGCAGCACCAATGTTAAAAGTTAGGCATGTGAAGCACCACGTCTGTAATCCCAGAGCAGGGGAAGCAGAGAGAGCCCAGTTCCCAAAGCTCACTGGCCACCCAGCCTAGCCAAGTCAGTGAGCTCCAGGTTCAGTGACAGACCCTCTGTTTTCTACTGATGGAGAGTGATTGAGGAAAATACTTGACGTTGACCTCTGGCCTGAACATGTACATGCACATAAACACACATGTGCACACATGCAGGAACATGTACACACAAACCATACACTACAAAAAAAAAAACCTTAAGACAATCAAATATACATTATTGCTGATTCATATTTTTTGACATTGCTAGAATTAAGACTGGACATTACCATGCACCCCACCCCACTACCATCAACACACACACACACACACACACACACACACACACACACACACCCTACAACCTTTCCCAAGTAATGAAGTCAGAAAATACAAACACAGCAGATTGCTAACTCTCTTCCTCACAGGTTAGGCAGGTAAATATTTCTCAACATCAGCTGTCTCAACAGGAATTCCTGTCCAGGTGAAACAAGTTCACGGTTTCCACTGCTGCTTTGAACTCGAGCAGAGGAGGAAACTTTAAATAGACTCTTCTCCCAGACTCGGGAATTTCCATACAGCAGGAGAAATTAAGGTTAAAACATTGAGAGCTGGCTCAGGGGTTAAAAGCACTGGCTGCTCTGACACCCTCTTCTGGCCTCTGTGAGCACTGCACACATGGGTGCACTTACATACATACAGGCTTAAAATAAAAATAAATGAATAGATGAAGCACACTGGGGAACTCATACATTAACTGGGTATTTCTCCCCTCAAATTTTTCATTGAAGATTAAACCCACAACCTGGGTTTCTTTTAAACCCAAGGACAATTTTATTAGGGTTTAAAAGAAAGATCCCACACAGCATGGTGGGGCCCGCCTTTAATCCCAGCACTCAGGAGACAGAGGCATGGGGATTTCTGTGAGTTTGAAGCTAGCCTGGTCTACATAGTGAGTTCCAGGCCAGCTGAGGCTACAGGAAAAAAGACCTGTCTCAAAGAGACCAA
>NW_008346683.1:3870545-3891337 GCF_000622305.1 Nannospalax galili
TTGTTAATTAAATGTATAACTTTTCAAAAGCTTTTTTAGTAATGATAAGGCATTTGTTAACAAGTTATACTCTCGGGATGGATAGATGGCTCAACTGTTAAGAGCATTAGCAGGTCTTGCAGAGGACCCAGATTCAATTCCCAGCACCCACATGGCAAGTAACAACCATCCCTAACTCCAGTTCTAGTAGCTTCAACTCCTTCTGGCCTCTGCTGGCATTGGACAACATCTGTGCTCTTACATATATGCAGGCAATACAAAGATACACATAAAATAAAAAAAATCTTTTAAAAGAAGTTATACCACAAAAACATGTCTTCTAGTGAGGACAGGGAAATTAATTTGTGCTGTGCTTTTCTGTCATTACAAACACCTTTTCTCCACTGGGGATGTAGCTCCGTTGGTAGACTTCTTGCCTTGCATGCATGAGATCCACCCCACTACCATCAACACACACACACACACACACACACACACACACACACACCCTACAACCTTTCCCAAGTAATGAAGTCAGAAAATACAAACACAGCAGATTGCTAACTCTCTTCCTCACAGGTTAGGCAGGTAAATATTTCTCAACATCAGCTGTCTCAACAGGAATTCCTGTCCAGGTGAAACAAGTTCACGGTTTCCACTGCTGCTTTGAACTCGAGCAGAGGAGGAAACTTTAAATAGACTCTTCTCCCAGACTCGGGAATTTCCATACAGCAGGAGAAATTAAGGTTAAAACATTGAGAGCTGGCTCAGGGGTTAAAAGCACTGGCTGCTCTGACACCCTCTTCTGGCCTCTGTGAGCACTGCACACATGGGTGCACTTACATACATACAGGCTTAAAATAAAAATAAATGAATAGATGAAGCACACTGGGGAACTCATACATTAACTGGGTATTTCTCCCCTCAAATTTTTCATTGAAGATTAAACCCACAACCTGGGTTTCTTTTAAACCCAAGGACAATTTTATTAGGGTTTAAAAGAAAGACCCCACACAGCATGGTGGGGCCCGCCTTTAATCCCAGCACTCAGGAGACAGAGGCATGGGGATTTCTGTGAGTTTGAAGCTAGCCTGGTCTACATAGTGAGTTCCAGGCCAGCTGAGGCTACAGGAAAAAAGACCTGTCTCAAAGAGACCAAAAAAAAAAAAGAAAGAAAAAAGGAAAAGAAAAGAAAGATCCCAGGTCAGGTAAGCTGCAAATCTTGGCAGCTCCCTGGAGGAGGGGCATAGAGGAAAGAAAGAGAAGCCATGCTGTTTTAGGCAGGTATGAGAGGTCAACCACATGACAGGCAAGCAGCACATGGCAAAAAAAAAAAAAAAGCGGGGGGGGGGGGGGAGCTTCAGAGAAAGAGTGAGAAAGTACAAAGTATTCAGGGAAGCGTCACAGCCTGGAGTGTTAAGCTCTTCAGCGGCTGGACCTAGCTTTTAAACCACCCAACCCTAACTCCTCCAGCTTCAGCTGCTGGACCTAGCTTTCAAACCACCCAACCCTAACTCCTCCAGCTTCAGCTGCTGGACCTAGCTTTCAAACCACCCAACCCTAACTCCTCCAGCTTCAGCTGCTGGACCTAGCTTTCAAACCACCCAACCCTAACTCCTCCAGCTTCCTAAAATTTTGCTTTAGACTGGATTCAACCTCACAGGGACCCCAATTCTGATCAATGCTCCTTTCTCAGCTCATCTATGAGTCTCAATAGAGACCTCTTGAGCATCTGTTGTGCCCTGCACTGTTTGTAGCCCAAACAGCAGAGAGAAAAACAATTTGTTTTGCCCCAAGAACTTTCCTCCTCTCTCTCTCCCTCCCTCTCTCCCTCGCTCCCTTCTAGCTCATGTTGAGTTCTGATTTCTTCACCTTTTCATACGGAGTCCTCTTTTCAACATGATACAAACCCACAGAGGAACATCCCAGTCCTTTGTATCAGCCTCTACTTTCTTCTTGCGTGCTTTTTTCCATCCCCCCCCATAACAAATTTATTAAATTCTTCACATGGCCTAGCACATGACTGAGCATAGAGTCACCTGGCAAGTTCTTGACCTACCAATCATCTCTCCATCCTGCAACTAGCATCTCTCTTCTTCAAAGCCTTCAATGGATCCTTTGCTCTTAGAATAAAGATCAAAGCCCACGTGGTGAGGTCACCCAGGCTGGGCCACCCTGTCTGCCTTGTCAGCACCATCTGCTGTGCCCTCTCTACAGCTCTGATCCCTCCCAGGAGCCACCTCAGCCTCTGCCAGCCCCCTCACTTCCTTCCAGTTTTCTTTTTGAATACCACTCATTCTTCCTGTTTCAAAGATCTTTTCCTTGGATCTTTTCCTTGCCAGTTTCCCACATCTACCAAGCCAGGTGACTGTCCTCTGTCAATGGACTAGATAAACTTGTTTCTTCCCTTCAGAGCATTTATCCCAATTTGTAATTAAACTTTAATTATTGGGATTCTTTGATAATGACAACCCCCCCACACACACACCAGGCTATGAGTTCCATGGGAACACTGGCTGTGTCTTGTTATGCCCAGAGTCACCTCTAGCACCTGCCCTTAAACTGACACATGTTAAGTGCTCAAGAAATATCTTCTGAATGAGCCAATAAACCTTGGTGCTGGGATGTGCCAGGATCTGTACTTAATCTCAATCCTTAAGACTGGCTCTCTACCCTCAAGAAGTTTATGCTCAAACAGAAACTAAACTAGACTAAAACAGAAACAAGAGTACATAGGGCAGTGAGTGGTGAATTGATTTGCATCGTCTACTTTTGGCATGGGGTTGGAGAATGACATTGTTAGTACCTGTAGCACTTACCTTGACTCTTGCCTTTTGTTATATCATTTTTACCATGTTGACCCAGATCATGAATGACTTTGTGCTATGCTTAATAGTTTGCATTTTCACTCTGGTTTTTATTGAAGGTAATACACTGACTCTAAAACGTTTTAAACAGGCTATTCTCTCTCATTCTCTCTTTCCTCTCTCCTCTCTCTCCTCTCTCCTCTCTCCTCTCTCCTCTCTCTCTTCTCATTCTCCCTCTCCCTCTCTCCTCTCTCCTCTCCCTCTCCCTCTCGCTCTCCCTCTCCCTCTCAGAACCCAGGGCTTCACACATACTCAGAGGGCTCTGTCACTAAGCCTCATCCCTAGCCCAAGACAGACTGTTATTTGTCTTTAAGGAAGGGCCATTTGAGCTCATTTCCTTCTCAACAACTCTAA
Source organism: Nannospalax galili (assembly GCF_000622305.1). Taxonomy (NCBI): domain Eukaryota; kingdom Metazoa; phylum Chordata; class Mammalia; order Rodentia; family Spalacidae; genus Nannospalax; species Nannospalax galili. The sequence continues at coordinate 3,873,746 of NW_008346683.1, forward strand.
AGTTCTGCCATAAGAATTAGTTTCTAGGGAAAGGCTGTGAATTTCAAATGCGATGGCTCTGCAGAGGATAAAGCTAAAAGACCCAAGTCGGGTGCCATCTAGTGGTACAGCTCAGGTTCTCTTTTTTCAGAGCCAGGGACAGTGATTTTTGTCTTACAAGTTTCTCTGCAGCTAGTGACAAGAATCCACTCGTAAATGAAGCTGTGGGTTTGCATAGAAAACTTGGAAATCAAATTAAGATGTCCCTAGGAGAAAAGCAGAGTCTGGATTATGAGATCCCCAGGCAGGCTCTCTCATAGCAGGTGCTCCTGAGGCAGCCACACATGGTCCGGGCTGGCAATGAAAGAAAAGAAAGAAAACCCCCAAGTACATTCTACCATGATGTTGCCTCTATTTCACACTAGAACAGTGTAGCCGGGGGGAGTCATCCACACACCCACACTCACATCTCCTCAGCAGTGCCTTCAAAGATTCCCTACAGGTTCCCCCAGTATCAATGCCAATGACAGAATCTCTGATCTATGCTAGACTTACCAATTTTTCAGAATTTTATTATTACTTATCAGTTTGAAGCTAGCTGAGACATAATTCCTACTAACGTGATACTGGCTGACGACCAGTTGATACTTCTTTGAGAACCTGCTCTTTAAATGAAGTCACAGAAAGATTCTTAGAAGTAGCACTTCGTTGAAATCTTAAGAGATTCAGAAGAGGTACTGAGGCCAATGAGATGGCTCAGCAAGTAAAGGCACTTGCCATGTAAGCTTGATGATCTGAGTTCAATCCTTGGGACCCACAATGAAAGGAGAGAACCAACTCCTGAAAGCTGTCCTCTGACCTCCACCTCTCTCTCTCTCTCTCTCTCTCTCTCTCTCTCTCTCTCTCAGTAATAATATTATAATAATTTTAAAGAGTTAACCAATTAAAGAAAAAGAAAGGGCATCGTCCCCAAACAGGAAACATGCCAAGCATGGTGGCATATGCCTTTAATCCAAGCTCTCTGGAGGCAGAGGCAAATGGATCTCTATGAGATTGAGGTCAGCCTCATCTACATAGTGAGTTTCAAGCCAGCTGGGGCTACAGGAAGCCCCTGTCTCAAAAAAAAACCCAGGAAAAATCCTGAGTGAAGACAGAGAAGCCAAAATCATCATGGGATGGGCAAGGAAATACCTCACAGTTGTAAGATCTTTCTCAGCTCCTCTGATGTTTGATCACTCCAGCATAATGACCACTGCATATATCCAAATGCAGTCAACATTAAATAGGCCTGACTATGGGTGGTGTCAAGTTGCAGTGACCAGTGATCATAATATCACTTTTGTGAATATGTATTATTTTTCAAGTTTTTTGGTATTTTTTATGCCAATGCCTTTTGAACCTCAGTCCTATTATGCTTGATGAACAGAACAGCATAACTCTACACAGTTGAGGGTTCATGATGATAAAATTCAAGGAAGAGAATCAAGGGACAAGACTGAAGTGGCAACTGGGCATCTCCTATGCCATGTTTGTGACTACTAAATAATTTTGCTCAGGGGGTTGTGAACTCATCAGACATGCCTGTGACACAGTTCACTCTGGGGGTGGTATACAAGATTGATTGGGCACAGTCAAAACTGGAAACAAGAAGATTTGGGAGGAGGCTGAAACAGAAACAGGGCTCAGACCTGGGCAACAGTGAGCCAAAGGAAGCTAAGGGGGAGGCAAGAGGAGATGGGTGTCAAGAGAACTGCATTCCAGCCAGGTGTGTTGGCACGTGTCTGTAATCCCATAACTCAGGAGGCTGAGGAAGGAGGATCAGGAGTTGAGGGCCAGACTGGGCTACATAGAAAGACCTGAGAGACAGAGATAGAGAGAGACAGAAACAGACAGACAGACAGCTCTGGTTTCTAATCCCAATTCATCTCCTTGGGCCTCAGTTCCCCACTGCAAAGTGAAGGGATCTTCCCCACTGATTATTATTTCTTTGTGACTATTGCATAAAAATGAAGCATGTATCTCAGGAGTAACCCTTAGGAAACTGGGAGAAGGGCCTCCTGCTAAGGGGCTACAGAGATCGTTCAGTGGTTAAGAACACAGACTGCTCTTGCAGGGGACCTGGGTTCGATTCCTAGCACCCACATAGCAGATAACAACTGTCTGTAAATCAATCCAGTTCCAGGGGATCCGATGCCCTCTTCTGTCCTCTGTGGGCATTGCACTACACAGGTGCACTTACACATATGCAGGCTGTACACTCATACACATAAAATAAAAACAATAAAATAATTTTTAAAAAGACTGAGCACAGAGAGGATTTACAGACAAATGGACTGACATTATAAGGGCTCATGGAAGCTTTAAGGTTAAGAGAGTCAGCAGTCCTGAAAAGCATTTAATATTATTTTGCATTCCATTTTGTCAACAGTAAGCCCCACGCATAGGCCAGAGAGTATGGGCAAGGCACCCGGGACACAGAGCCAAGCCTTTTGCTTCCTAAACAGCCAAGCATAGGGGTAGAAGATGCAATAGACTATGACTTTCCCAGTTTGTTTGTGGATACTTTGTTTGGGGGATAGGATCCTGCTCTGTAGCCCAGGTTGCACTAGAACTCCTGATCTTCCTGGTTCAGCCTACTGAGTGCTGGGTTTCCAAATGTGTACCACCATATCTGGTTTGTGGGGGATTTTTCAGTAGCAATTTTTCGTCTAAAAAAAATCTTTTGTTTATTATTTTTAAATCTACCCTCCTTTAACCAGTTCCTACTTCCTTTCAGATTCCGCCTCTTGCTGCCAGAAACCAGCCACAGGGATGTTACGGTAAGAATGAGAGCTCTCAGGGTACTCTGAGGCCAGAGGAAAAAAAAGAATTCTGCTGTATCACGGCATATGTGCATGGTTTCCTATTTCTGAATCCTTGATTTCTCCATGCTTCTAGGTTTTAACTTAAGAGTGAAGTCTCATTTACTGGCTGCATGGCCTTAGACACGTCACTTAACCTCTCACTCAATTATTACTACTTCCAACAGAAGCATGATAATAAAATAAGAATAGATCTGGGGGAAATTCGTCAGGAAATCGATGAATTTAGATAGGCCAAATAAGATGCTTCATTTTGGAGGAGGATCCTGAAGATTAGGAGTCGGGAGTAATAGTGTCCACAGGCTAGAAGAGAAGTCATACCTTTCATGTCAGTCACTGAAGTCTAAAATATCAGTGTCAGAGCTGGAGAGATGGCTCATCAGTTAAGAGCCTTGACTGCTCTTTCAGAGGACCCTGGTTCGGTTCTTAGCACCCTCATATGGTGGCTAACCATCATCCAACAACAACAGCTTTAGGGGATTCAACACCTTCTTCTGGCCTCCGGGGACACTGCACACACAGTGCACTTACGTGCATGCAGGCAAAAACACTTGTAAAATAAAAATAATAAAATATTAAGATAAAATATCAATGTCAAGATTGGGTGTGATGGTACACACCTGTTTAGTGTCAACAACACATTCAGTGTGCTGACCATGGCAGTTCAGGAAAATGGCAGTGGTTTATGCCTGGCATTTTACATAGAACTTGTCTAATTTTGGCAACCAAGCTATGCTAGTGATGCTATTGCTGCTATCCTATTATTATCTTCCTCTCATAGTTGAGGAAATTAAGGTAACTTTCCCAATATCGCAAAATAAGTGGTAGTAAAAACAAGAGACATAAATCTAGAAGTCAGACTGCAAAGCCATATTTGCTAAGATGCAATGATATTCCTATTGCTAAGCACATAAGATTCTCAAAATGTTTTCACTGAGCCAGCGGTGGTGGCATACAAGTGTGATCCCAACATTAGAGGAGGCTAAGTCAGTACGAATGTGAGTTCCAGGATGGAGCCATGATTCAGTAAATGAGACTGGGGACTTCTTCGTTCTTCATTATCTTACTTAGTAGATATCTCAACTACTACATTTGCTGCCACCTTGGGGTCCCTGTTCATTATCACCAGTGTAGCGGGAAGCAGAAGTGTCCACCCTCCAGGAGAAAAACAGGAAACCCTGTAATATGGCTTCCTACAAAGCTAGTATGTCCCTGTAGGTAACCTTTAGTCATTTCATTCTATCCAGTTAAATTCTGTGGAAGCGCACATCTAAACTAGACATGGTGCTTTCCAAGAGCCTCGATTTGGTAACTAATGCAGTTTCTTTTTTCATTTTAGGTTGTGAGGTTTGAGAACATCCTGTCATCCATTCTTCACTTTGGAGTCTTCCCACTGGCCAACAGTAAGAAACCTTGGGAAATGAAGAGCTCTGACACTGGTTAAACTTTGGGTTTTGTTGGGAACTTTCCACCCTGATGCCTGTGTGTTTAGTGTTATTGTGAATGAAGACCAGAGTCAGAAATTTACAGTGTATGGTTTTAAGGGTTGCAGAATCCAAGATTATAGGTCCAAGCCTGCACTATTTGTAGATTCTGCTGGAAAGGCTAACTTTGGTTGAGTTAAATAGATTAAAACTGCTCTCCTTAGACAGTAATGTCTCCTTCATACCAACTGGAAATGATATTTTTCCTAGGAAATATCTCTGTGGTTCTGCAAAGATTGCTATCTGGACACGCTTTAATGAGTGGCATTCCTGCCTCTCTCCCTGCATCACAATTACTTACAAACTGCAGCATCTGGAGTTTGGCTCAGTTAAAATATTTTTATATTAGACACAAAAATGTTCCCAGGCCCCACTAATTAAGAATTTTCAAAATATAAATATGGAGCTGGAGTGATAGTTCAGTCGGCAAATGCTTGCATGGATGGACCTGAGAAATGACAACTGAGGTTATCCTCTGGCCTCCACACACACACGCACACACACACACACACGCTCACGTGTGTAGAAGATGGAAATCATGGCCAGGCCTGGTTAGTACTTAGATGGGAAAAAAGGGAAAGTGGTGGAGGTTTATTTGGGGGGGATATCTAAAAGGTACACTTTATTAAATGTAAATTAATTACTAATTCCTCCAGGAAAAATGCTAGGGACATATCCATGTGCATGAAAACAGAAGCAGGAAGTATGATGAGTAAACTATTAGAAAGCTTCTTGCTCACCTAGTTCTAAAAAGTTTGCTTGAAAAAAAAATCTGTGCCCAAGCCAGGCATGGTGGCGCACATCTTTAATCCCAGCACTCCAGAGGCAGAGGCAGGCAGATATCTGTGAGTTCGAGGCCAGCCTGGTCTACATAGTAAGTTCCAGGTCAGCTGGGGCCATAGGGAGACCCTGTCTCAAAAATATCCCCCCCAAAAAAAAATCTGTGCCTATGCAGTTATATTACATCTCTTTTCTGTACTGTAGCAAAACTTCAGCAAGGATTCCCTCTTCCCAACCCTTACAACATCTCATTCGTCAATTCAGATATTGAAGTTTTTGAGGTAAGATTGTGACTCTCCTCCCCTCCCCTCAGACAAACCCAGATATGCCCTTAATCTGATGTTGTCTTTCTCTTGCATCCTTTTCAGGGTTTCCTTCTGGTTTCCACTGACCTGAAGCATGAAGCCACTTCAAAGCAACAGTCAAATCTCCATAACTGGGGAAGTCTGGAACTGGTAAATGGACCATGGCGGGAACAGCCAGTCCCTTGATTGCCTATTCACAATCTATCCAAAGAAGGAAACAACTCTTAGTCCCACAGCTACTACACCTGGAGGAGGATGGCCAAGCACTCTGGAATTTTAACGCCTTTGTGAACTGCTTAGGCAGTTTCTTTCTGGAGTCCTCAGAGACCTGGAGTGAGACAGACTTCATTAAAGGGCTAACTAGGGACATGTCATGGGAGAAGACAGGGTTGTATGTGCATATATATGAGCATGTTGTGTGCTGTGTTTATAATCTGTGGACAAGAGTGAGGCATGTAGTACTGACCAGGTAGGAAAGAAACTTATCTGTACTTATGTTGGTAGATTTTTTTGTGGCAACCTTGTCTACTCTTTAGAGACTTTCCCTTTATGTTTAATTTTTGCATTTCATATTTACTATTCCTGTTCCACATTTAATTAAAATTATTTTCTATCAATGTCCATCTTTATGTGTGAGAGAAATCTCCTGACCTGAATTTATTTTAATAAAATATGACAGAAACTGAAAAAAAAACTTCATTTCTTTAACATTGAAAAGTGTTCAACATCGTTAGTAATCAAGGAAATGCAAATTAAAACCACCCTAAGGTATCACCTTATCCCAATCAGACTGGCTAGGATCAAGAGAACAAATGATACCAAATGCTGGTGAGGATGTGGAGAAAGGGGAACACTCATTCATGTTGGTGGGATTGCAAACTTGTGCAACCTCTAAAGAAAACAGTGTGGAAAACTCTTAAAAACTAAAAATGAAGCTACCATCTGACCCGGTTATACCACTCCTTGGCATATACCCAATGGACTCATCCCATTGTAGAGACACTTGTACAACCATGTTTGTTGCTGCTTTTTTCACAACAGCTAAGAGATGAAAGCAACCTAAGTGCTCCTCAACTGACAAGTGGTTAACAAAAATGTGGTATATTTAGACAAAGACTGAGGTTTTACAAATATCAAGACTTGATTTATTTTTTATGTGTGTGTTTTGCCTGAATGAATGAAAGTACACGTGTGTTGTGCATTGTCTGTGGGGGTTGGAAGAGGATGTGGTATCCCCTGGAACTGGAGTTATGGAAGGTTGTTAGCTGTCATGTGGGTGCTGAGAACCAAATCTGGGTCCTCTGCAAGAAGCACTGAGCCATCTCTCCAGCCCCAAGACTTAAATTTTTTGAAACAGAGTCTCCCTGTTTCCCAAGCTTGTCTGGAACTTGCTATGTAGACCAGGCTGCCCTCAGTCTCACAGAGATTTGCCTGCCTCTGCCTCCTGAGCGCTGGAATTAAGGGCTTGCTCCACCACCCTGGGCAAAGACTTGATTTTAATAGGGAATTGCTGGCAATTTAAATCTCTCCTGTGTTCATCCTGTATGTTTGAGGATGTTTCCACTCCTCAAATGAGGAGACAGCAGTGCAGAGTGTTAAGCCTTGACAGCTCATATTTGATATTAGTGTTGTCAATCAGCAGTGTAAAACTGGGGCAGAGGAGAGGAGGAGGGGAGAGCCAGGGTGGGTATGTAGGAAATGAACAGAAACCACACATTTCGCTTCGCAGTGCTTCCAGAAGAACTGTTTATAAAGTGCTTACCTTGGGCCAAGCCCTGGGCTGACTGCAACTCCAGTTTCATTCCTATAGCCTTCATGGCTGCTCTACGAAAAGCTCTGATCCCGTTTCATCCTTGAGGAAACCGAGGTTAAGAGGGATTCATCACAAAGCTAGCAATACCACAGACAGAAATTAAACCCGAATGTTCCTGATTCCCAACTCACTGTTCTTTACATAGGCAGGGCTAGAAACAAACGACTGCAAGCTCGTCCTTCACAACCAGAAGAGTCAACTGCGTCTAAAGGCATAGTTATAGCGGTCTTACTCTCTAAACAAAGCTGGATTCGGAAACCCTGTAATTTATTCTTCTTTGCAGAGCATTGCTGGCCATCACCGATGCTCTTTAAAATGTCTGCAGTAATAAACGATATGCTTTCGTGTTTCATTCTTTGGGATGCTCTTTTTTGTAACAGAAAAGGTATTTCCTGTATATCCACAAATTCATTCTGAAATATCTAAATGTTCAGGTGTGGTGTTCATTCAAATATGTATCTTTCTCAGATGCTTCACTAATGGGGACGTAAACTCTAAACCATAGATTTTTTTTTTTTTTTTTTGGTCTTTTTGAGACAGGGTCTCCCGTAGCCCCAGCTGTCCTGGAACTCACTATGTAGACCAGGCTGGTCTTGAACTCACAGAGATCCGCCTGCCTCTGCCTCCCAAGTGCTAGGATTAAACGCGTGCGCCACCACGCCTGGCCATAGATTCTATATCTATATTTATTCTCTAAGGCAGCTGACCATCCCAGATTCAAGGGTTTCATGAGCTACTAAAAGCCCTCCCAAGACAAGAGTAGTTTAACCAGACCACACTAAGTACATTTGGCTTAGCTATAGCCCCTGGAAAACCTTTTGATGAGCTGAAAACGACTTGTGGGAAGAAATTTGAACCTCCGCGCTCGCCGTCGCCCATCCTTCTGCGCAGCTGGCCGCACCTGCGCATTGAGGCCTCAGAGGCGGTGCTGCGGGAAGCGGGTGGACAACGCGGTATCTTCTCTTTCAAAGCGGATCCGGGAAGTCCCGCCACCGCTGTCGCCACCATGAGTCGCAACTATAACGATGAGCTGCAGTTCTTGGACAAGATCAGTAAAAACTGCTGGAGGATAAAGAAGGGCTTCGTGCCCAACATGCAGGTGAGGCGGGGCCTTCCGGGCTGCGAGCAGCGCTTCCGCCGCGGGCTGGCTTCTCCGGACCCCCTGCGGGGCTCCGCTCCCTGCACCCGTCCTGTGCCGCCCGGGTCCCAGGACTCGGGGACAGACCGAGCGCGGCGTTTGCCGGGCGCCTGGGGCTCGCATATGCCTTCACCCAGCGTGGGCGTGTTCTGTGCCTGTTCCTCCAGGACTTTCCTGTGGTCTTTTCCTAGGTGGCACAGCCAGCCCAGGCTAGTTGCAGGACAGCAACTCCGTTCCTCTGAGTCATGCTAGCTATTTAGATACGTTTACAGAAGGGATTCCTCGAACCTGATTGGTTTTTAATACTACGACTTCGTTTCTCACAGTAGCCAAGATGAACAGGGCAAAGGGTGGTTTTTTTTTTTTAAAAAAAAATATGCATTTCGCAAAAGGACTGAGGCTCTGTTGGTGACACAGCTGGTACCTATCTAGGTAGATGGCCCAGCCAGGACTTCATGTCCTGTCCCTTTTTCTCTTCCCAGGATGATGTGTCTCAGTTTGGAGACTTGAGAGCCCGAGACGCGGAGACTCAGGCTTCCATTATTGTAAAGGAAGAAAATATTTCTGAAGTTAAGCAAGGCACTTTTGTTGTTAGGTGAATTGAGGTCCCTGAAGTGTCATGTGAGTGGCACTAAAGGTTTGCAATCCTTGTCTTGGTTAAAAAAAAAAAGTTCCTTGTAGGACTGGCATAGTGGCCCAGGCCTGTAATCCTGGCATTCTGCAGACTGAAGATCACATGGTAGAGGCCAGCCAGAGCAACATAGTGAGGCACTGTCTTCAAACCAAACAAAGTTCCTTTTAGCCATTGTACTCTTTTACTTAATATTTCAAATAAAGCTTTTCAAGTATCTGATCCCCACACCACTTTGCAAGATACTTGGGGGGGGGGTGGACAGACAGAGTCCACAGTGATAAAAGTGTTGTTTTCCCCCATTTTGTATAAGAAGGGGGTTGATTATAGATTTATTTGCATATTTTTAATTGATACATAAAAACTACAATATTCCCTGTCTAGAACTTGTAATGCTAATTACTCTTGCCTTTACTTCTCCTTCACATTGCCTATTCACCAGTCAAGGACTTTCTTTTCCCCCTATAGATAAGAGTTACACAATCTGGGAGTCTTTTGGATAGACCCACTGAGGGGTACCCCAATTGCCTCACCCTGCATCCTGATTCCCTATCCACAAGTTGGGTAACCTCTTCAGAGGATGGTGTGATAAGAATATGAGGTAGGAATTAGCTAGGCAGTTAGGGAAAAAAGACCCCCCAAAAAAGTAGCCAGTTTCTTGGCTAAAACTCACAATGTCCTTGGACCTGTTAGCAACCTACTCCATTCCAAAAGCCAAAAATGTCAAAAGTATTTGGGAGCTTTTATCTAATCTTTAAAAGATTTTAGGGTTACCTCTTCAGAGGGGGGAATGTTAGAGTAGCCAAAAGCCCCATAAAAATAATAAGAAAGAAAGAGTAGATTGGGGAAAAAGAAACCAAGGATCTCATCAGAAAAGAAGTGTTTCAAGATATGTGAACCAATATTTTAGGACCAACTTCTGTTTCCAACAGAATCTTTACAGAATTGTAGATAAGACTACAAGTCTTAGATCTACTTGCTATTATCTTTCAGAGTGGTTGTATAATGAATTATTACATGTAAATAATTTAGTGTAGAGCTTGTCCTGTAATATATGTTAAAACATCTGCTTTAAAAAAAAAAAAAGTTATAAAATAGGAGGCTTCCTTATGACTTTTTCAGACATCTTCAGTACTAGTTACCATCTTCCCACCGCTCTTCTACCCTAATGTTTTTCCTTCTTACAGAAAGAAAGCATTGGTACATTGATACATTTAGCTTTTAAGTATGTCAAAACTTAACCATCTTTTGTCATAATTAGCATATAATCATTAAGGAAAGATGGAAGGTTTGTAGATTCATATGAGTAAAGTTCTTTGGTTCATGGACTCTTTGTCAAATTCATGTTTCTATACAGAAATGTCTGAGACAGTTAACTTACAAAGAGAAAAGTTTTCTTTTCACTCACAAGTTTGGAAGTTTTACTCCATGAGAAGTAGTCTCACATCCTTTGGACCTCTGGAAAAGCAGCAAATCATGAGAGTATGCATGGAGCAAATGTACTGTCTATGAGCCTGAAGGATAGGTGCAAAGACACTAGGATATCACAATCCCTTCCAAGGATATTCCCCCAGTAGCCTAAGAATCTTCTCCTTACCCACCTTTTAAAGTTTTCACCATCTTCCAAAAGATTCACTTTAAGGGCCAAGCATTTATCACATGTACTTTCGATGGACACTCACCTAAGACTTGCAAAATCCTCTACCTAATTGGTTAGTGTAGGTAAAGGACATAGAAGATAATATTGGAGAAACAGAGAGATGAGAAATTCTAAAAGGAAAGAAAGAACAGTGAACTATCAACTATGTTCAATTATAGAGAAGTTCCAATCCAAAACAGTGTTGACAAAGGTGCTAGGAAAATACCAACTAACAGATAATGTCATTACAGTTAATAAAATAGATAAGTAGCCTAAATAATTACAAAGTCTGGTTTATTAAATTGTCAATATAAAACAATGACTAAATATTAAGAACATTATAAAGCAGCAAGTCTTAAATTTTGGGGTCTTAAGAACCTTTTATTCTCTTTAAAATATTAGGAGACAAAAAAGCTTTTGTTGTTATGGGTTATTTCTACAACACTTGCTGCAGATCTGGTCTTACTATTCAAATTGTGTAAGTCAACTCAGATTGCTCTTTACAGTGCACTGGGAACCAGGTCCAGAGGGATGGCTTCTTAGGTGTATAGACAAGCATTCAATCATGCCAACATATGATTTCTATAAAACAGTTAAAAAAAGAAAACCTTTCAATATACTACCAAAAGTTGAATCTTGAGAACTCCGAGCTAAGATGTTTAAAACCTGAAAATAAAAAAGTATTATCTTCTTTTGGAGATTATTAATGTATTCTCAGCAGATTTTAAATAAATTTCTGTTTAAGAACGTGGGGATTTTTTAAGAAGGAAAATTGAAGGTGGGGCTAGAGCAGTGGTTCAGCAGTTAAGAACACTGTTCTTGCACAAGACCTGGGTTCAGATCCCAGCACCCACATGGCAACTAACAACTGTCCGTAACTCTAGTTCCAGGGGATCCGACAGCCTCTTCTTTCCTCTGCGGTCGTTGTACAACATGGGTGCACTTACTTACATGCAGGCATAACACTCATGCACATAAAATAAAAATAATGTTTAAAAAAAAAAATAAAGAAAATTGAAGGAAAGAAAAAAAGGTAGGTCTATTCACCCACACTGGGAGGCCCCAATATTCTTGAAGAACTCTATGATCACTAATCTTTATAGAGCACATCTTCCATTGGGAACAACAGCCATTGAACTAAGAGACCTACATGCAGTAGAAATATTCAGACACCAGGACAGCAGATGGGGCAGCACTTGAGGTGTACACGGTTATCATGATGGACAGCAGGGTCAAAGGAACAGTCTAGTTTCTGGTTGATCACAGTGTTCCTAGAAATGAAACAAAAACAAATCAAAAAGAAAATTGAAGGAAAGAAAAAAAGGTAGGTCTATTCACCCACACTGGGAGGCCCCAATATTCTTGAAGAACTCTATGATCACTAATCTTTATAGAGCACATCTTCCATTGGGAACAACAGCCATTGAACTAAGAGACCTACATGCAGTAGGAATATTCAGACACCAGGACAGCAGACGGGGCAGCACTTGAGGTGCACACGGTTATCATGATGGACAGCAGAGTCAAAGGAACAGTCTAGTTTCTGGTTGATCACAGTGTTCCTAGAAATGAAATTACTTGGATGTCTCCTTGATTCTTACTTGATCTGTATGAGCAGAAAAGTTCCAGGTCAAGTGAATAAATCTATCCTGAAAAAAAAAAAACTACATTATTTGGGGCACCATGTAGCATTCCTGTGTGTGTCATATAATGTCCAAGTTATGGTAAACATAACTTATCAAACATCATGAACGCTGAAGTAGCAGGCTGAATATTCCTATCTGAAATGCTCATAACCAGAGGTGTTTTCAGATGTTTGGAGATTTTTGGAGTTTGGGATAGTTGCATAGATTCTATTGTTTGAACATCCCTAATCTAACCCCAGATCCAAAATGCTTCAAAATCTGAACGCTTTAAACCAACTCTTTTAATCTTTGATAGGAAGTTTTTCTCTTGTAATAGGTAATGTGAGAAACTTTTTCAGAGTAGAGCAACATAAACACTGTGTGTCCCAGTCTGTGCAGTGTGCCTGTACTTCCTGGTCACATGGACAGTCACTGTTTTTGCCTTTCTTTTGTACCAGGTTGAAGGAGTTTTTTATGTGAATGATGCTCTGGAAAAATTAATGTTTGAGGAATTAAGGAATGCCTGTCGAGGTGGTGGTAAGTAGAGATTTGGGTATGGTACCAGTAAAGCCACCCCTGAGACCTGAATAAAGAGGAACACAGCTGAAGAAAGGAATGACCGAGACTACAATCGGAGTGCTTATTTATTTGTATCTCAGATAACTTCACACAATGTTAGCAAGTGCCACCATCTGTCCACACTTACTATGCACTCAGCATTGCATTAGGTACTTGAGATTGTGTAATGCTTTTTTGAGTAACTAAAAGGGACAGTATCATTATCTGGCTTTACAGAAATCACAACTCAGTGAGGTTAAGTGATTTTAGTTTGTCCTTAATGACACAACTTTTTAGTGACAGAGCCAGAATTCAAATCCCAGAGTGCCTGATTTTAAAACCGGCATTCTTAACTAGAATACTAGTTTTAATGAACTTTAGTTATCTCTTCTACACAGTAGGAGTGATGCCTGTCTCACATGACTGCCCAGAAGTTTAAAGATACATGTATAATGCTCTAAAATGATACTCTAGGATGATGGTAGAGTAGAAAGCATCTTGTTTTAGCCTTTATATGTTCTAGATAGCAAACTGAAGTCATCCCTCCTCACTTAAGTGTGTTCACTTGTGTAAAATGGCATTGCTGGGGAGGTGGCTCAGTGGGTGCAGTGCATGCTGTACAAGCATGAAGACCTGAGTTCAGATCCCCAGCACACACATAAAAGCCAGGCACATAAGTGCCTCTGTAACCCCATCACCTGGGGAGACAGGCATATCTCTAGACCTTGCTGGCTAGCCAGTCTAGTCAGTCATTGAGCTCTAGAGTAAGAGACCCTGCCTCAAAAAAAATAAGATGGAAAGGCCAGCAGTGCTTGCCATGTGTGCTGCTTAGTTAGTTAGTTAGTTAGTTAGTTAGTTAGTTAGTTAGTTAGTTAGTTAGTTAGTTAGTTTTTTTGTCAACTTGACACAAATTAGAGTCATCTTGGAAGAGGGAATCTGTTGAAGAATTGCCTCTATCATATTGGCCTGTGGCTGTGTCTGAGGCATTTTCTTAATTACTGATTGTTGTAGGAAGGCCCAGCCCACTGTGGGCAGTACCATTCCTGAGCAGGTGAGCCTGGGCTGTATAAGAAAGAAAACTGAGCCAGGCATGGTGGCGCACACCTTTAGATCCAGCACTTGAGGGACAGAGGCAGGCGAATCTCTGTGAGTTTGAGGCCAGCCTGGCCTACATAGTGAGTTCCAGGCCAACTGAGGCTACAGGAAGACCCTGTTTCAAAAAGACCTTTTTTAAAAAAAAAAAAAAAAAAAAAAAAACTGAGCAAGCCAGTAATTCGCATTCCTCCATGGTCTGTGCTTCAGTTCCTGCCTCCAGCTTCTTGCCCTGAGTTCCTGCCTAACTTCCTTCAGATGGGCTGTGCCTTGAATGTGTAAGAGGAAATAAGCCCTTTCCTCTCCAAGTTGGTTTTGGTCAGTGTTTAATCACAGAAAGAAAGAAACTAGGATATTGAGCAAGCCTGATGACCTAAGTTCATTCCCAGAACCCACATAAGATGGAAGGAGAGAACTGACTCCACGAAGTTGTCTTCTTCCATGTCATGTACACACACACACAGCATACAGTAATCAGTAAATAAAGTTTTTAAAGTGAGGCTAAGAGCCACTGAGGAAGACACCCAGTGTCAGCCTGTGGCCTCCACAAACGTGTATGTGCACATACATGATCATGTACATACCACACAAAATTAAAATGTCACTATTGTTTCCCCCAGTTCCTCCCCATTGCCACCCTTTGTCACTTAGATTAAAACCACTGTGGATTTAGAGTAGTTTTTGTATTTGTCTGGGGACTGTCTGGATATATAGTGACAGCTGCATTAAACTCAGCACATTCCCTGGGCTGGCTTAGAACTTGTGAACCTCTTGCCTCAGCCTCCTAAGAGTTGGAATTATAGGCGTGTGCCACCATGACTGGCTTCACTCTCAATTTCTTTTGCTCTTTTTCCTTTTTGTGTGTATTTTTGTGTGTTGTGCATGCATGCTTATGTGTGTTACTGTTTGCATACTGTTTGTGGGTGTGTATGCACATGTGGAGGCCAGAGGGCATTGGTATCTTCAGTTGCTCCACCTTGAATATTGAAGCAGGGCTCTCACTTCAACCCAGAGCTTGCCAGTTCAGCAGTTACTGCACCAGCTTCCTTTGGAGACCCCCTGTCTCCACCTCCCAAGTGCTAGGATTGCAGCCACAGTCACGCAACATTTACATAGGTTCTCTCTGGTCCTCACATGTGTATGCCAAGTGCTTTACCTATAGAACTCCACTAGTGATATAGTTTGGTGAATAATGTGAATTATTGAAAGAGTATATTTTTATCCTGGCAACATAAAGGTTAATAGTTAACATTTTATATTTCCAGTCCATTGCAAGCCAGCTTCTTCTGTACATAGAACGCTGATAGGCATGTTTATGAGTCTGGTTGCCCCGTCTTCCTTCTTGAAATTCACATCCCATTGGTGTCCCTCTCCACTTTGTTTTAGTGACTCTAACCACTGACCCTTTGTATAATACATTCTAGAACATGAGTGTAATGCTGAGTATGTAATGTCCTGTTTTCTAAGACTGAGTTTTGTCTTCAGGTGTTGGTGGCTTCCTGCCTGCCATGAAGCAGATCGGCAATGTGGCAGCCCTGCCTGGCATTGTTCATGTGAGTCAAAGTCAGAACCTTAGTCATTTATATTGACTATAAAGTTTGTTGAGTGAATGAAGGATTCCACTAATAAATGCTGGTGTCATTTAGACTGTGACCTTTGAACATCTAGCAGTCACCATGAGCTCTAAAGAAATAACTGAGTCTAGATAGCCTCGGTCTCTGGTTGCCTTGGCTGGAATCTAAGCAGCTAGGCACTTTTGGAGTGGTTTTTATGGGGAGGTTTAAGTCTTGCCATGGGGACAGCATTATTTCTTCATCAGTGCATTGCCATTCTAGGTTCACTGTGGCTCTGTTCAAGAGGATAGTTGATAAAGAAAAGTTTGAGCACAGAGAGGAGAGAGACAGACAGACAGACAGAGAGAGACACTATCCTGGTCCGAAAAGAAGAGCAGTGAGTCTGTGGAGTGGAACCAGGTTGTGTTTGTGCCTCCACCAGCCTCGAATTCAGATTTTACCTTCAGAGGAGAGTGTAGACAGTGGTCTGTTTACCAGACTGCCTTCAGGCCTCATGCTGGTTACAGTGTTGTGAGCTTGGCAGGACTGGAGAAGGAAAAGATGTGGCTTCTGCTTTTATGAGCTCACTTGTAGGTGTCTCCATTTCCTTATTATATTTGACCTTCATTCTTTTTGGGACACAGTCCTTTACCAGATCCCAAACGTACAAAATATGCTGTATTCATGTCATCAAATAGATTTCATTTGCCTGTGATTATTTAACCTCTAATAATCTATATAAAACCTGGCATAGCCAGGTGTGGCATGTATCTTTAATTCCAGCACTCCAGAGGCAGAGGCAGGCAGATCTCTGTGAGATGGAGGCCAACCTGGTCTACATAGAGACTTCAGGCCAGCTGGGGCTACAGGGAGACTCAAAAAGCAAGCAAACAAACAAAAACAATCAGTCTTTATGAAAAGATTTCCTTAACTGTATTTAATTTTGTAAACAGGAATTTGTACACATACTCTCTGCAATAGGGACTTGGTGAAAAGCATCTTGATTTGGGGCATAGCTTCAGTGTACCAACTATTTCAGAGTCAGCAACAGGTCCATCTGGTAACCGGGGTGCAGAGTAATGACAGCTGCATTCACTTTCTCATTCTCTTCCAGCGGTCTATTGGGCTTCCTGATGTCCATTCAGGTTACGGGTTTGCCATTGGGAATATGGCTGCCTTTGATATGAATGACCCTGAAGCAGTGGTGTCCCCAGGTAAGGTCACTGCACGTCTGCTGTTGGGGTGTGGCTTCTGTGTGGACCATGGCCTTTCTGAGACAGCATGCCTTCTCTTTGTGTATTCCTCAGTCTCTTCATAGTCTATGATTTCTTTTCTTACATTTCTTACATTAAAATTGGACAGTTAGGCTATTAAAATATCAAGGAAACCATTTATTGAAAATGTTGGGGACTTTTACCAAATGCCAAACAGTATTTCCACTGGCCACAAAACACATTTCTCTGACAAAATTTCTCTTTGTGACTCAGTTACACAGAGTATTATTAGAAGGTTAAGTGGATTTAAGGTATTCAATGTTCTCTTATTGGCTTTTTTTATCATATGTATTACTATTCAGTTTTCTTAGGTTAGCATACAGATTTAGGGCTTTCATTGCTGTGTCTTCAGACCTGCCGTAAGCTTTGTTCTCATTTGTCCGAAGCTGCCCTCTCTCATCACCCTCCAGCCTCCCCGCTTCCGTCCCTGAGTTAGTGCACGCCCACCTTCACCCCTGCTTCCCTGTCACGTGTATTCTGTTACCCGATTTCCCACCTCCCTCAAGATCGCTCCCTCCCTCTCATCCCCTTTCTAGTTTTATGACCTACAAGCATACGTACACTCACACATACATAATCTTACATTTAAATTCCGCATATGGAAGAAAGCACTGGACGTTTGTGTTTCTGAGTTCAGCTTATTCTGTTTAACAGTTACCAATTGCATCCATTTTCATGCAAATACTGTATTCTTTATGGCTGTGTAAAATTATTGTACGTGTTCCACATTTTCTTTATTCATCTGTGGGTGGCCATCTAGACTGGTTCTATTTCCTAACTACGGTGAATTCCCTATAGTGCAGCTGTGGCCATGGATATGCAAGTATCTCTGCCATGTTGACTTAGAGTCTTTGAGGATA
>NW_008346683.1:3891377-3896752 GCF_000622305.1 Nannospalax galili
GTCCTCGTGTTTTGAGGCATGTCCACGCTGATTTCCATAGTGGCTGCACAAGTTCACATTCTCACCCACAGTGAATGAGGACTCCTCTTTCCCCCTCATCCTCACCAGCTTTGTTACCTTTTGTCTCCTTGTTGATAGCCACTGTGATGGGTGAGATAGAGTCCTGCCATCATCACTTTTCTTGCATCCACCGCTAGTTGTATACATCTTTCCTTTTTTAGAAAGTAAGTTCATTGAAAACATTCTATACCAGAAGTAACAGCTTTCAAAGAGTCTGAATGACCTCGAGCAATGGTGGGCTAGGTTGTTCCAGACTAATCCTTTACTAAAAGGTTTTAAAACTACGGAAACAAAGAGTTCTGGTGGGAGGCACAGGAAAGACACTTAAGTGTCAAGGTACAGAGGAAGAGAAGACAAAGATCCAGATATATGATACGCAGAGTTAGAGACTGCCACATTCTATGACTTCAGTGACTTACAATTAAGAATTCTTGAGACTTATTAGCTGAATCTCTCAAATCACTATTCTGACTGACTGTTGCCATTACTTAATAGAGAAACAGAGCTCCTACAAAAACTTGTTTTTAAAAATTTAGGGTTGGAGAGATGACTCAGTGGATAAAGTGCTTGCTAAGCAAATATAAGGACCTGAATTCAGATCCCCAGTGCCTACTTAAAAGCCAGGCACAGTAGTGCAGGTCTGTAACCTTAGCATGGTGGGGACATGACAGACAAATCCTGGGGGCTAGCCAGCCAGCTATAGAAGAAAATGGCAAGCTCCAGATTCAGCGAGAGACCCTTTCTCAGGAAATAAGGTGAAGAGCAGTAGAGGATATCAACCTGCCTTCTTCCACAGTGAGTGAGCATACATGTGCTTACACACATGCACACAGCACACAAACACAAAGATGAGGATGTTGAGAAAAGGGTGTGCCTACACACTTTGGGACTGAACTGGTGAAACCATTATGGAAAACGGAAGTTCCTCAGATCATTGAAAAATAAAACTGCATATGCTCCAGCCATGCCACTTCCTGGATATGTATCCAGAAGAACCGAAATCATCATCTCAAAGTGGTATCTGCAGTTAGGTTTACTGCACTTAATTCACCTAGGAAATTAAGTCAACCTAGGGAAACAACCCGTGTTAGTTGAGGGATGAATAGTCAAAGGAAATGAGGGTGGAGTATTATTTGCTTGAAGAGAGGAAGAGATCCTGTCCATTTGCGTCAACACTGATGAACCCTGGAAGACATGTCAGATTTTGCTGATCTTTGACTAACTTTTCTGTATGTTGTAGGTGGTGTCGGGTTTGACATTAATTGTGGTGTCCGCTTACTAAGAACCAATTTAGATGAAAGTGATGTCCAGCCTGTGAAGGAGCAGCTCGCCCAAGCTATGTTTGACCACATTCCTGTTGGGGTGGGATCAAAAGGTGTCATCCCAATGAATGCCAAGTAAGAGCACAAGTTCTGGTAAATGGAGTGAGTGGGAGAGGAAATCCCCATGACCCTGAGCTTTGTTTTCTTTCTAGACAGCTGCTCAGTCACTCCTCAGGAAACAGAAACTAATTCCTTCTGTAGGCATCAGATCCAGCCCATGTTCATTAAAACACTCTTTGAGCGAGGCACAGTGGCATCCACCTGTATTCCCAGCCTCTCAGGAGGCTGAGATGAGAGGATCACTTAAAGCCAAGGGTTCAAAGCCAGCCTGGTCAACGTAGCAAGACCCTATATCTAACATTATAAAAGAATAGTTCCTGATGTAAAATGGGGTTCTGAAAGTATCAGCACTCATTTCATCCAGGTGACAGCCCTGTTAACCACTGTTAGAAGAAAGGAAGCTGAGGTTGAGAGAAGTAGTAGTACATGTGCCTAGTCAGTGATGTTAGTTAAATCAGTCCTTTGGCTTTCCCAAGCTGTGCTCTGAGTACCTCACAGTGAACCTATTAATCAAAAACTTCTTTTGAACAATGGCACTGAATGTACTTTAGCTAAGTAGTAAGTTGAATATAAAGCTATAGTGTTACTACCTCTCAGAGAGCCAGTGGCTATATTGTATTATCATAGCTCATGAAAACCAGTGCACATTAAACTTAGCAGAGTACCTCTCTAGCCTCAAACCCACTGTGTAGCCAGACTGACCTGAACTCCCGACCCTTCTGCCTCAGCCTCCCAAGTACTAGGATGCTCTGCAGGACATCTGTCTCAAATGACGTGCTTAGCAAATGTAAGTCAAAGTGTGAATTGCTGGGCATGGTGGTGCACGTCTTTAATCCTAGAGGCAGATGGAGCTCTGTGAGTTCAAGGTCCGCCTGGTCTTCATAGTGACTTCCAGGTCATCTGGGGCTACAGGGAGACCCTGTCTCAAAAAGACCAAAAAAAAAATAATAATAATAAATTAATGTGAATTTTAAGTTTATATGCATATATTAATACAGAAATCCTTTTAGCTATTATCTATTATATAAGTCCCTCCCACTTAAAAAACACTTGAGGGGAAATTGATTAACTTAGAGATGGGTATCCTATATTTTCATATGATCCCTGAGTAGCCCCACTATAAAAAGCATATGTGTAACAATGATCAAATCTGAAGTGTCTTTACAAATATTTTAGATAGGAATTTTGTCCTAATACATAATGTTTGAAAAGGATTGTCATGTACAATAGTAGGGAAAGATTTGGGGGGGAAAGCTTTTAACTACACTCTCTTGGGGCTGGAGAGATAACTCAGCAGTTAAGAACACTGGCTGCTTGAGGACCTGGGTTCAGTTCTAGCACCAGTATGATAACTAACAACTGTAACTCCAGTTCCAGGGGATCCAGTGCCTTCTTCTGACCTCCATGGGCATTGCATGATACAGGCGCACTTACATGCATGCAGGCAGTACATTCATACACATAATAATATATTTTTTTTTTTAATTTTAAGCTGTAATCTCTTTTAAAAAAACAAAAACAAAAAACTGTAATCTCTTATTGGCTGTGCTTTGGGAAAAGCCTGGACCTTGGATGAAAAATGAAGACATCTTTTCTCTAAGCACTTTCATTGCTCACCCAGAGACTTGGAAGAGGCCTTGGAGATGGGTGTGGACTGGTCCCTAAGGGAAGGTTATGCCTGGGCTGAAGATAAGGAGCACTGTGAGGAGTATGGAAGGATGCTGCAGGCTGACCCCAATAAGGTCTCACCCAGGGCGAAGAAAAGAGGCCTTCCTCAGGTAACTCACTTGCAGGAACAACATGCTGTTGCGGGTTTGTTATAGGAAGGATTCTATATTTTCTGTTTAACAAAAATGTATATCTTTGTGGGTTTTATTATAACATATCAAAAGAAGGCAAATCTGTTTGCCTTGTTTGCATTGTTTTTCTGAAAAGTGGAGCTTACAAATATTCATAAGAAGGTTGTGAGTTGTACGTAGAGAGGAGAAAAGTGGGATATGAGCCTTATAAAACATACCAGAATTTAAGTTTCAAAAAGATTTAAAAAAAATAATTTATAAGGATGCAGTGCAGGGGCTGGAGAGATGGCTCAGTAGTTAAGAGCACTGACTGCTCTTCCAGAGGACCCAGGTTCAATTCCCAGCAACCACATGATGGCTAACAACTGTAACTCCAGTTTCAGGGGATCCAGTGCCCTCTTCTGGCCTCCACGGGCATTGTACAAAATGGGTGTGCTTACATATATGCAGGCAATACACTCATATTCATAAAATAAAAATAAATCAAAAAAGAAGTTTTTTTAAAAAAAGAGACAGTGAGGTGGCTCAGTAATTAAGGCTTTCACTGCACCAGCCTCACAACCTGAGTTCAGTCCCTAGAGCTGTAAAAGTGGAAGGAAAGAAGTAACTCCAAAAAGTTGGCTTCTCCCCTCCACACATGTTGTGGCATACAGACCATGCAAACACGGTGATAATAATAATTGACTTTAGAGAAATTATTTTTAAAATGCCAAAATTTAATATGGATATCCTTTAACAGTCTTTTTAATTTGATGTAAGTTTTCTGGTATCTGAAATGAACAAGGATACTGTCCATGTGATAGAACAGGATGCTCGAAGTTTATAGATAGTTGTGAAAGCTTTGCCACCAGTTCTCTTGAACTTGGACACAAAGCCCTTTGGCCTCTGGAATTCATTTTCTCACGGAAAATTGGAGTAATTAAACTGGGCAGCTTCTAAAGTTCTTCCAACTGCTGCTGTCTGCCTCTCCCAGTTGTGGAACATGTTCTTGGAATAGTGGGTGTCCTAAACTCTAGTGTTTCATAAATCATTTCAACTTGGGACTTTTCTGAGAACCTGAGTTCACCTGTGTTCTTCTTAGAATAGAATGCCCTGTTCAGTGATGCTTTTAACTTCCCATGAGCCCTTTAATGGCTTGATGTTTTGGTATATGAAGTTTTTTATGTGTGTACTTAGAGCATATAGTATTATAGACTCCAGAGCTAGTCTGTATTTTTTGTTACATGGAATGTTTTAAATGAATTTCTAAGAGTTTTTTCGTTATGGGAGATACTTTTTGTATGGCTATTTGTTGTTTTTTTGTTTTTACCTATTTTCTTTTTAAGTGAATTTTTTTGTAAGAATAGAAGCTATTTAACAAATTCTTGCATTTTAGTTGGGCACCCTGGGAGCAGGCAACCACTATGCAGAAATCCAGGTTGTGGATGAGATTTTCAATGAGTATGCTGCTAAGAAAATGGGCATTGACCACAAGGGACAGGTGTGTGTGATGATCCACAGTGGAAGCAGAGGCTTGGGCCACCAAGTAGCCACAGGTGTGTTCTAGACCTAATTTTTTAAAATGTATTTTTTATTGATGTGTGTGTGTGTATTTCATACACATTTTAGTCCTCTTTATAACCCCTTCCCCATTGGCACCCTCCCATGCCCCCCCACCAAGGATTTCATGCAGTCTGTCATTTATGTTAAGACCTAGCAAGTCAAGTTAGTGTCCCCTGACATCCCTCTTTTCAAGTTCATCCACAGAGGTCTAGTCAGCCTATCTAGAGTCATTCCCTTAAAGAAGCTCAGCTCTTCCTCACCCAGTAATAATCCAGCTTCCCGATAGTTTTTTGGCTAAGATTGGGGCCAGCTGCCCATTTCCACATTTCTGTACTAGGTTTTTGTCTGCTTGAGTTTGTATGGGTCTTGTGCATGCTATCACCATTGCTGTAAGTTCATATGAGCAAGGTCCCAAGAGCCTGTAAGACTTATTTCCAGGGGCTGGAGTTAAGAACACAGGTTGTTCTTGCAGAAGACCCAGGTTCAAATCCCAGCACCCACATGGCAACTAACAACTGCCCGTAACTCCAGTCCCAGGGGATCCCACAGCCTCTTCTGACCTCTGTGGGCATTGTACAACACAGGTGCACTT
>NW_008346683.1:3896810-3898108 GCF_000622305.1 Nannospalax galili
TTTTTTTTTTTAAAGACTTATTTCCAAATGGTCATGCACCTCCTCCCCTGGCTCAACAATCCCCCACCCCTGCCCCTCCTCTTCCATAGTGGTCCCTGAGCCCTGGGTTCATTGCCCTCTGTTGCATGAGGGAGCTTCTTTGATGAGAGCTGAGAGATGCAGTGCAGCCATCCACTCATGCCTGGTAGTCCTACACAACTGCTGGCCAGAGAGGAAGATGTGTGGGGTTAGTAAACAGTGCTGGAGAACAGTCTTTCAATTGTGGAGCCACTTCATAGCCCCAGTGATGGGGCGGGTTCTCCTGGCTGTATCGCAGCCTCTGGTGAGGCTCCCCTTAAGCCTCGTGGTGAGGACACAAGACCCTTCCTTGTGGATTTAATTTTGCTTTTTCTTGGACCTAGTCCCCTCTTCACACACCTGCTGGCCACTGAAGCAAAATTCATCCCTGGAATTTACTGCTCCGCTTTTACTGTGTCTGGCTCGCTCTTGCTGTCTCTTGCTCTCTCTCTCTCTCTCTCTCTCTCTCTCTCTCTCTCTCTCTCCTCTCTTGTCAGTTTGTAGAGGTTCTTTCTACACTGCGGAGGTGAATTAAAACATCCTACTTCCTTAAGACTATCCTGGTAGATAGGTATTCTAAATTTTGCTAAAGTTTAATTCATTCACTTATCACAATTTTGGGTGATTTAATGCCTTAGATCTCACTGCTCCCTGAAGATCATGAAGACATTTATAAAACAAACTTCTAGGGGCTGGAGAGATGACTCAGTGATTAAGAGCACCGACTGCTCTAGCAGAGGACATAGGTTCAATTCCCAGCACCCACATAGCAGCTGACAATCTTCTATAACTCCAGTTCCAGGGGAATTCATTGCCCTCTGCCGACTTCCGAAGACATTGCATGACCCAGGTGCACTTACATATGTGCAGGCAGTACACTCGTATACACAAAGTAAAAATAATAAATAAAATATTTTAAGAACCAATAAAATAGGGGCTGGAGTGGTGGCTCAGTGGTTAAGAACACTGAATGTTCTTGCAGACGACCTGGGTTCAAATCCCAGCACCCACATGGCAGCTAACAACTGTCCGTAACTCCAGGTCCAGGGGATCCGACAACCTCTTCTGACCTCCACAGGCATTGCATAACATGGGTGAACTTACCTACATGCAGACAATACACACATATACATAAAAAATAAAATAAAATAAATATTTAAAAAACAAAATAACCAGTAAAAACACAAAATAATATGCAACAGTTTTTTAGCATTATGATTTATTTTAATTTATTTTTTATG
>NW_008346683.1:3902107-3903756 GCF_000622305.1 Nannospalax galili
GCTGTTGGATCCCCTGGAACTGGAGTTACAGACAGTTGTTAGCTGCCATGTGGGCGCTGGGATTCAAACTCAGGTCTTCTGCAAGAACAGCCAGTGTTCCTAATCACTGAATGTGGGCGCTGGGATTCAAACTCAGGTCTTCTGCAAGAACAGCCAGTGTTCCTAATCACTGAACCATCTCTCCGGCCCCATTACATTATTTATTTATTTGGAGTGGGTGCTGTGTTTTCTATGGCATATACATGGAGTTCAGAGGACAATTTGCTGCAGTTCTCTCCTTCTACCATCTGGATCCCGGGGATTGAACTAAGTCATCAATTTTGGTGGCAAGTGTCTTTATCCACTTAACCAACTTGCCAGCCCACCAGGTCATTTTTTTTTTTAACTTTTTTTTAAACTTTAAAAAAAAAAAAACCTCGTACAGTGGTATGTACCTGTAATCCCAATAACTCAGAAGCCTGTGGCAGACATATTAAGCTCAAGGCCTGCCTGGGCAGGGTAGCAGCATAGCAAGACCTAGCTCCAAAGTGAACAAGAGGGCACACCTGATGGTTTCATGGGTAACAGCACCTGCCGCAAGACTAAAGAACTGAATTCCATGTTAAAAAGCCAGATGTGGCCAGGCGTGGTGATGCACGCCTATAGTCCCAGCACTTGGGAAGCAGAGGCAGATGGATCTCTGTGAGTTCAAGGGGCCAGCCTGGTCTACATAGTGAGTTCCAGGCCAACTGGGCTACAGGGAGACGCTGTTTCAAAAAAGACAAAAAAAAAAAAGCCAGATGTGGTGGCACATGTCCATAATGCCAGAACTCCTACAGCAGAATGGGAGCATGCAGTGCAGCAGAGACTTATGTCAACAAGTCAGGGAAGGAGAGAAACTGCTCCTGAAAGTTGTCCTCTAAGCTCCACACACATGCTGGGGTGTACTTAACAAAACACACACAAAACAATAGAAAACTAACGAACGAACAAACAAATGAATGAATGAATAATAAATAATTGAGTGTAATAAGAATTTAAATAAGGAAAAGGCAGATAATCATAAGGGTTTAAATAATTACTGGAATCCAATATAAAATTTAGGTCTAAATTTGTAATGTGAAGCTCATTCCTATCCCCATCCTTCTCGTCCTAGGGCCGAGCCTTGTCCCGAGCAAAATCACGCCGTAATTTAGATTTCCAGGATGTCTTAGACAAACTGGCAGATATGGGAATTGCAATCCGTGTTGCTTCACCCAAGCTGGTTATGGAGGAGGTGAGTTGAAGTCTTGGTAAACGTTTAACATAAAGTCCCTTGTGATTTGTACCAGTGTGCAGAGACAGGAATTTGGGGTATTACAGAAATGATATGGAACTTTTAATGACTTTAATTTGGATTTTTGTTCTGTGAGACAGAGTAGCATCTGTAGCCTGGTCTGACCTTTCCATTGAAGCAGCCCTCTTCCTAAGCAGGTTCTGGGATTACAGGTGTGAGCTGCTGGGCCTGGCTTCACTTTTGGTTTATCTTGCTTGGTTTATCTCATTTTAATTTTATATATTTTTTTGTTTTGGAAATTAATTATAGGCTGCCTATAAAGATGGTAGAGTTTCTTGCATCAGATTCCTTAGAACTGTCAAGTTATAGTAAGTTGTTAGCTACCATGTGATTG
>NW_008346683.1:3903973-3907066 GCF_000622305.1 Nannospalax galili
CCCTTTTGTAATAAAACAATTTATTATTAACATTGAGAAAGTCAGTGCACAATCATAGTCACTGAATCATAATAAGCACTTAAATATAATAAGCGTTTTTAAAAATGAAAGAAGTAGTTACTTTAAAAATTTGTTAATATAAAAATTTCCCTTTTAACTTCTTTTGATCTTCTTTGATATATTTATTGTTTTTTGTTTGTTTGGGTCTTTTATTGTTGTTGTTTGTTTTTTGAGACAGGTCTTCCTGGTGTAGCCCCATCCAGGGCCTGGAACTCCTCCTGTGTAAACCAGGCTGGCCACTTTCTCACAGAGATCCACCTGTCTCTGCCTCCCAAAGATGTGAGCCACCA
The DNA here is from genome assembly GCF_000622305.1 of Nannospalax galili. Classification (NCBI taxonomy): domain Eukaryota; kingdom Metazoa; phylum Chordata; class Mammalia; order Rodentia; family Spalacidae; genus Nannospalax; species Nannospalax galili. Next base: position 3,904,324 of record NW_008346683.1, read on the forward strand.
CATTAAGCTAGTATTTTACATTTTTTAATTAAAGTGAAACAACCTACTCTTTACCATTGACAGGATCATAACTTATTCTGTTGTAACAGACAATTTGTCAATCATCTAGCCACACATTAAATAATACACATATGCCGGGCGTGGTGGCACATGCCTTTGATCCCAGCACTCTGGAGGCAGAGGCAGGTGGATCTTTGTGAGTTTAAGGCCAACCTGGTCTACATAGTGAGTTCCAGGCCACCTGGGGCTACAGGGAGACCCTGTCTCAAAAAAGACCAATAAAATAAAAGCAGTTTGAGAAGATACATTTTAGTAACTTTGCATTGCATTGTTTGCTTACATTTCAGTATAGAAACAAATTTGGGGAAGGAGAGGGAAACAGTTTTGTTTAATTCACAGAGAAGGTTTTGTTTAAATGATTTGTGTGTATATATTTAAATTAGAAGTTGCATAATTTCTTCCTTAATAATTTAAGAGAAAACTAGTTACCCAGAAACAAGCATCCCAGCCCCTCACCTCACTTTGTGGAAGACTTACCGTGGCACTTTCTCTAAATGCTGTTTTGAAACTACAGTTGTCAAACCTTACTTGTCATTCTGTTTAAAATGCAGTGCATCATAAAGTTGCTGGTGTCCCTTCTTAGTCACTGCTGCCAGCTAGATATCTTAGCTTCTACCACAAGTGGATTTTCACAGAGTTCCCACTTTTTGGAGATAATTAATTAATTTGTAATCAGTGTCTTCATCCTTGAAGCTTTTTCCTAAATCTTTTAATGATCAGAAAGAAATCTCAAAACTAGGGGCTGGAGAGATGGCTCGGTAGATAAGAGCACTGGCTGCTCTTTCAGAGGACCTGGGTTTGGTTCCTAGCACCCACATGGCAGCTTAACAGCCTTCCAAAACTCCAGGTCCAGGGAATCTAACGCCCTCTTCTTGTCTCAGTAGGCGTTGCACGCATGGGTACACTTACATACCTGCAAATCTGATAGGACCCGGGGGAAAGGAGTGGAAATGGTCACGAAGATGGGGTCGGGGGCTCCTGTTCATTCCTAGGCACAGTTGCATGGCCAAGTTTGAGAGAGAAAACATCTGCTGCTTCAGAAAGCTGGATGTGTGCTCATTTGGGAAGAGGCATGTTTCAGTGAGAGCAAAGTGAAAGTGTGCAGAGAGGTGGGGATGCCACCCTGATCCCCTGGTAGGGTCCCCAGAGGCCACAGTGAGGAGGAAGAAAAGAGGCAGAGGCAAGGTGTGAGATTAGAAATGGTGGCCAGACAGTGGATGTGGGTAAGGAAGGGTGAGGGTCTTGCTAGAAACTCATGAGTTTATGTACATACGTAGCCACACATGGTCTGAGTTCTTTATATATACATAAATCTGTTGTTAAGAGAAAGTTATTAAAGCATGTTCATTCAGAAATCTTAATAACTGCCAAAATAGATAATAATGTTGCTCTCACCACTAGCTTATGATTTGGTTCGTTTCTTCCAGGCATGATGGTGTGCGCACTTTGTTTGAAGTGCATTTACTGCACTGCTTTGTTTGGGGTGTTTCCTCTTTCTTTCTTTCTCTTAACTATATATATTCTTTGAGGTTTTTCAAAATACTGAAAAACGTAAAATGAATTTAGGATATTTATCTCATGCCCCTTACCGGTATTGAATTTTCTTGTATTTTTAACCTTTGCTAATTTAATAGGAAAAAAAAAGCCCTCAGTATTTATCATTTCAAGTGAAGAGTAGTGTTTTGAAAGATTCCTTTTGTTGGTAGATTTCACAGTGTTTAATTTCTCCTCTGTAGGCTCCCGAGTCCTATAAGAATGTGACAGACGTGGTGAATACCTGCCATGATGCTGGAATCAGCAAGAAGGCCATTAAACTGAGACCTATCGCTGTTATCAAAGGATAGAGCCTTGACCAGCACAGCCTCTGTTCACCACTAACCCGCAGAAGAGCGGAAGTGAACAAAACACTCTCAAGACATCAGATTCAAGAACTGACTGACAGGTTCTGAAGCATGTAGCTGCTACCATCACACCTGAATGGCTGACAGAGAGGCCACTGTTATAGGAGCCACTGTTGTTATATGCTTCCAGGAGGCACATTGCCCCCATTTGGAACGGGAAAATATGCCTCTTTTTCCTTTGCCCCACAGATTTTTAGGGAAATCCATTAGGGTGTGGGGAGGGGTCAGAAAACTGCCTTACTCAGTCCTGCAAGTCTGTAATCATTAGAGTGAACTTCTTGACACCGAGCTGTTTATATCCCAGTAGGTATCACGAAGAACATTCTATTAAATGAGGTTTTTGAATGTTTCCTTTATTCCTTCACTGTGTCAGTTTGTGTCCACTCATCTGTGAACCACCCTTACACTGAGCGAAATCTCAGATAACCCTTCTCACCTGGAGAGTACCTAACGTCCAAGGAGCTATAATTAAGATAGATAAATGCACAGTAGGAGGCGTTGAAGAGCGCCTAGGAAGGGCCTAAGATATACAGGGGCCAAAGAGAAGAACCTTGCGTGGCCTTCCTGCCTTCCATCCTAAATACTAACAGCATTCCACAGCACAGCCTCTGCTGATGGCCACTACTAATGAGGCTGACCTGGCACAGTTTAGAGTAATACTCTGCAATGACAAAGACCCCCACGTGACATGACCTTTACATTTTTATTTAATTCTTATAAAAGCATAAATGATGACTTCTGGTGATAATAATAGTTGCTTTGTGTTGATGTCTTGTGTCATG
>NW_008346683.1:3907181-3911860 GCF_000622305.1 Nannospalax galili
TATAGCCTAGGAAAATTTGCATTTATACTTGAAACAGTGTTGTTGTTTTCTGATTTCCTGCTAAGTAGTCTTTAGAGGCTCATCCTAAAGATAATCTTTCCTAAGACTTTCATCTCAGCTTATAATGAAATCCCCTTTAGGGTATCCTCTAGATACTGCTGTTTGGAAAGGGAGAAAAGTAGACTTCCTCTGAAAACTGCATGAGATGAAACAGCCATGGCTGAGTTTACTGAGTGCCGGGTAGCTTAGCAGTGAACAAGCTAGAGCTCCTGTGGTCTTCGTGGAGTGCAGGCCTTGAGGCTGGCTCAGGACTGCTGTGCAGATGACACAAAGGCTTATTTACCAGACAGTGCCTTGAGGGCACCTCAACATGAGAAATAGGCCTCTGGTAGGATGAGGATGAGGCCTCTGAAGATGAGGCAGCTTTGGGTGTCTGTGCAGGCTTGCTCTAACTGGGCTTGCCTAATGGCATGGCACTTGAAAGTAATTCAAGGCAAGGTCTCCTCCCCAGACTGACTGACATCAGCACAGGAAATGTAGATCTGGTTACATATGTTATTTGCGGTTTATTAGGGGCTTTGAAAGTTACTCTTTGGTGTGAGGTAAGGAAGGGAAATGGAGAGAATTGTTTTTACAATGAAGTTTTCTCTGATCAGCTCTGTCTGTAGCAGGCTCCTTGGTCCGTCTCTTGACCCTAGGAAGTACTGGTTAATATTTTGAGTTTTTAAAAGGTATTATTTTTCCTTATTATAAATAGGTTATTTTCCCACTTGAAGAAAGGCCCCTTAAATCTTTAAACAGAACTAAAATAACCAGCTATTCTTACTCCCTTGAGGGAAGAAAAACCTCAAACCTGTGCACATGTTCACAGCTCCTAAGGCCCTTTGAAGGAGCCCTGTCTGATTCCTGGAGTTGTGAAGGATGGATCTTACTGCACATACCTTTTTTGGTCCTTGTTTGTTTATTGGGGAAATGAGGACAGGGGGTTTAGTGCTGCATACTGAACCCAGGACCTGGAAATATGCTAATCAAGTACTCTACCACTGAGATGCACGCCCCCATCCATTTTTAAAGGTCAGGTGGTTTCCCAATAATACTTTAAAAGCACTGACGTCACACACTGATGGTTGTAGCATTCCTGTTAAATGGCTGGGAAAACAATGAGTTACAAACAAAACCAATTTTCTGGTTTTACCACTTTATATTAGAGCAGTAAGGAAATGGAGATTCAAATAATGAATAAAATCTTTAAGATGTTCCCATTTTGATTTTCAAATTACATTTTACCATGTAATCTATAAAAACACAATGTTGTTTGGAATTGGTTTTCCTGTTTCTGCTGATGGCTGCGTTTTTCTTTCATGTTCACCGTAAGGCTGTTCGCCCATCTCTTGAGAATTTCTTGAAGGCATCACCTGTACTCAGAATGCTGTTCTGCGCTACACAAAGTTCATTCTGTCCTTGTGTTCTATTATTTTCCCTTAGCTCCACTGCTTGACTACAGGGACCTGATGTCCAGGGAGCAAATGTCCATCTGGACTAGTTAAGTATTGGCGTAGTTACTTTTCTTGTTCACTGTGACACAATACCTGACAAGCAACTTAGGAAAGGAAGAGCTTATCCTAGATGAGAGCTTGAGGGTGCCGTCCATCACGGAAGGGAAGGCCTGGCAGCAGGAGCCTGAAGCAGCTGCTCACATGGCACCCGCAGTCAAGGAAACAGGAGAGATGAATGCTGGTCCCCAGCTCACTTCTGTTTTACTCAGGCCCTAGCCATGGAACGGTGCCTTCTTCATTTAGGGTAGATCTTCCACTTAACCTAATCTAGAAACTCTCTCACCAGTCATTAATCCAAGAAGATAATGCTATGAGGGGGCATAACAGAAACGAGCAGTGGTTCAGGCATGCATTGCACATATACAGTAAGTAGGTAACAGCCAGGCATAAATAATTAACATAGTAAAAGGTTGCTATTGGTGTTTTGGAGTTTATCAAGTATGCATGACTTTGGTTGCTAATGGGGGGAGGGAGCCATTCACTAAAATTTTAGAGGTTGGGATTAACTACTCCACACTCCTATTTAATTTTTTATTTTATGTGTATGAGTGTATTGCCTGAATGCATCTAAGTGCACCCATGTCATGCAATGCCCGAGGATGTCAGAAGAGAGTGTTGGATTCCCTGGAACTGAAGTTGTGAATAGTTATTAGTTGCCATGTGGGTGTTGGGAATCAAACCCAGGTCCTAAGAGCAGCCAGTGCTCTTAATTGCTGAGCCATCTCTCCAGCCTCCTTCCCCCTAATTTGATCATTTTGTATTGCTTTTATTCAGTACAAGGACTATCCAGTTCCAGTTTGAAGATGACTTACCTAATGTGGACTATTCAAAAAGGTTTTTAAATGGGATTTGTCTTCTTGCTTAGCCTTATTGAGGCAAATGAGAGATGCTAAATTCTCATTTGCTGCTCTGGTTGCTATGATAAAACACTGACCAAAATCAACTTGGGGAAGAAAGAGTTTATTTCATCTTACAAGTTACAGCCCATTGTTGAGGGAAGCCAGAGCAGGAACCTGGAGGCAGGAACTGAAGCACAGGCCATGGAGCTCTGATGGCTGGCTTGCCTCCTGGCTTGTTCAGCTACCTGTCTTAGCCCAGGCCCACCCACATAGGGATGGTACTGCCCACAGAGGGCTGGGCCCTCCCACATCAATTAGCAATCAACAAAATCCACCACAGACATGCCCTCAGGCCAACCCAATGGAGGTAATACCTCAGTTGAGGCTCCCTCTTCCCAGGTATGTCTAGGTTTGTGTCAAAAACTGACATCCTGAGTACCATAATGAAAACATTCTATTCTGCGTAGTGACTGTGTGTATCCTGCCTTTTTTTTTTTTTTTAATGTGTATGAGTGTCTTGACTGCATGTAAGTGCACCTATATCCTTCAAAGACCATGGAGGCCAGAAAAGGGCATCAGGTCCCCTGGAATTAGAGTTATAGTTATTAGCTGCCATATGGGTGCTGGGAATCCAATCTGGGTAGTCTGGAAGAGCAGCCAGTGCTCTTAACAACTGAGCCATCTCTCCAGCCTCTATTTTATATATTCCACAAATCAGTAAGTTGCAGGTAGCCCTCAAAACAACAAGCACTCTCCAGACTCCAGGAGTGCTGTAGCCACATGCCCTACTCAGTGCTAGTTGAGGTTTTTGGGAAGCCCTTGTCTTAAATCTATCGCTACAGGTTTCAGAGCAAAGAGGGAGACAAACAGCATAGTCAGATGCCAAGATACTTGCCCAAGTTTGGAAGGAAGCAAACCTCACTGGTTTATCATGTGACAAATATTCTTTCTGCAGACAGAGCACGGGTCCTTATGAGGCTCCTAAAGATTGTCATATTCTGCCTTTGAGAACTGACGGTCCAGTTGGCAGTGTAAAACAAGTGGGCATACTTGTAAAACAAGCAATTAAAAGCAACAGAAGGATTGACTGACTGACTGACTGACTGGCACAAAGACTGAGTTCTTCAGGGGAAAGACACTGAACTGGATTGAAGGAGACCCTTTTTGCTCTTACTCAGCCTCACTACTTGAACAGGATGTCCTCAGAGTGACTTCCTCTGCTCCCATTCCACCCTTGATTGTCCTTAGTCCAGGCTGTGCCCTTTAACACTACAGTCACCAGTTAGCTTGTTACTAACTAGACCAATTTTAGTTTCTTTGCCTTCTGTAGTGTTTGATACTACTAATCATTCTCTTGGGAGTTATGTAGTAACATTATCATGTTTACTGTGCTAGGTCTTAACCCTCTCCTTACCATTTGGATGGCATTCACTTACTCAGGACTTACTTATGACTTCTGACCCCACATTCCTCTAAACAACCCACAATCCATTGTGCATCCTCACCTAAAGATCCCACAGGTGTCGCAAAATTGACTTATGAACTCAACTCACTGTCTGCTAAAATCTGTTCCTAGTCTCTATAGGAAGACAGTGGTACCTGCCAGTCTCCTAAGCCAGAAATTGGTATAATCTTTTTTTTTAATATTTATTATTCTTATTTTATGTGTATGACTATATTGCTTACATGTGTGTAAGTGCACCTGTGTCATGCAGTGACATGGGGGTCAGAAGAGGGCATCAGATGCCCTGGAACTGGAGTTACCAACAGTTGTTGGCCACCATGTGGGTGCTGGGAACCTGGGTCCTCTGCAAGAGCAGTCAGTGCTCTTAACCACTGAGCCAGCTCTCCAGCCCCAGTGTAATCTTTTTTTAGTAATATTACATTCATTCACCAATGTTTTGGTACATGTGTGGGCGTGCCTATGCCACAATGTGTGTGGGCGGTCAAAAGATGACTTGTGGAAGTTGGTTCTCATTATGTGGGTTCAAGGGCTCAAACTCAGGTTGTCAGGCTTGGCAGCAAGTGCCTTTACCCACTGAGCCATCTGGCTAGCCATGGTATCATCTTTGGTTCTTGCCTCTACCCTACCTTCATCTAAGTCTTGTTGTCTTAGTTTGTTCTTCATTGCTGTGACAAAATACTCTGACCAGTACCAACTTGGGGAGGAAAGGGTTTATTTGTCTTACATCTCCCAGGTCGCAGTTCATCCAGGAACCCAAGGTAGGAACTCAGGGCAGGAAGGAACCTGGAGGCAGGAGCTGGAGCACAGGCCATGGAGGAA
>NW_008346683.1:3914471-3929064 GCF_000622305.1 Nannospalax galili
GTTCAGAAGTTCTCAGTGGAGCATTCGATTTCAGAGCAAATGAGATGTGTAAGACATGAACCAGCAAAAAGAGAAGAGCAGAAGCCAGAGAATGCCTTGTAGTGAAGCTGTTTATGGGGTGTTGTAGTTTGTCTCTCCATTACCGTGACAAAGCATTCTGACCAATACCGACTTAGGGAGGAAAGGGTTTATTCAGCTCACATCTCCCTGGTCACAGTTCATCAGGGAGCCCAAGGTAGGAACTCAGGGCACAGTGAAGCTGTTTATGGGGTGTTGTAGTTTGTCTCTCCATTACTGTGACAAAGCATTCTGACCAATACTGACTTAGGGAGGAAAGGGTTTATTCAGCTCACATCTCCCGGGTCACAGTTCATCAGGGAAGCATCACTCACAGTGGGCTGGGCCCTCCCATATCACTCATCAATCAAGAAGATGCCCCACAGACATGGCCACAAGCCAATCCAACAGAGGCAATTCCCCAACTGAGGCTCCCTCTACCCAGGCATGTCAAATTGAGACTAAAGCTATCCAGGACATGGGGTGAGAAGACAAGCCATGTGAGGGCACGATAACAGCCAACCATTTTTGCATCGATGGTTTGTTCATTCGGTCATTGAGCAATTCCCAAGCACTACCTCTGTTGAAAGCTGGGGCTGGTGACAGGCTCCCATCCCATGATGTTCACAGTCTGGTGTTGCTCAGAGAGAAGGAGTGTTTGAACCACTGTAAATCCATGTGGACTCAGAAATGGGAGCAAGTGTCTCAACAGACCTCATTCAATGACACAGACAGAAAAACTGAGTGAGAACCACTGGATTTAGAGGTTACAAATCACTAGTTTCCGCAGTGGATTTTGGCTACCTTAATGATGCAGCAGCTGCTATTGCATAGCACTTGCTGTGTGTGTGTCCCAGGCACTGTTCTGAGCCTTTCACACCTAGTAACTCATTTTGCCTGAATAAGCCTATGAAATAGATAACACCCATTTTTCACACTATTCATGTGGGACATGTTGGCAGCCAACTTGTTCAACTAGCAACACTATTCACACTATTCATTGCTTGCCCTAGAGAATAAATGTTCTACCCAATTTTGGGGGGAGGGGGAACATGGGTTGGAAAGATCTATTAAAAGATTTGTGTCCTTCACAAAGATTTCACAGCAGTTCAAACCCAATGAACAAAATCCCTAGGAGTTCAACTTGTAGTGCAGGTTCAACTAAAGAATATTCTTATTGCTGGGCATGGTGGCGCATGCCTTTAATCCCAGTACTCGGGAGCCAGAGGCAATCAGATCTCTATGAGTCTGAGGCCAGCCTGGTCTACATAGTGAGTCCCAGGCCAACTGGGGCTGCAAGGAGACCCTGTCTCAAAAAGACAAAAAAAAAAAAAAAAGGAAAGAAAGAAAAGAAAGAAAATTCTTATTGCTGGGTATGGTGGCACATGCCTTTAATCCCAGTACAGTACTTGGGAGGCAAAGGCAGGAGATCTCTGTGAGTTCAAGGCCAGCCTGGCCTACATAGCAAGTTCCAGACCAGTTGGGGCTACAGGGAGAGCCTGTCTCAAAAAGCCAAAAAAAAAAAAAGAAAAGAAAAGAAAAGAAAAGAATATTCTTTAAACTTGTACTTCTTTACTAAATCCTCAGCAAAATTGTGGCAGCTGCACCTGAAAAGACATTCTTTGGGTTGTTCCTGGGAAGGGAAATGGTGTATTGGATGCCAGCACCCGCCGCAGCCTCTGCATTCCCAGAGACTTTGCTTAGCCAGGCTGCACATATGGCTCTCTGGAGCTCTATTTAGCCACTCTGAGCTGATAGGCCATTACTGGGGCTCCATCACCTGGCCTTCTCAGTTACACTGGCCCACTTGAAGCGCAGAGGGATCACTGTGAATCTTTCTGTTTATTAGGTGCATCATAAGCAGACCTTAGTATTTTCTGTTGGACCAAACCCAGCCCTCCAGCAACTAGATCACAAGGAGGTTTTATGTGATGACCAGTGACTCATCTGATGGTTCTGTTTTACAAATGTATAAACAGGCTTATGAAAGGTAAAATGCCAGTCGGAGAAGCCGCCGGGGCATTTGCTGCTGCTGGTCAGTCTTCCATCCCTGAACCTGCCATTTTCATTACTTTCTTTAAATACCAGTAAGACCAACACCTTACATTTCCTCAGCACTTACTAAGCAGGAGGCCTTTTGTGAACATCATCTCTAGCATGAACTTGTTGTTTCTGGCCCACGGTTTAGTGAGCTGGCTCAGAGAGGCCAAGTAACTTGCTCGAAGTCATGTAAGTAGAAGGCCGAATATAAATGGAAGAATGCCCAATGAGGTGCTTTCTTCTGCACACTGTCCTGCTTCTCCCTCAACATCCTTCATCATGGTTTTCTCATTTCAACTTGGACCCATTTTCTTAACCAGCAGCACAGTGAAATCTGTGTAGTATTTTCTTGATTTTTGAGTGATGTGTGAGGGCCCAGCTCACTGTGAGCAGTGCTACCCCTGGGCAGGTTGTTCTGTTTTGTATAAGAAAGCAAGCTGAGCATGGGTCACAGGACCAAGCCAGTAAGCAGTGTTCCGCCATGGCCTGTGCTCTAGCTCCTGCCCTGAGTACCTACCCTGGACTCCCTCAGGGATGAACTGTGACCTGGGAGATGTAAGCTAAATAAACCCCTTCCTTCCCAAGCTGGTATTGGTCAGGGTATCTTGTCACAGCAATGGAGAAACAAACTAGAACACTGACCATGGACTTCAACTGCCAAAATAGACCTTTCCTCTAAACTAGGTCTAATGGAGCACACCTATAATCCCAGCACTTGAGAGGGAGAGGCAGGAGGATTGGGAGTTCAAGGTCATCCTTGGCTACAAGCAGGTTTAAAGTCAGCCTAGGTTACATAAGACCCTATCTTTAAAAAGTGTTTCTTATTATCTAGGTATTTTGCTACAGGAATACAAAACCAATTCAAACAGATTACTGAAGCCTCATGAAAATCTACAAAATAGATGCTACTATTTTGATTGTATTCATCACTATGTTAGCATAATATTTTATTTACTTCTCTATGCCTGGATTTATTTCTCAGACCATAAGGAAAATAGTCCCTCCTCACTCATTCCACTTAACTTAGTGTTAAGTAAGTACAAGATTGTAAATGGCATTCATTCACTCATTTATTTTAGATGTTGGGGTTACACTGGAGTCTTATTATATGTGGTACTTTAGTCTATTGGAGGGGGTACGGGTTAAGCAGCTAGTCACAAAATGACTGGATTAAATCACATGCTATGCCGGGTGTGGTGGAGGCGTGGTGGGGGCATGGTGGCACACACCTTTAATTCCAGCACTTGGGAGGCAGAGGCAGGCAGATCTCCGTGAGTTCATGGCCAGCCTGGTCTACATAGTGAGTTCCAGGCCAGTTGGGGCTATAGGGAGAACCTGTCTCAAAAAGACCCCCCAAAAAAATGGGGGGGCTGGAGAGATGGCTCAGTGGTTAAGAACACTGGTTGTTCTTGCAGAAAACCCAGGTTTGAATCCCAGCACCCACATGGCAGCTAACAACTGTCCCTAACTCCAGTCCCAGGGGATCCCATAGCCTCTTCTGACCTCCGCAGGCATTGCAGGATACGGGTGCACTTACCTACATTCAGGCAATACACACATACACATAAAATTAAATAAATAAATAAAATTAAATCACATGCTATGGCAGAGAAGCACAGGGAACCACAAGATACCCAATCAAGGGTTGAGGCATGGCTCCTTAAAGAAGCACTTTTTTTTTGGTCTTTTTGAGACAGGGTCTCCCTGTAGCCCCAGCTGTCCTGGAACTCACTATATAGACCAGGCTGGCCTTGAACTCACAGAGATCTGCCTGCCTCTGCCTCCCAAGTGCTGGGACTACAGGCCTGCGCCACCATGCCCGGCTCTAAAGAAGCACATTTAAGCAGAGACCCAACAGATAGTTCATTCAGATACAGAGTGGAAAAAAATTCTATGCAGAGGAAGTAACACATGCAAAAGTGATGAGACATTAGAGACACTGACAGGTGGCCAGGCAAGCCGAGCTGAGCAGAGGAGGAGTAAGTACAACCACGGAGACAAGAGGTACCGAAATAGGCAGGCCATGAGGGCCAGGTTAGCATCTTCCAGCATATCCTAGAGCAGAGCCACTGAAGCATGTTAAGCTAGGGAGAGGCGTTATCTGACGTGCTTTGAAAATGAAGGTGCCATAGAGACCAAATGTCAGTACTGCAAGCCTCTTTATGAGGATGAATATAGGGAGCAGAGTAGGCACTAGTAGGATGTTGAATAAGCAGATGGGAGAAATAAAAAATGACATGGATGGGCTCCTCGATAGCTTTTTATGTGGTGGCTGCATCAGGACCAGTTCTCTCATAGATTATGTCCCAGGTTACCATCTGTGTCCAGCAGGGAAATGACTCACCTTTGCTGGATATAGGTCATGTCCATCAATTACCAGGGTCCCAAGTTGAATCTTTCTGTTACTGCATGCTTTTCTCTACCACCTTCTTTCCACACACACGGATAATTCCAGAACTGATGAGACTGCTGGGTAAGATGTCTGGAGAAGGACCCATGTCATGTTCCTGCCCATTTTACCCCTCCCTTTGTCTCCGCTTCTGCTCTATGTAACCCATGACTTATCAATACCTGGCTGAGAACTTCCCACAGATTTTGTAAAACTAGAAACTTTGGCCTTCACTTCTATTACAACATGATGTCTAGTTATGGGGCCCCATAGATACCTTGGTAAAGACACAACATCCAAGGTTGGGTCCTCTTGTGTCCATATGCACATGCACACACATGCATGTGTACCCATACATACATGAACATGCAAACACATGTGCACACAAGAGTTTGCTTTTATCTGAAAAGGCCCTTATACAGTCTTGTCTCAGTATAAAAGGCTATTATAATACAACAGCAGCTGATGCATAGACATGCATGTGTACCCACACATACATGAGCATGCACACACACGTACACAAGAGTTTGCTTTTATCTGGAAAGACCCTTATACAGTCTTGTCTTGGTATAAAAGGCTATTGTATAACAGCAGCTGCAGACAAGATGCAAAGCAGTAAGAAAAGCTGTGTTCCCACAAGACCATTTACAGGAACAAGCAGTGGGTCCACTTCAGCCAATGCACTAGAGTTCGCTAGCTGCTGGACTTGGATGATGACACCTAGTTGTTGAGTGGTATCCATTCTACTATTTCTTGTGGGCATAGAATCTCCCAGGTTCTTCTCTTTCTGTTCTCATGCCACACCCAGCTCATTGGCAAGTTCCTCCAAAATGTGCCCCATTCTGTTCACTGGTCTCCATCATCACTGCTATCTCTTTTTAAAATATTTTATCTATTTTTTTTAATGTTCATGAGTGTATTGTCTGTGTGTTTAAGTGCACCCATGTCATGCAATACCTACAAAGCTCAGAAGGGGGCGTCTGATCCCCTAGAACTGAAGTTACAGATGGTTGTTAGTCTCTCCAGCCCCTCATTCCCTGCTTTCAGAAAGGGAATGCTCATTCTTTGCCATTGTATGTTACGAGTATGTAACTTATCTTTTTTTTTTTTTTTTTTTAAACAGGGGCTCCTAGTTGAGAGTGCCTTGAGTCTCAGAAGTGATTTTTAACTTTTGAACAGTGTGGAAGTTTGAATGAAAATGTCCCCCATAGGCTCAAAGTATTTGGACACTGTCCCCAGTTGGTGGTGCTGTTTTGAGAGGTTATAGGAGGTGTGTGCTGGAGAAGTACATGGGGAGAGGGGGGTTGAGTTCTTAAGCCCTGTGCTTCCTGTGCCTGCTTGAAGATGGGCACGCTCTGCTTTCTGCTCAGGCCACCTCCTGCCACCGTGCCTCCCTGCCATGACAGACTCTAATTCCTCTGAAACCATCAGCTCAAACAAATTCTTCCTTCTATAAGTCAAGGTGTTTAATCACAACAACAGAAAACTAATACAGTGATGAAACTGTTGGACTACTGCGGAGACTTTTGAATTAGATGTGTTTCATATCATAGGATGACTATGAGCAAAAGCATAATGCTATGATTTCAATGAAAAATGTGACCTGCAGGGTCGTGTATTTGAACACTTGGTCCCTAGCTGGTTTGTTGTTTGAGAAGCTGGGAGGTAAGAGTCACATGTAGGAAGTAGATTTCTTGGGGGTCAAGCCTTGATATTTATAGCCTAGTCTCAACCAGGTGCAGCAAAACTTCCCAACTGGGTGGCAAGATGGCTCTGTGGATAAAGGAGCCTGCTTGTCAAGGCTGACAGCCTGAGTTCCACCCCTAGAGCCCATAAGGCAGGAGAGAACCAGCTCCTAAAAGTTGTCCTGTGACCTCCACATGCACTCCTTCTCATACAATAAATATAAATAAAATGTGAAAAAAAAAAAACAAGAAACCTTCCAAGCACATTGTAGTCCTTGGCCTCCACGCCCATGTGTAGTCTGTAACCGTGAGCCAAAATGAACCCTGCTTCCTATAATTTTTTCTGTCAGGTATTTTGTCACAGCTGTGAGAAAAGCTTAGTCTTTCTAAGCTTGTTTCCTCATTAAAAAAAAAACTTTTTTACATTTATTATTTATTTTTACTTTATGTGTATGAATGTTTTGCCTGCATGTATACGATTGTACCATATGCATGTAGTGCCTGTGGAGGAGGGAAAAGGGTGTCAAATCCCTTGGAAGTGAAGTTACAGATGGTTGTTAGCCACCATGTAGGTGCTGGGGACAACACAGTTTCTCTGGAAGAGCAACCAGTACTCTTTTTGGTTTTTGTTTTGTTTTGTTTTGTTTTTGGTCTATTTAAGACAGGGTCTTCCTGTAGCCCCAGCTGGCCTGGAACTCACCATGTAGATGAGGCTGGCCTCAAACTCACAGAGATCTGCTGCCTCTGCCTCCCAAGTGCTGGGACTACAGGCATGTGCCACCACGACTGGCGCAACCAGTACTCTTAAACACTGAGTCACCTCTCCAGCCCCTATTAATTTTTATTTTATGTGTATAAATATTTTGTCTGCTTGTATACAAGTGTACCATGTGCATGTAGTGCCCACAGAGGGTGGAAAAGGGAATCTGATCCTCTAGAACTGGAGTTACAGATGGTTGTCAGCTGCCATGATGGTGCTAGGAACTGAAGCCAGGTTCCCTGGAAGATCAGGAATGCTCTTTACCGCTGTGCCATCTCTCTAGCCATTTGCTCATTTTGAATGGAAGTGATATATCCATGCCTTCACACAATTGTGAAGATCAGCTGAGAAGAGTATCTAGAAGGGCTAGCCTGCTCTACAATACAACCCCAGGAACTGTTAGCTTTGAAAGAATATGCCTTTAAAGGTATTTTAAGAGAGAATAGGTATGCTAAGGACAGTCTGTGCCCTGCAGTTTAATCCTCATTTGTCTAAAACTCTGGAGTTGGATCAGGTCATTTCAGGTCTAGCATTCTAACTCAGATATATAATTCTTTGACTATTTTCCACTGTCAGGGAAATATGAAACACCTTCAGGAGTGCCCCCCCCCCCCCCCCCCCCCCCCCAAGGCCTGCTCTGTAGGCAAAAACCTGTTTGGAGTCCTCTATTGTCTGGATGAATTCTTTTCTGCAGTGACTGTGGTTTCATTTTGGCCACGGGTTAATGACACTGAGTAACCCAACATGAAATGACTGCTGGAAGGTCCTCACCAAAGGACAAAGCTAAATAGCTGTGAGATTAAAACCAATCTCACCACCCAGAGAGCCTGCAAGGAATGCATACAGGCAGCTCAGTGATAACAACCAAAGGGCTGGAAGCAGTTTTAGTGTCATGGACCAGTAAAGAATGTATAAAGCAACTTCAGGCCCTCTGCTCTACCCTGGTAGGCAGTCTGTCTGTCTGCCATGGGGATGAAAGATGGGAGTGGTCCACAGAGAAGGGTCAAAGGGGGTTCCCTAACAGGCTCCCACTTTGTAGCCACCACTCTGCAGCGGAGTATTCTGGTGGTCCACATTTCTAAACAAAGTTTCATTTCCATGATGACAAATGAGATTACTATTCATTGTTGGACTAATAATGATAACTTCAGGTGCTTTGAAAAAAAACTTCAGACTAAGGCCAGGTGTGGCACTCAGGAGGCAGAGGCAGGCAGATCTCTGTGAGTTCAAGGTCAGCCTAGCCTTCTCAGTAGCCCTCCGTTCGTCTTCTGGATGAGGGCGACTCTGTCTAAGAAGAGCCCCCCCCCCAAAAAAAAGCTTCAGGCTACAAAGAAACTATTCAAAAAGATTTTTTATATTTTATTTTATGCGTATGAGTGTATTGCCTGCATGTGTTTAAGTACACCTGTGTCGTGCAGTACCCATGGAGTTCAGAAGAGGTGTTGGATTCCCCTGGAACTGGGTTACAGATGGTTGTTAGCTGCCATGTGGGTGCCTGGAATTGAACCTGGGCCCTCTGCAAAAGCAGAAGGTGCTCTTAACCACTGAGCCATGTCTCTAGCCTTCTCAGATTTTTTTTTTTAAGATTTATTATTTGTTCATGTCTCTGTGTGGCAGTGTACATGTGTGTATGAATGTGCCCACCGAGGCCAAAAGAGGGTGTCAAGTCCCATTAAGTTAGAGTTATAGTATCTGATATGGGTGCTGAGAGCCAAACTCAGATCCTCTGCAAGAACAGCAAGCACTCCTAACCACTGAGCCATCTCTCCAGCCCCCAGAAAGCTTTTAACAGACAGTATCCATCTAGTGCTGTGTGGGCTTGGCTACAATGGGTAGCCTTGACATCCTGTATAGGCCTTTCCCTGCCCAGATGGGACTTGGCTTTAAATTTAAGGTAAGGCTTTTCACAATCAGTTCAGGCTACTATAACAGTCACTTAGACAGGGTGGTTTAAACAACAAACATTTACTTCTCAACTCTGGAACCCAACAGTATGAGACCAGAGTGTCAGCACAGCTGGGTCCTAGTGTCCTCTTCTGGGCTGCATGCTTCTAGACTTCTTGGATCCTCACATGGCAGAAACAGTACAAGAGAACTGTCTGTAGGCTCTTTAGTAAAAAACTCATCCCATTTGTGAGGGTTCCACTCTCACGATGCAATTACCTCCCAAAGGCCCTGTGATGGTTTGAATGAAAATGTCCCCCATAGGCTCCAAGTATTTGGACATTTTGTCCCCAGATGATGGCACTGTTTTGGGAGGTTTTAGAAGGTGTGGCTCTCCTGGAGGAAGCACGTCACTGGGGGTGGGCTTAGAGAGTTCTTAAGCCTTGCCAGATCTGCAGTCTTGCTCTCTTGCTTCCTGTGTGTGCTGGATAACTTCAGTGTCGACTTGACACATCTGGGTTGAGGGAGCCTCAACTGGGGAATTGCCTCCATTGAACTGACCTGTGGCCATGTCTGTGAGACATCTTCTTGATTGTTGTGTGATGTGGAAGGATGCAGCCCACTGTGGGTGGGGCCACCCCTCGGCAGGTTGGCCTGTGTTGCAGGCTGAGCAGGGGCCAGAGGAGTAAGCCAGTAAGCATGCTCCTCCATGGCCTGTGCTCCAGCTCCTGCCTCCAGGTTCTTGCCCTGAGTTCCTACCTTGGGCTCCCGGATGAACTGTGACCCGGGACCCCAGCCACCTCCAGCCACCGTGCCTCCCTGCCATGACGGACTGTAATGCTCCTGGAACTGTAAGCTCAAATAAATTCTTCCTTCTATAAGTTGCTTTGGTCAGTGTTTCTATCACAGCAACAGAAAAGTGACTAATACAGGCCCCAACTCCAAATACCATCACCTTGGGTAGGAAGGAAACATTCAGTCCATTGCAAGCTTATAGCACCTGGAGTCAGGCAGATGGGATGCATTGTAGGCACCCACAGAAGAAGATGTCCGATAACCCTAGAACTGGAGTACAGGCAGTTGTAAGCTGTCTCACATGGATGATGGGACCCAACTTCAGGTCCTCTGCAAGAACAGTGGACACGTTTAATCACTGAGCCACCTCTCAGCTCTGGCAGACCCAACTCAATCTTCAATGACCTCAATACCTACCTTAGTCTTACTTGTTACCTTTCAAGTCCTCTGCACTCCCAGATTTTTTTAGTTTTGTTGGTTTTTTTTTTTTTTTTTCGGTGGGGAGGGGGAATGAAAGAGTCTTGCTCTTAGCCCTGATGGACCTCAAACTTAGACAATACTCTTCACTCAGCCTCCCAAGTGCCTGGATTATAGGCACACACCTCTATGCCCAGCTTCTCTTAGTTACTTAATCTCTCCAATTCTGAGGACCGTCACTCGACTTCAGACACCTTAGACCTTGTCACCAAAGGTCTGTGAACTGACCAGAACAGTTACTCCTGTAAGACCCTAGGCTCAGAACTATGTGTGATATAACAGCCTTTCCCCATCTGGGTCTCTATTCCATCAGTTCAGTTCTTCTTGATTCATTGTGAAACACCCTGAATGAGCAGCCTTCAAATTTCTTTTCTTTTTTTTTTTCTCAATTCCCATTTATTCCACAATCTATTCAAGCTTTTAAGCTCTTACAAAGATCTCCAGTGATCTTTTAATGGCTCAACTCAATGGGTTAAAGTACTTGACACTGATTCATATGATGCTGTCCACCACTCCCTCCCTCATATACAATTACATCCTCATATAATTGTGGTGATCTCATGTTACCCTGGTTCTTCCAACCTCTCTGGCTCCTTCTCAGTTCTCTTCAAAGCCCTTCTGCCATTCCTTCTATATAGGCCGTCCCCAAATGTCTTCTTTTTTCTCAACAATCTTCTCCCTCAGACATCTCATAGACTCCCATGACCACCTGCATGTATGTACCTCTCAAATCTACAGCTATCCGTGACTTCCTTCCTGACCCTGACATTAGCACCTCCACTTGCTTGTGAACGGGAGCCTCTTGGGATTTTAAAGTCAGTATCTCCAAAAAAAAGATGTTAACCTTTTATATCTGCTTGTCTCCGATTTCAACTGCATTCACAGGGCTGTCTGCAACTTTTCCCTCATCATCTCTTCTGACCTGCCATGCCCTGTTGATTCTTTCCCGATCCCTCCCTCCTTTCCATTTCTGTCACCACTTCTTCAGTTGAGGCCCCCTTCCATCTAAAGCACCAAAACCAGCTGTTAGCTTGAGATTTCTTGCCATCGGGGGAGATTGGTCCTCGATTGCAGCACTGAACAGTTCACGCTTCTCCAAAATATACACATAATTTTTCAATAGTTCTCCATGGTTAGAAAATAAAAGTTCAAGTTCTTTTTCATTTGTTTTGTTTTGGTTTTTGGTGCCTTTTAGGATCTTGTCTCACCATCATTTCTATGTTCCTGTTACTCCAACTCTGTTCTTTAAATACACTTTCTGCCTTCTCAGGAGCACTGGCCCCATGTCCTCTGCCTGAAGTTCTCACTCCATTCTGCTTCCTACGTGCTACATCCTCCAAACCTTTCTTCCTCATCCTCTGCTTGCCTAGAGCTGGAGCCAAGCCCTGTTCTCTGAGCCCTCACAGCCCTTCCTTTTGGACAGCATCTTACCACTTAACATCTATTCTCCTCCCTGAGGTGAAATGGGTTCATTTTCCTACCAGTTTGTACAATTCTTTACATTCCAATCGATAAAAAATGTACAAAATTTGCTTTAAAAAAATAGGTAACAGAACCTAGGACATAAAAAGAACAGTAAGCTACAGGCTCTGGGCCTGGATCATCCTAGTGGGAAAACAGAAACACAGGGACTGGCAGGCACTGTGCTGTGTGATAGGAAGTAGGTATGCTTTATTTTTCCCTCCAGTGAAGGGCTTGGCATGTGTTAAATGAATGGTATTTTAGAACTGGAAGAGGCTAAAAGATTATGCCATCCAATCTTCACCTTCCCTAGCCCAAGGAACTGAGACACAGAAGTTAGGATTACCTAGGGTTACTATGTCAGGGAAACCATCGCACGTGGCTACAGGCCTTCCTTCTGTGCAGTAGGGATGGAGTGTCACAGCAGCTATCAGGGTGTGAACCCCAAGGAAACTGACAGCGTGAAGTGTAACCAAGGCATGTTTCTAAGCTCAGTGAGTCGAAGGACGTAGGCCTGAAGGGTATGGAAGCTTCTGTTCTCCATTACTCTTGCATTGCCACCCCAGCACTCCCCTCCACTTCAATGCTTCCATAAAATGCTTTGGGAATTGATTTCCTTCTTTGGGAAAGTACAGATGCTCTATGTTTAATGAAGTGCTCCATTACAGGAAAAGAGAAGAACATATGTTTTGAAAGTTCTTGTTCCTGGGGCTGATAAGATGGCTCAGTGGGTAAAAGCATTTGCCATGCAACCCTGACCCCCTGAGTTCAATACCCCAAACCCATATGGAAGGAGATAATTGACTCCATAAAGCTGTCCTCCAGCCTTCACACATGTAGAGTGGCACACTGGAACCCATCCAAACACCACACACACAAACATACACACATACACACACACACAACTACAATTTAAAAAAAAGGAATTTCTCATTCCTATGTTGGCACTCCTCCTGTAAGTCATCAGGAAGGTCCCACAAAAACTGCCCCATTTTCTCTAAAAAGATTGCGTGATTGAAACAGGACTTTAATTTTATTTTTCCAAAAATTTCCCTGAATCAACTGCCTTAAACAAAGCCACATGAAGGTTCCCAGTGGGTCCACTGATCACTTTCTCTTTCAACCCAGCAGGAAGGTAATCTGGGTGTTGATTCTTTTTCACAATCCTCTGCTTCAGCCTCCTGATATCTGGGAATCACAAGCATGCACTAGCACACCTAGCTTGGCTCTAGTTCTTAAGAGAAAAAAATAATTTGTTTGTGAATTATTGTACAGCATATTTCTGTACAGCCTGAAACAAGAGAATCATGTTATAAATCACTATGAATATTAGCAACTCTGTTTTAGGGTAGACCCAGCATTCCAGGGATCAAGTCCTGTCCTCTAGAACCTGACTGCTGAAGGTCAAATCCTAACAGAGGTGATCAACTCTGTTTTCAAACACTGAGGCTGTCTCCCTCCTCTATCTAGAGTCTGTCCCTCACAGGCTTTACCCTCTGTGCAAATGAGAGATAGTACAAGATTTGGCTCAAATAACTTCTCTACCTTATCATTGGTGAGTACCTTACAGATTGCCAAGGCCTTCCACCTCCAGGTCTCCTGTGAAATAGGAGAGATGAGGAAATAGTAGGAGAGAGGTTAAGTAACATGCTGGGTCATCCAACTAGCCAGTGCAGAGCAAGAGAGCACAGGGCTGGAGAAAGCTGATCTGGGCTGTGGGGTCAGGCAGAGTCAGGACTCCACTTAACTACTCCTAGCCGAACCTATGTGCTTAAGGCATATACCCTCTTTCACTGGCATCTTTTAAGCACAATATATGTGTAATACCCACCCCACAAATATCTGAGAATTAAGACAGAATGTTAAAAAGCACACAACCGAAGTCCTAGCAAAAAGACAGTCCCTGAATAATAGCTTCCCTCAGTGAGCAGGCTACGAAAGAGGGGTGGGTAAGATCTACCTCATGGGGCCGGTGAGAGATTACATGAGATGGTGCCCAGAAAACACTCACCATTGTTAGCTCTTCTCCTCAGTTTCCACCCTCTACTTCACCTCCTTTTTACCCAAGCTACCTCTAAGGAAAAGAATAATAATGTTCCATATTCGAAAAGGAGTTTATGTGCTGGGGATGAAGCCCTAGGTTCAATTCCACACCCCCCACTACAGAAAGTGATAAGGGGAGGGAGTTTTAGAGAGAAGTCTTATCTACACATGTCAACAAGCATCTCATGGATTCTATTTTTCTATTATTTCTATATTATTTCTCAGGGGGGAAAAAGATCAGCGTTAAATATCCAACATGCTGGAAAGCCTGCACGGATAAGGAATAGCTTGACCATCTATCAGGCTCCATCCAGCCCCCTTCCCCCACATCCATCCCCATCCAGGTCAACCATCAAAAGGCACTAGGCACATTTCCTTTTTATTTTTAAAGTCCCAGCAACACTTGCGAACCAAAGGCTAGATGGAGTGACAATTGCAAAAGCGAACCGGAAAAGTACAAGGAAAACAGGACAGAAACACCTGGGAGTGAAAACAGTTGTCCTGCAAGTCCAGGGTTCTCTCCCAAAGAGCTCATTAACAGAGACATTTTATTGCCTGCTAAGTGCTATACAGTTTCCAAGTGGCCACTTGCTGACAAAGCAGTATGTGTCGGTGTCCTTTCTAGCACGTGATTCACAGTCAACAGCCTTGTGCCAGTCTAGCAGATGCGAGGCAAATGTGTTCTCAAGTGTCAGCTCAGTCACCTTCACCCACAACGCGTGTTGATGAGATTTCTAATAACGTTTCCCAAAAGAAAGAATGAGGGATAATGTGCCTCTCATAGGAGGGACTGCCCTGAGTGTGTGTGTGTGTGGGGGTGAGTGTACTCGTGTGTGTGTGTGGGGGGGTGATCACGGAGGTCAGAAGAGGGTGTCGGATCCCCTTGAACTGGAGTTACAGATGGTTGTTAGACACCATGTGTGTGCTGGGAATCAGACCCAGGTCCTCTGCAAGAGTAGCCAATGCTCTTAACCACTGAGCCATCTCTCCAGTCCTTAAACA
>NW_008346683.1:3929405-4010179 GCF_000622305.1 Nannospalax galili
GGCGCTCCAGCAGCTCCTGCAGCTGCTTGATGTAGCCGACCGCCGCGCGCAGCGTCTCCACCTTGCTAAGCCGCCGGCCCGCCAGCTCGCGCGGCAGGTGGTCGCGGAGACGCGCGTAGCCCTCGTTGACGCCGCGCACGCGCTGCCGCTCGCGCTCGTTGCGCTGGAGGAGGAAGGCGCGCTCGCAGGCGCCCCCCGGCGGCAAGGGTGGGCACGGCCGTCTCCGCGCTTCCAGGCGCGCCGCCAGCCTGCAGGGCTCCTGGGCCCGGACTTGCAGCCGCGGGGGGCGCAAGGCCAGCAGTCCGGCCGGCCGGCGTTTCTCCATCCTTCGGCAGAAAGCAAGCAGACGGATCTTCCAGCCGAAAGACCTGACTGGAAGCCCTGGAAGCCGAGATGCTGGTCCACCCAAACCTCCCAGGCTGATTTTGAAGTCCCTGGGTGCAGAAGCTAGGTGCCTAAACACGCTTCAGGGCAACTGCGCATGACTTCCGAAGCTCGTTGCACTCTTCGCCACTATAAAGATTCAGAGCAGAGGTGGTAGACAAAGTTGTAGACGCGTCTCATGCACACTTGGAGCCCCTTGTGTCCCCTCCGTCTTAGTTCAAGAGAACGGAGGGAACTCCTGTTCCCCTAACCCGAATAGGTGAGTGCACCCCAAGCTCCAAAGCCACCAGCGCTGTCCAGTTGCTGTGGTTCACCTCTGGGTCACCTGGAGTGACCCTTGGGGAGCCCGGGGACCTTCAGGATTGGCGCACTCCTCCCGGGAACCTGCAGATCTGCAGGCTGCGGAGCGAAAGTTACCGCGAGCTTTCTCCTTGAGGATCCGTACTTGACTGCCCTTTGTGGTTTCCGGCGTTCAGGTCTGATGGAAAGAGCTTTTAGAGTGTTTGCAAACTCAACCCTTGCTCTTTCATTTCTGGGGAGGTGGAGGGAAGCGCTCTTCAAAGGGAAGACTGCTCTCTTGTGGTTAGAAGATGTGTCAAGTCAAGGACCACCCTCCCCCCACTCCCGGGGAAGCTTGAGGTTTTCTTCTCCCAAATCAAATCGTTTAAAAACCAAGTTAGACATGTTTTGAAGGTAACAGGAATAAAATACATATACTTCAGCATCGAATATAAGGATCTGTATATTGTGTTCCAATGTATGTTTAGCACGGGGCCCTTCGAATGTCCGCTGTTTTCTAAAAACACATCAAAAGACTGAACAGTAACAAACACTTTCAGCCAGTTATTTCTCAGGGTGCTTACTGTAAACACAGCTTTCATCGTGACCACCAACCTCTTCTAACCCCACCCAGGACATAAGGCCACCTTTTCACAGCACAAAGTATTTTTCCATTGTATTCATCTTTCTAAAAAGGAAAATAAATTTATTTTCTCCCTTGAGGACAGGAGAGCAACATTTGAAAAGTTGAGAGCCCCACTTCCAAGGAGAAAGGATATGGCTTTGAAGACTTGTTTTTTTAACACTGAACCAAAAATGAATAATTAATTCATTTGTGTTGGTAAAGGGCTTTGAAGATGAAAGTGTCATTAAACATCCAACTATACTGGTTAATGTCAAAGCGTGTGTTATCACATGGAAAAATCAGGTTTCCTGTTCTGCAAACCAACACATTAAAGGCATCTTCTACTTGAAAAGTCCAACTTAAAAACAGGAGAAGCAAAACCCCCTACATTTACAACCAGCCCTTCTGCCTCTTCCCTGGTAGCCGAGGTGTCGCCCTAACATGTTTCTTGAAGAGTCCTGTGCTTATGCTTCTCTGTTTGCTCCAAATGATCTGCCCGAAGCAACTGGAAAAACACTTGCATCAAGGCAAATTAAGTAGAAATAATTATTCCTCTCAAGCATAACTCAGTCACATTTTAAAAGGTGAAGTGGTCTATGAGGCTCGTGCTGGCAAACAACCTAAGATGACATCATGAACTCTGACGTCATCTTTTTTTCAGGACCCGAGAAAGCCCTTTTGACTAGGAAAGAGCCCAGAGGGCTAGGCAGATTCTAAACCACAAGCTGCCTTTTGGTCAGGTCAAAGATTTTTGAAAATATTTTATTTATTTTTATTTTATATCTGAGTGTTTGATCGCATGTACGTAAATGCACTTCTGTCATGCAATGCCCAAGGAGACCAGAAGATGGTGTCAGATCCCCTGTAACTGGCATTATGGGTGGTTGTTTGCCACTATGTTGGTGCTGGGAACCAAACCTTGGGTCTCTGCAAGACCAGCCATTACTCTTAAATACTAAGTCATCTCTCCAGCCCAAGGCCAAAGATTTTAACCTTCCAAGAGTGACAGGAGAAAACGAGATAATGGAAACAGGGAGGTAACAAGGATTTGTTTTCATTCTCAAACTGACAAAAATTGAGGACTGCTAACAACCTGGGCTGATGAGGATGTGAGGAAGGGATGGAAGCATCAATCACTTGAGCTTCGGAGGAGGGGAAGTTTAAAATTAACACTACCTCATCCCATAGCCTATGATCCAGGAGTCTTGACATTTTTGTCCCACAGAAATAAGTGCACCAGTATAGGTTCCTAGATACCCAGAGATCAGTGTTGACTATAGGACGTGTAGTAAATTGAAAAAGTAAAAAAGACTGGGCCTGCTGGTTCAGGCCTGCAGTCCTAGCTACATGAGAAACTGATGCAGGTGGACCAAAAATTCAAAGGCTCTCTGGGCTACAGAGTTCCACAGGGAGTGTGTGTGTGTGTGTGTGTGTGTGTGTGTGCAGCAGGGGGTGAGGATAACAACCTGGATGTCCATTCATATCGAAAAGATAATTCAGGTCATTATGCTATTATTAAAATAAGATATATGTAAGAACTTACAGAAATATATGTAACATGTTAAGCAAAACAAATTGCACAGTATGAATATGCTGAGCTATCTCTCTACCCTTAATGTTAATTTTTTGAATTATTATTTTTATTTTATGTGTATGAGTATTATGCCTGCATGTAGGCAAGTGCACCCGTGTTGTGCAATGCCTGCAGAGGTCAGAAGAGGCCGTAGGATCCCCTGGGACTGGAGTTACAGACACTTGTTAGCTGCCATGTGGGTGCTGGGATTCGAACCCGGGTCTTCTGCAAGAACAACCAGTGTTCTTAACCGCTGAGCCATCTCTCCAGCCCCTATTTTTATTTTTTTTATATGTTTGAGTGTATTGCCTGCATGTATGTGAGTGCACCTGTGTCGTGCAGTGCCACAGAGGTCAGAAGAGGGCTTCAGATTCCCCTGGAACTGGAGTTAAGGACAGTTTGTAGCCACCATGTGGGTGCTGGGAATCGAACCTGGGTCCTCTGCAAGAGCAGTCAGTGCTCTTAACTGCTTAGCCATCTCTCCAGCTCCTTGTATTTGTTTTTGAAACAGGATCTCACTATATAACTCAGACTGGCCTCAAATTCAAAATCCTCCAGCCACAGCCTTCTGAGTGCTGGAATTATAGGTGTACATCACCATGATGGGTGATGTAAATGTCTTATATGTTTGTGCAGGTGCAGAGAATGAAGTGGAAAGACACATACCAAGTTTTTAGCATTGGTTGCCTAGCAAGGATGTCACTGGGCATGGAAGAGTAGTCATTCTTCTTTCTAGATCTATTGTTTAACTCATTACAGATAGTACATTTTTGTATTTTTCAATCTATGAGACTTAAAATAAATGTATAGGAAACTTAAATGAGACCCTGATTTGAACCAGGAGAACTGATTTGTTACTACCATTCAAAGCTTTGGACCAGATTTTCTGGCTTCTTGTAAATTCTGTCTCTGAGGAGTGTAGTACACCCATTTTGTCCAGGCTGGGCATGTGTGTCCCAAGGGGCACTTATTCCTCCGAGGGGCAGGGCCTGCTGTGGAGAATTGGCTGTGGAGAGTGAGCTACAAAGAGGGAGCTGTGGAGGGTTAGCCATGGAGGGAGGAACTTTGGTGCCATTTTGGAAGCAAGCAGTGCAGAAAAAATGGCCCAGGTGTCTCGCCCCCGTGGACACGAGAGGGGGCATTTACTGACCTGGGGCGAGACTATGGGCCCACAGGCATGGGTGAAAGCTAACGGAGACCGTGGGTGGGGAGCAGAAGTGATCGGAACAGAGGGCCACTGAGCCACAGAGTGGAACTGGGCACTGGGTATTTGCCTTTGTAAGTTACTCTATTTCCCCTACCTTAAATATAAACTATGAAAAAGTCTGATAAAGGTGTGTTATACGGTTTGTCTAACAGTGCCAAGAGCAAGGGACCCTAAGAGAACTCAGGCGACAAATTGGTGTAGTTGGCAGGATAATGGCGCTGGAAAAGACAAACCGCAAGAGTTTGGGAAAAGCAAGGGAGCTGATGGCAGTGCTGATGTAGATCTGACAATGGATTATAAAATATGTAATTAAAAAGGGGCCAGCCACACAGAAGTATGGGCCACAGCTGTGTTGTAAATGTGGGGAAACAGCCTAATTGAGGGTATATGAAGATTTGCTAAAGGTTATAGAAAGGGTAGAAAAACTTTTACAGGCCTAGGACACAAGCTGAGAACCCAGAGAGGGCGTGTGGCCTCTTGGCATAATAAAAGATTTGCCCAAAGCAGGGAAAGCTGAAAAGGCCAGGGAGGTGCTAGCAGATTCAGTTGCAGAACTTGAGAGAGAAAAAAAGCAGGACATTTTAACTTGTGTAAGGTCCAAGGACTCAGGAAACAAGACAGATAATAATGAAAATGGAAATGACCTAAAAATGAAAGTGGCTAAGACTGCCCCTCAGATTCAACCTTTGATACAGAAAGGAAAAAAAAGCTACCAGTACTGTAGATAGGAAATACTGCACACTGGCTCTGTTAAAGCTAGGGAAATCTTACAAGCAAGCAATCAAAGAGTCCTTTGCCATGTGGCTCATGATGGTATGGGACATGGGAACAAATAACATCAGTGTAAGTCCTTCAGAAGCTTCACAGCTGACTTATGTAACCACCCAACCATCCTTGCGATATAGGCTGTTCAATCTAGGCCAATGCAAGGGGAGCAGTACCTAATGGGATGGCTAGTTGAAGGCATTAAAGATACATGGTTGTCACTAAGGGAGACTAACATGATTAGCAGGGGCTGGAGGACTATAAAGGAGGGGCAGGCATTACTGAGAGAACTAGGTATGAGAAAAGCAATATATGATGTCCAGTTCACTGGGCCAGATAAGACTGTGTTCACCAAAGATATAAAGGAAAGCTTAAGTCAACTGGGACCTTGAGAATGGTATAGAGCTTTAATGGTTTTGCTAAGCCCTTTAATAGGACAGGAGCTTTGTAAAATGAGAAAGGCTTTAGCAGATCTAAGTGACTCTGACCAGTGTGTGAAACATGTCTGCAGAATAACAGAACACCCTACAAGAGATATAAAAAAGATCAGACAGAAGAACTGATCCATTTGGGCTACTCAAAGACAAATGTGGCAAGGCTTATGTTGAGCCCAAATTCCCAAAGCAAAAAATGATAGAAAACCAAATTTGGTACTAAGGAATTTCTGGAAGGCTTTAAAACCAGAACAACAAGGCAGTCAAAGGATAAAAACTGTCCCAGGAGTAGTTAAGAATCCCCAAAGATTAAATAAGGTGCATTTCTCTTCTGATAAAGGCTATATTAGGGGTGGAGGCAATTTTTCCCACCAAGGCCTCCCCCCAGCATCCAGGTGTGGTCAATGGAGAGATGACAGATATGGCTACAGTCAGGAAGCAAACCCAGGGCCTGCCTGACTCAGGGAACCAACAGGTATAGTGGGAACAGGAGAAACCCCCTGCCTTCTTAGCCCAGTGCAGGGTCAGGCAACTGGAGCCAATACCTGTAAGTGTATCAAGAATAAAAGAATACAAAGAGACTCCATGTAAAATCCTCCAAGTGCAAAATGACTCCAAATGGATAACAAAAGATAGTAAAGAACTAACCAAATTAATGCCTCATACCCATGCTTTGGTACCTAACAAGGATCTGTGGAGAAAACAGTTAATATGAGTGGATAAAACCTTTCCATGCTGTGTTAGACCTTGTCTATGACTGACTTAATATATGATGTTAACCTTCCTTTGTTTTACAGATGTGAAACCCATTTGAAAGATATCTGAAGAAACAAAGGCCAGCTATAGCTGTAAGATTCTTGGTAGCTTTATGGTTAGGTCAGATAAAAACAGAGCCTCTCAAAACTATACAACTGTTAAGAAAATCTACAGTACCAGGGGTGGGTTGCCCCCTATGAGCTATTGGTCAGAGAGAGATCCTAGAGGTCCTCAAATTCACCAAGGCTATTGCCACTAATGTTGATTGTACACTAGAAAGGTCGGTAAGGCCATGTTGCTGAAGACACTGCATGATGTGAGCATGGGAGGAAAATAAAAGATGGAGCTGAGACTAAGCCAAAAACTCCATGCCACTGGATGGATGACATTCATAGTACAAGAAGGAGCTATGTAGATGGTTGGGGAAGAAAGGATCCCCTGTGATTCTACTCAACAATGGACCCTGCATGCCGCACACTATGGACATGCCAAGCAATGCCTGCAAGTGCAGTAATTGCTTGACTAACATATGTACAACTGACAAATTTTTAATTGGATAAGGCCCGCTCCTAGGGATGGAACACACATCTGGTGCTGTAGACCAGGCCAACACCCTGTGTTGAGAAAGGCTACAGGCCCTAGCAGGGAAGCCATTACAAGTGTACTGTTTAATGAATATAGTGCACCTACTGGGATATCCTGTAGGCATTTGTATGTACATTCATGTTTGTTTAGATGTGTCTACTTCCTTCCATTTGTCTTTATAGTAGAAGATACACCACTGAGATAGATCAAAGGCCACAGCTTGAAGACAAATAATGGGAAGGCCCAAGAAGTCACTAACTCACCATGATACAAGAGAGATTGACCTACATGTGTCACCCCCTCCAAGGCTCAGGGACCATAGTGGAAGATTGGCGGAAAGATTTTAAGAGCTGGAGGAAGGGGTGGAGTGTTTCCCGAGGGGTGCTTATTTCTCCAAGGGGCAGGGCCTGCTGTGGAGAACTGGCTGCTGAGTGCTGGCTGAGGAGAGTTACCAAGAAGAGGGAGCTGTGAAGAGTTAGCCACAGAGGGAGGAACATTGGGGCCATCTTGGAAGCAAGTAGCATGAAAAAAATGGCCCCAGTGTCTTGCCCGTGTGGACATGAGAGGGGGCATATACAGACCTGGGGTGAGACTGTCGACGCACGATGCATGGGCAAAAGCTAGTGGGGATTTTGGGTGGGGCACGGAAGTGATCTGGAACAGCAGGCAGCTGAGCCACAGAGTGGGACAGGGAGCCAAGGTGTTTGCCTTTGTAAGTTACTCTATTTCCCCTACCCAGGATATAAACTATGAAAAATTCAGATAAAGGTGTGTTATATGGTTTGTCTAATAGCACCAGGAGCAAGGGAACCTAAGAGAACTCGGGTGACAGCATGGCAGTGTCATTGTGAAGCAGAGAGGCTATGGCAACCCACAGGAGACTCTGGTCATAGTCACGGCAATAAAATACAACAGCAGCACTTAGCTAGGTCTACTGCAATGGGGAAGGCATTCTCTCTTAAGGAGAGAGAGGGTCACAAGCCTCTCCCCCTGAGAGTCTGGTCACTACCCTCTCCTGCCCCAGTAGCAGGTTTAATCTAAAGTATGTAACAGGTTAAAAAATTAGCTAGATGTGGTGACAAACACCTATAATCCTAATACTTTACAGGTGGAGGCAGGAGGATCAGGAATTCAAAGTCAGGCTTGGCTATATAGCAAGTAGCTAAGGGTAACCTTGGCTACATGAGACCCTGTCTCAAAAAAAGGAGATTAAAAAAATAACCAGAGGGTTAGATTTTTCTATGTTATAGCTACCCATGAATTTCCCATGCTCCTATAAGTCATAATAAACACATTTACTTGCCAAGCTGGACTTAATGGATTTGGTCTGTCTTCTCCTTCCCTATTTGGGGTAGATATTTTTTATGTCTCTCCAGGAAAGTCACAAAGCAGAAATATGCATAATACTTTTAAAGCTAGCATAAGAAAAATGGTCAGAGCCTGACCTTAAAGTCAGTTTGACCTAAAGTTTCTCTCCAACTTAAGATGTCTCACATAAGGCTGCCTAGGTCAAGATTCACATTTGCTACACCACCAAGAATACTTGTGCTAGGTTTGTGTAGTCCTAATTGGATCTGTTCATCAAAAGGGAAAGAACTCACTAAAGGTCAAACTCATTAGATTTCATGATACCCCTAATGACAAGAAAAATTTCCACTCCTCACAGATCTCTCATCACCTGCCTGAAACATGAGAAGTGGAGAGATTTGGGGTGGTTCTTTTTTTCATGCCTCATTACATATTTTGGTTCCCTGAGGTCATGACAGAGGCGTAGGTATCTCCTGGCCCTGTCCCTGGATTTGGCATCATATGTCACAAGGAGAACAGAGATCCATACATTATGATCTCCTGCTAGAATTCTAATAGGTATAACAACTCAATCTCAATTGATTACCCAAGATCACACTATTCAATTTGTCCTTCTCTATATAACTCAAGTATTAAGTATCTCCATAGCCACCAACTGCATTTAAACTTCTAGACTACTAAGGTTACCATGTGCCACATTTAGTATCATCAAATTCCTTTAGAAGGAGCTTAGCACATGGGAGGCTGAGGCAAGAGAATCACGAGTTCATCTATCCTAGGCTACATAGAAAGATCCTGTCTTAAAACAAACCTAAAATCATTTGTAAAATGTAGTTCAGGAATGACAGCTTGGAGCAGAGCATAATTAGGTGTTCCATCTCCCTCAGAATCCTGTAGTAATGCACATGACTGTTCCTCATCTCTCCACTGCAGCCAAGCAATAGCTCAGATGCAAGGAAACCTGACTCACATCAGGCAGCTGCCTGGATATCAATATTTCTTACTCTTAAGAGCCAGTGTTTCTTTTTTTTAATTTATTTTTATTTTATGTGTATGACTGTTTTGACTGCATGTATGTACGTGTACTCATGTCATGCAATGCCCACAGAGGCCAGAAGAGGCAATGGATCCCCTGGAACTGGAGTTATAGACAGTTGCTAGGCACTATGTCGGTGCTGGGAATGAAGCCTAGGTCCTCTGCAAGAGTAGCTAATGCTCTTAACCCCTGAGTCTTCTCTCCAACCCCCAAACCAATGTTTTTTTGTAAGCATTCCACAGGCATAGCTTCCATGGCATCAGAGGTCTCAAAGAGTCTCCACACTCAGGGAGGCCCAAAGAATACTCCTTGGTCAGATCTTTATAGCTGTCAGTTCATGTAATTTGCCAGTGGAGTAATTGCTTTAATGTGGGTGAGGTTTATTCAGGGCACAGGGACCTTCTACCTTTATCAGGGTTCCAGGGGAACAGACAGGAGAGTGTTCAGTGTAGGTGAGTTGTCATGCGGGAAGGGCAAAAGCTTTGTTCATCCTTTTTCCAATACGCTTAGGTTCTAATTCAAGAGATCATAATTTATGGCAAATTTTAAAGAACTATAAATATTTAGTACTATTTATGTGGGGTTTTTCGTTCTTTTCAAACATTTAAATTTAACCTTGTATAATGCAGACTTTCATATAGAAATTTACAGCTATGTTGACTCCCGAGCCTCATGATCGCTAGACATTCTACCACTGAGCTACATCCGCAGCCCAGAAATTTAGTTTTAACGAAGTCAAACGTATTAGTCCTTTCCTAGTACTTCTGTCTTACTTCTTTCTATTACATTTATTTTATTTAAGACAGGGTCTCCTTATAACCCTGGCTGGCCTAGAATTTCACAGTAGACATTCAGTGGTAACGTCCTTCATCCAAAGTACTTTCTTCTTATGGGACAAGCAAGGAAAACACCGAAATTGATCCCACTTCCTACAGTAGTCCTAAAGGTTGAGCTGGCCTCTGCCCTGTCATATTACATTGACTTTTCCAACTTTACCAGTCCCCAGGAACTGCAGGCTATTAAAGGTCAATCTCTTTGACACTGTTTGACAGACATCAAAGAAATGCATCCTGATGAAAGGGGGAATTCCTGGGTGGGTTGCTGGGCCATGAAGAGAAGCTGGCTACCAGGCACGGTGGTGCGGTTTCAGTGAACTTGTCATCATTTTTCTAAACTACATTCCTGGCACTATTAGTGTTTTACCACCGTGCCTGGCAATGCCGTAGAGAACAAAGGGCAAAGAAAGAAGTGGAAGGAAATGTGTACAAATCCTTATGCCACCATTTTTGACAGGCAGCAGGGAAACTGGGTAACTTTTCCCGTGTAACAAGTGGTGAAAAGGGTTCAAACTGTCCCAATGCCTCCTGGGCCACAGAGCCTATATTTAAAATTTTGTGAACTATGTGGATCTGTGCTTCCCTACCCGAAAACATGCCAGTTAAGACCGAAACCAAGAGTTTGAGAAACTTGGCGGATTCAGAACGCACCTTCAGCCCTGCACAGCAGTTCTGCTCACCTAGCAACCGTGTCGCCCATTCTTCGCTCCATTAGATGGAGGCGGGCCTGAGGTACAGTGCTCAAGGCCCAGCGTCTAGAACTCGCCCACGCGAGCCTGGGTTCTCTGCGGTGCGCACGCGCGAGGAGGAGCCTCCCTACCTGCCCCCATTTCCCCAATCCCCCCCCCACCTCCCCCGCGCTCACTCACGGGGGCGGGGCGTAGGCATGCCCAGTGGCTGGGCCCACGCATGGAGGGCGGAGCTGACGCACTGGGGCGGGGCTCCGGCGTACCGGAGGGCGGGGCTCACGCACAGAGACACGATTCACGCACAGGGGCGCGGCGCAGGCGTGCCCTGTGGCTGGGTCCACAGAGGAGGGCGGGGCTCACGCACGGGAGCCGAGGGCGGGTCCCACGCGTGGGGGCGGGGCGCGCGCACGCCCAGAGGCTGAGGAGCCGGAAACGCGGCGGAGAGGGTGCGGCCCTCAGGAGGCGGTGGGCCAGGCCGCCGGACCCGGCGGGATGGGGCGGGGCGCGAAACGTTAGGGGAACTGCGCGCGAGGCGCGGGGTCCCGGACGGGCAAGGCCCCAAGCCCGAGCTTCGGACGGATGAAGAGCAAAGCAGCGGGGCCGGCGCTCCCCAGCGCGGTCCTCAGGTGGGAGGCACGACCGGGCGGGCGAGGGCGGCCTGGGACCCGGCCCACGGGAGGAGGCGCGCGAACGGGCCGCTCTGGTGACCGCTTCTCGCCATCCAGGTTGGCCAGCCCGGCTGCCAGCGCTTCCCGAGGATCAGCCCCGGGCGACCCCGGCATGCCCAGCCCGCAGCGGCGAACGCGGCCGCAGGCGATCGGAGGAGCTGCGCGGCCCGGGCGGCGCTAGGAGGAGCGGCTGCGCTGGTGAGCGACATGCGGTAGCACGTGACGCCGGACGCCCAGCCCTGCGGCCCGGGCCCCGGAGCGCTCTTCTCCTACGCTGGCCCTAGCAGGCGGCACAGGTGAGGACGGAGGAGGAAGACCCCACAGCTCCGCGCCCAGCAGACGCCTTTGTTTGGGTGCCGCTCGGGAGGGTCACAAGTGGTCTGTACCGGGATTCGAGTCCCCCCAGGGAACCATCCAATCCCGAAAACTAGCTGTTAGCTTGGAAGGAGGGTCGTTTGGCCGTTTATGCCGAGTGTGAATAGCTGTTCCGAGCATCACATTCGTTGTTAGCTGGTTGACACCTTTTCCGGTCCTTAGAGTTGAGCGTTTAGTACTTTAATCTGAACCGTGTATTTTTGTGTCATCGTCGCCTTTAGTCGGCGGGATGGTGGAGTGCGGAGACCCCGTCACTTCTGCAAGCTTGGGCTGGTCGTTAAGGTGCTGTTCCTACACAGTACAGAAGCAGACCAAAGACAGGGTGTATTTCGCTGTTGTTTTCCCAGAATCCTTTCAAAGACTGTATGTTGAAAATAAGGAAGATAAGTGATTGAAGCTGCCCGTTCCATTCTGCAAAGTGGCCATATTTCAGCTAGCTTCTTACGGACCATTACAAGAAAACTAGCAAATGCTTATGAAGGTCGGTTAGAAGTCCCAGAGCTTGATGTCATGACTTTAGACGACTCAAGTGGACTTTAGAATGAGAAAATCCTCTGAGAGTCACAGTGCTTGTCTGCCGAGTACTAGTTACCTTTGGTTTATGGCTGCTGACGTCATCACATAGCTGACTCACAACAAAGCAGAAATCTGCTGAGCCCGTGGCATTAAAGCCTAGTTTGAACTGATTTGTGAAGGCCCAGGATTTACACTGATTTTGATTATGACATCAGGTATATATTTGAATGTTCAGGAACTTTCAGAACAGGAGTTGAAGTTACAAACCTTTAGCTCTGCTCTAAAAAATTATTGTAACTAGTACGTTGTAGGCTTTTTGGGTTCCAGTGATTGTTGTGTTTTGGTCATGGTTGTAGCTGTGAAAAGTTAGAGAAGTCTCTTTTAAATCAGCTGAAGCCCATAAACTTTCAAAATTAAAGTAGCTATGGTTTCTTTACGCCACATGGAATTGTACATTCTTTTGTGGAGTAATAAAAATCTTGTGTTAATGTGTTGTTCTTCAGATATCGTATGCCACGAGGCTCTAGCTGTCCTGTGAGTGATGAGGTGGCATTGCTTCGCCAGTTTTGCCTGCCTGTTCGCTACAAGATGCTCTACTAGGCTGGCGTCATGCACTTAGTTGCTGTCTAAGAGCTAATTTTATGAGATATGGATATAGAATAATTCAAAAAAGAGGCCTGTGTGAGACTTTATACCCCACAGTTTAGCCAGGTCCTATTGTAAATAAAACTGTGTAAAAGGCAAAACAGTTTTATTTCATGTGTAATTAGTTAACTGTAGTTAAGAAGTCTGGGGCTTAAATTAGACCTGAGTTCAAAACTCAACTGTACTGACTAGTTGTGTGATTTTTTTTTTTTTTTTTTAACTTTCTCAAAAGTCTTGGTTTCTGTATCTTTCAAGTAGGATTAAGATAAACATGCCAGGGGCTAGGGAGATGGCTCAGAGAGCAAAAGCACTGGTCTCACAACCCAAGTTTGGTCCCTGGAACCACACAGAAAGCTGGATGGGACATGGGAACATCTGTGGTACGAAACAGATAAATGTTGAAATCATAAATAAATGCTGGCACTCAGCTGACTTACTCGTATTTTTCAGTCTAGGACCGCACCCCATTGAGTGTGGGTGCTTCCCACATTCAGGGTGCATCTTTCCTCTTCAGTTAAACCTTTGTGAAAACATCCCCATAGACACACACTGTGTGTGTCTGTAGTGATTCTAAATCCATTCAGGGTTACAATGAAAATGTAGCATCATACAAACTCACAGTTTGAGGATTTAGGAGATAAAAGTAAATCACTTAGCCCAGTGTTGTTAGGTACCCTAGGCTCACCAAAAAGAATGCATTACTGTGCCCTCCCATCCTTATGCTGTGCTCATTGTAAGAATGGAAGGTCATTAGAGACCTCTGAGTAGCCTGCTAGTTAGCTTCTATAATTGACAATATGATGGGCTCTAAGTCTGATTAGAAACTAGTTTTTATTTATTTTTTTTTCTTTAGAGGCAAGCTATGTAGTCCAGACTGGTCTTGAACTCACTGTGTAGCCCAGGCTAACCTTGGAACTTGTGACAGTCCTCCTACCTCCAAAGGTGTGTGCTACCATGCCTGGTAAAACTAATATTTTTTGATAACCGCCAATAGTTGCTTGTTCATGTCAGTATTAATCTTACTTTTAAGATGTTTTTAGTGGCACAGCAAGATGGATCGTGTAGAAAAACTGAGTCCTTGGTTCTTCAGCCTGTTAGAAATGGTCTGTGTATTAAAAAGTTATAAGTTCTAGAACATTTCTGGCAGTCCTTTTCAGGATGGCTTAATGCTCATTCATTGAACTGCTCTGACTGGGGCATAGGGTGTCTCCTCTTTGTGCCTTGATTCCCTCATCTACCTTACTATGCAGAATCAGTGTGAGAATATTAAAACTATTGTTTAATAATGTGCTGATACAGATTTTCAGAAAATACTGCTTAGGGTAGTCATGGTGCTTTTTCATACCACTGATAAATCTGAGTCAGACCCAGGATCACTTTTCACTTCCTGTATAAAGGATTAGTAAAAATATTTTGAGTACTTAAAAATAAACTGCCTAAACAACTAGTGGTTTGAGATAATAAGCCAATTGGAAACAATGGCTGCTGTGACAGAAGTTGGGTAATAATTTTTTTTAAAAAGCCACCATGGCCAGTACGCTGGTTGTAGACTTACCTTTGGAACAGGCCAGACTCAAATCCTTTTGTGGTATATGACATTGGCATGAATTAGATACTCTCTGAATACCAGTTCCTTCTTGTCTCAGAGTTGTGAACATAAAAATGACCCAAGTTGGTTAGGTCCCATTTCCTTATTCCCAGATTCTTGTCTCTTTTAACTCATAGTTACTGTGGTTTTTGTAAACTGATTGTGTGTACTCTTTCCTAGGATGAATGACATGAATTTGAGCCCAGTGGGGATGGAGCAGCTGACTTCATCCTCTGTGAGCA
This sequence comes from Nannospalax galili, assembly GCF_000622305.1. Taxonomy (NCBI): domain Eukaryota; kingdom Metazoa; phylum Chordata; class Mammalia; order Rodentia; family Spalacidae; genus Nannospalax; species Nannospalax galili. The sequence goes on from NW_008346683.1 coordinate 3,943,917, forward strand.
ATGCTCTGCCAGTCTCAGGAAGTCACCTGGGGTTGGCTGCCTCTCCCACTCACAGTGCCATCCCTGCCCCAGGTGAGTGGGGAGGGAGAGCCACTGCATTTCAGCTTTCATTGAGTTCAGTTCTGAATGGACCCTAGAATGGTTTTGGGGGTGAAGAGAGGAACTAGGCCTGAGTGGCCTCCATAAAGTGTTTCCATTGAGTTGCCAGGGTTCTAGCAGATGGGAGTAGCAGTGTTTTCTGGTAATCTCTTTGGTGTTAGTAGCCTTTTGTCCAGAGCTGAAATTGACTAGGCATTTTGTCAGGGGCTTCTCACACTCATGGTTCACACCTTAGCATCATGTCCCTTGTTCATAGAAGAGGATTAGTTAAATTCATTCTGTAAGTCCACCAAAACATTGGGAATTGGGCTTTCTTTCTTTCTTTCTTTTTTTTTTTTGGTCTTTTTGAGACAGGGTTTCCCTGTAGCCCCAGCTGTCCTGGAACTCACTATGTAGACCAGGCTGGCCTTGAACTCACAGAGATCTGCCTGCCTCTGCCCCCTAAGTGCTGGGACTAAAGGCATGCGCCACTGCGCCCAGCTCTGGGCTTGCTTTCTTTGAGACTGGAAACTGAACATCTGTAGGAATGTACCAAACCTGAAATTATGGGAAAGTGGGAGAGATTTGGAGCTCCTACTGAACATCCCTACAGTTGTTCAGTGGAACGTCCTGTGAGCGCATCCTCAGAGGGAAACACAGGAAGGGAAGGTTCATTCTTCCTTCCCTATCCAATGCCTTGATACCCTACTGCTTACTGTTTTGTTTTGTGTGACAAGGTCTCATGTAGCTCAGGTTGGTCTCAATGTTGATATATAGCCAGAGTGACCTTGGATTCCTGATCTTCCTGCTTCCACCTCCCAAGTGCTGGTATCACAGATGTGCACCATCATACCTGGCTCTAAAAATCCTTTTACTGTCTAGTTTTGTGTACTTATTGAAATGAAAAATAGTAAGCTATTGATTCTTAAGGATTTGTAGCATTGTAATGCTGTATTGGACTTTATCATAATTATAGTTAATGTTTTGGAGTACTTTTAAATAAATGTATAAAAAGATGTTTAAATAGCTCTGTAGAGAATTCACCTCCTGAATTTGTAAAATGAAGCAGCTGAGTCAGATTCATTGAAATCAACATCTCTTTGCTTTCTTTTAAGAGGCCACGAAAGAAATTTTAAAGAGCTAGGCTAATCCTCGCCTGTAATACCAGTACTTGAGAGATGTAGGCAGGAAGATCAGGAGTTCAAGGCCAGCCTGAGCTACATAAGGCCCTGTCTTAAACTAGTTGTAAGCCATGTGTGATGGTGGAAGCCTTTGATCCCAGCACTCAGGAGGCAGAGGCAGGCCAGCTGGGGCTATAGGGAGACCCTGTCTCAAAAAGACAAGAAAAACCCCCCAAAACCAAAAAAAAAACCAATTAGTTGTTAATCTACCTGCTTATGTGTTAGTCATCCTTTTTTTTTTTTTTTTTTTTTTTTTTTTTTTGTGGGGAGGGTGTCTTTTTGAGACAGGGTCTCCCTGTAGCCCCAGCTGGCCTGGAACTCACTATGTAGACCAGGCTGGCCTTGAACAGAGATCCACCTGACTCTGCCTCCCAAGTGCTTGGGATTAAAGGTGTGCACCACCACGCCCAGCCTTAGTCATCTTTTTAAGGGACGCTTGTATTAAGAAGAAAAAGCTTATTAGAAAATATTACCCCTAGGGCTAGAGAGATGACTCAGCAGTTAAGAGCACTGGCTGCTCTTGCAGAGGACTTGCATTCGATTCTCAGCATCCACACAGCAGCTAGCAACTGTCTATAACCCTAGTTCCAGAGGATCTGACACTCTACTGGCCTGTGCGAGTATACTTACATACATGTAGGAAAACATTCATACATGTAAAACAGAAAGAAAGAAAGAAAATATTACCCCTGGCAAAAATATGCATATCAGCACTACCCAAGTTGGTGGATATTTGTTATAATACTTAATCACAGTAAAGAGTCATTTAAACGTTTTGCAAACAAATCCAAGGTGCATGTAATCTAAGACTTAGACTTCCTAATTATGAAGTACAGTGTATATACCAGAGGACTAAGGGTACACATACAGGTTTACATCTAAATACACACATACACAGAGGACTGAGGGTGCATGTACAGGTTTACATCTAAACACACACACAGAGGACTGGGGGTGCATGTACAGATTTACATCTAAATACACACATACACAGAGGACTGGGGGTGCATGTACAGGTTTACATCTAAATACACACATACACAGAGGACTAGGGGGTGCATGTACAGGTTTACATCTAAACACACAGGACTGGGGGTACATGTACAGGTTTACATCTAAACATACACACAGAGGACTGGGGGTGCATGTACAGGTTTACACCTAAACACACACAGAGGACTGGGGGGTGCACGTACAGATTTACATCTAAATACACACATACACAGGACTGAGGGTGCGTGTACAGATTTACATCTAAATACACAGAGGACTGGGGGTGCATGTACAGATTTACATCTAAATACACACATAAACAGAGGACTGGGGATGCATGTACAGATTTACATCTAAATACACACATACACAGGACTGAGGGTGCGTGTACAGGTTTATATCTAAATACATACACAGAGGACTGGGGGTGCATGTACAGGTTTATATCTAAATACACACATACACAGAGGACTGGGGGTGCATGTACAGGTTTACATCTAAACACACACATACACAGGACTGGGGGTACACGTTCAGGTTTGCATCTAAATACACGCATACACAGAGGACTTAGGGTGCATATGCAGATTTACATCTAAATACATACATACACAGAGGACTGAGGGTGCACATACAGATTACTGCTAACTTAAAATTCAGAAATGTTTGAATGTTTAGGTACACACACATCTACGTATGCATGTTTATTTTAGACAGTCACTGTGTAATCTGTCCTCAAATTCACAGTCCTGCCTCAGCCTCCACAGTGCTGGGATTACAGTAATAGACTGCCATGCCTAGCATCTGAGGGTTTTTAAGTAAGTCTTTCCCTGTCAGAGACCACTCGTGTGAACAGTTGCTTTCCATTTTTTAAAAAAAATATAATTTGTTCTCTTAGCTGTTTTTAAAACTAGATTGTTAATTATTTTTGATATTTAGAATAAATCCAACTGGAGGATCAGGTTACTTGGCACTTCTAAAACATTTTTTAAAGTTTTTGTGTATGAGTGTGTTGCCTACGTGTGTGTAAGTGCACCTGTGTTGTGCATTGCCCATGAAGGTCAGAGGGTGTTGGATCCCCTGGAACTAGAGTTCCGGTTGTCAGCCGCCATGTGGGTGCTGGGAATGGAACCCCCATCCTCTGCAAGAGCAGCCAGTGCTCTTAACCACTGAGCCATCTCCAACCCTGTTACTTAGCACTTTAAAACTAACTTGATATGCACCAGTCATGTGTACATACACACACACACACACACTAACTTGAGAGCCAGGGTGGTCACCCATATCTGTAAACCTAACATTCTAGAGCCTGAGGAAGAGATTGTAAGTCCCAGGCCAGCCTGGGCTGTATAGGCAAACCATTTCAGAATGAATTTGGGAGCTAGGCTATTTGCTTATGTTGTAGATGTTGCACAACAGTGGCTTGGGAAATGATGGGTTACTAAGGTGAAGTTTTTATCTGTCTAAACTCTAGGAATTTAGCCAGTGGTTTTAAAATACTGATCTTTTAATTAAGAAAAAAATGTGTTTTCAAGGTCTCCCAGTGGCAATTCCAAACCTGGGTCCCTCCCTGAGCTCTCTGCCTTCTGCCTTGTCTCTGATGCTCCCCATGGGCATTGGCGATCGAGGGGTGATGTGTGGGTTACCTGAAAGAAACTACACCCTACCTCCACCACCGTACCCTCACCTGGAGAGCAGTTACTTCAGAACCATTCTACCTGGTAAGTATTATAGTTACTCACTGGGGGAAAATAGAGCCAACTTTAACCTCAGTTTTTGGAAATTTGGATACATCCTTTTTTCTTTGTTATTACTGGATAGGAATATTTAAGTTTGTTAATATTTATATACTTTACTTAGAACGTGTATGCATATAGCACATTATTGTGGCAGTTTGATTAAGGTAATTTTGTTAATTGTACAGAAACAAGTTTTTGTCCTTTCTTGTTGGCTCAGTCTTTTTTTTTTTTAATTTTTTTGGAGTGGTAGCAATTGAACCTAGAACCTCATGCATGCAGGAAAGGTACTTTACCACTGAGCTACAGCCTCACCGCTCTCTTTATTGGTATGTTGCTGGTATAATCTTGAACTCCTGATCCTCTGCCTCCACCTCCAATGTGCTAGATTACAGGCTGTTATCAGTTTGTTCTTGGTTTGGTTGGCGCTCTCCTCTCTCTCTCTCTCTCTCTCTCTCTCTCTCTCTCTCTCTCTCTCTCTCTCTCTCTCTCTCTCTCTCTCTCTCTCTCTCTCTCTCTCTCTCTCTCTCTCTCTCTCTCTCTCTCTCTCTCTCTCTCTCTCCTCTCTCTCTCTCTGTGTGTGTGTGTGTGTGTGTGTTAGAGACTTTTGTAGTCCCTGGAACCCGCTATATGGACAAGGCTGGCCTTTTGTCTCTGCCTCCCCAGTGCTAGGATTGCAAGAGTGCTCCAACATGCCTGGTTTATCTTCTAGTATTTTTCTTCTTTGCATGTATGTGTGTGTGGTGTGCATGCATGTGTGTGTGCATGTCTGCTTGTATGTGGGTGCATTGGATGCAAATGTACATGGGTGCATGTGCCTGTGGTGACCAGAGGTCAGTTGTCTTTCTCAGATGCTCTCTACCTTATAGATTGAGTCAGGGTCTCTCACTGAAGGAGGAGCTTGCTGATTCAGCTAGCCTGGCCAGCTTGCCTCAGGGATCCTTTGTTTCTGCCTCCTGTGCTGGGATGTAGGCAGGCCACTAATGGCCTCCTGGCATTTACGTGGGTGCCAGGAATCTGAACTCAGGTCCCTATACTTGCATAACAAGGGCTTTACCTGCTGAGCCATCTCCTCAGCCCCATATGGTAGAGTTTCAAATTCATCTTTTTAAAGTCCCTACTAGTTTTTGTCAGGGTCTGGCATTGATTAAGCAAGTGTAGAAAATAGTTTACTTTAGAGTTTTTCTTTGCCCTTGTACTGTCCTTTTTGTTAATCTGGTACATTTTTCTCAAGCTGAATTACGCTAAGCACTGAATATTGGTTCAGTGTTGTTAATTCTGTAGTTTACCAACTCTGTGTCCTGATGTGCATCAATATTTATAAAAAATTACTGACTTGTTCTGTTTGAAAAAATATATACCCTTTTCAGAAAATATAGCAAATAGGGAGAAAGGGGACCACTGGGTCCCTTCAGCCACCTTCTTGTGTACTTCCTAGCCTTTATTTTGGAGCATTGCTTAGAACTGTTTTTCATAACTAAACCATACTCTCTTTACAATTGTGTGTCTTTCTTTTTTCACTTAGTATCTTCCCCTGATACGACATGGTTTCCATAACTTTTCTTTTTAATGGTATACCCTTGTAAATCCAATTGCTTAGGAAGTATATATTTACAAAAATATACTTCAAGAAGATTGCTATAGGTAGAATTAGTTTTGCACAAGACAGATCATTTCTTCTGAGGTTCATAGATACACTGTGCCAAGATGTTTCAGTGTTTACATTCCTACTAGCAGGCCATCCCACTGTATCCTTAGAAGCACAAGCATTTGGGTTTAGGCTGTAGTTAACAATAAAACTTTTTTTAAAAAATTTTTAATTTTATTTATTATTTTTATTTTTTATGTGTCTGAGTATATTACCCTCATGTGTGAAAGTGCACCCGTGTTGTGCACTGCCTATGGAGGTTATGAGGGCGTTGAATCCCCTGGAACTAGATTACTGACAGTTGTTAGCTGCCATGTGAGTGCTGGGAATCAGACGTGGGTCCTCTGCAAGAAAAGCCCGTGCTCTTACCTCTGAGCCAACTCTCCAGCCCAGAACTCTTGATGAGTATTTTTTTTCCCCCAAAATGGTGGGGGAGAAAAGTTTCAGTAAAATAGGAAGATTTTGCTTATTTTGAATAGAGGTTAACATGTTTTGATAGCTTAAAAGTTAAATCTTAACAGAAGTTCTGCTTTTAGATCATTTTATTTATTTATTTTTTTTTTTGTAGCAAAATTTTAGCATCTTAGGACTCAAAACAACCTTGTAAATATTAGAGGTTGCATTTAAGTTATTTATTTTTAATTAGTTTTGTAAGAAGTTAGCTTCATGTGTTTAAGATTTGGTTTTCACAAGGAACACTCATTATGTATATGTATGTTACTATTTACAAAGTTAGACATTGTTTAAATTGAAGCAATTGATTATTTCAACTATGTTTGTAAGGAAAATAATGTGTACCAGTTGGGTTTTTTTTTTTTTTTTTTTTAATTTTTAACAATGTGCTAAATACCTCTACTGTCTCTTCTTTTTCACAGGCATTTTATCTTATTTAGCTGACAGACCACCTCCTCAGTACATCCACCCCAACTCTCTAAATGTTGATGGTAATACAGCATTATCTATCACCAACAATCCTTCAGCGCTAGATCCCTATCAGTCCAATGGAAATGTTGGATTAGAACTAGGCATTGTTTCAATAGACTCTCGTTCTGTGAACACACATGGTGCCCAAAGTCTTCATCCTAATGATGGCCATGAAGTGGCATTGGACACAACAATTACTATGGAGAATGTTTCTAGGGTTACTAGCCCAATCTCTACAGATGGAATGGCAGAGGAGCTTACGATGGATGGTGTTGCAGGTGAACATTCCCAAATCCCAAATGGCTCCAGAAGTCATGAACCTCTCTCTGTGGATTCCGTGAGCAACAACCTTACAGCAGACACTGTGGGACATGGTGGTGTGATACCCATTCATGGGAATGGTCTGGAGCTTCCTGTGGTTATGGAGACAGACCACATTGCAAATCGGGTCAACGGGATGTCTGACAGTGCCCTCAGTGACTCCATCCACACCGTGGCCATGAGCACCAACTCTGTAAGCGTGGCACTCTCTACCTCACACAACCTCGCCTCCCTAGAGTCTGTTTCCCTCCATGAAGTTGGCCTCAGCCTAGAACCTGTGGCTGTCTCCTCCATCACCCAGGAGGTTGCTATGGGGACAGGTCATGTAGATGTATCTTCAGACAGTCTGTCTTTTGTACCACCTTCACTGCATATGGAAGACTCCAATTCAAACAAGGAAAACATGGCAACCTTGTTTACAATTTGTGAGTGTGCTCAGCCTTTCTCTCAGAAATACTGGTTTTAAAAGGCCATTGTCCCTACTAGTTTTTGTCAGAATCTGACATTGAGTATAGAAAATAGTTTAATTTTGGAATTTTCTTTGCCCTTGTACTGTCCTTTTATTAATCTGGTGCTTTTTCCTCAAGCTGAGTAATATATGCAAATTTGTTGGCTCCTACAGCCTCTCCTGAAGAGAGGAAACGTAAGGGAATCATGTCTATGTTTTACAAATTAAATTTAGCCTAAAAGTGTTCAAGGTATTTCCCAAGGCTTCCAGAATAGAGCACTAGAGGAGTAAAACCAGATACAACTAATCTTGGTGACATGGAGTTGTGATCTTTCAGCAAAGACCAAAAGAAAAAGGTGGCTAGATCACTTTTACGAATATGGGAAGATGTGGGTTGATGTAGATGCAATGATTTTCCTCAGAGTGTGTATAAATTACCAGAGTTGGGCATGTAAAACTTCTTTTTATTGAGCAACAACAAAACCATATTAAAATGGTTGTTTGTTGGTAACACTGTATACTTTATTCATGCAGGAAATGTCAGATGCTGGGGACAGAACAGTCTGCTGTGACAATACATACCTTAAGGAGCCCGTAGCCAGGAATCACAGACATGCACAGGCTATTGTAGACAGAGTAGAAGAAAAAGTGTGAGGATGAGCTGAAGCTCATAGTGCTTAAGTAGTCTGAAGACCAGCTAACTGGCTGTGGGAGGTCAGGGTGGATGAACCATAGAAGGCAGCAGCATGCATGACGGCACAGACCGTAAGGAGAGGAGAGATGCGGCAGTTGACAGATGAGAGATGGCACCCATAAGTGCCTAGAACTAAAAGAATCATGAAAGGCTCAGGATTTCTGGAAAATAAAATGGGGTGAGGGAAAGGGCTGACCTGGGGAGACAGGTAGGAGCAGAGCACACAGGGCTTTCTAAAACCAGTTGGGCTTTAGGAGTAAGGATTGGCATGGGCCTCTGCTGCAGTGTGAGGTGTTCTGTTAAGAGGCAAGTGCGTTAGGAAGATGATGGGAGAGTTAAGCAAAGGTGATGTGTTCCTGACTTAGAGTAGGGCCTTCATGGAGAAGTCAGTAGAGCTTGTAGGATAAGGTGTACTAAGGAGAATACTAGTTCCCTGCACCAGAAACTAGATTAACATACGCTGAAAGGTGGAAGAGATTCAGTTATTCTTTTGGAGTGATGGTGAGTTCATTTTAGACTTTGATTTAGTGTGAAAGATGCTCAGTAGACATGGCTAATGGAAAGTTGAGTCAGCTCAGGGGAGGATGACATGAAGGTAGTAATTGTGGCCACGGCAGTGGGATGAACTCATCTAGTAAAAGTGTGGAATGACAAGTTTGGGAAGGGGTCAAGAAGTACTAGCAACTGAGTAACTTCCAAAGAGAGTGAAGGGGAGGGAGCCCAGGGTGGGTGGAGCAGTGCTGTGGAAGCCAGTCATTGAGTAGCCCTCCGTATTAGCCTTCAAAGTCAAAGATTTATAATGTTTAAGTGCAATTAATAAAAGGCTTATAGGAGAGATGTAACGTGTACAATTTAAAATGTACAATTTCGTGGTGTTTAGTATGTCCAAAAGTTGTGTGACAATCACTAGCATCTAATTGTAAAATGTTTTAATCACCACATAAAGAAACCTCATTTTGAGGACTGGAGAGATGGCTGAGCGGTTTTTCTTAGCAGTTAAGAGCACTGACTGCTCTTGCAGAGGACCCAGGCTCAGTTTTCAGCACCTACACGGCAGCTAACAACTAGCTGTAACCCCAGTTCAGGAGATTGGATGCCTTCCTGGCCTCCATGGGCATTGCACACATGTGGTGCTCTTAACATGCAGGCAAAACACTCAGACACATAAAGTTAAAACGAAACCGTATATCCATCAGTAGCCAATTCTCATTTCTTATTTCTCCTCCATTCTCAAGCAGTCAATCAACTTTCTGTCTCTAGATTTTCCTGTTCTGGACATTCTGTATAGGTGGAGTTGTATGATCTGGCTTTTCTTCCTTGGCATAACATGGCTCATTCATGGCTCATTCATGAGACTGTCATGTCTCAGTACTTCATTCCATTTTACAGCTGAATAATAGTCCATATTGCAAGTATACATTTTGTTTATCTGTTTATCAGTTGATGTATATTTTGGTTGTTTTTACTTTTTGGTGATTTTTGAATAAGGTTCATGTACAGAGTTTTGTGTGAACAAATTTCTAAATTCTTCTGGATATATGTGTAGGAGTGAAGTTGGTGTTTAACTTTTTTTGGGGGGGTGGGGTTTGAGACATGGTCTCCCTGTAGCCCCAGCTGTCCTGGAACTCACTATGTAGACCAGGGTGGCCTTGAACTCACAGAGATCCTCCTGCCTCTGCCTCCCAAGTGCTGGGATTAAAGGTGTGCACCACCACGCCTGGCAGGTGTTTAACTTTTAAAAAATTGATATTAATTAATACATAGTAATGGTACATATGTAAAGGGTTTGGTGTGTATTTTTAACTTTGAGGGGAAATGCCAGACTTTTCCAAAGAGTTGGTGTCATTTTCTATCCTTAGCAGTACTACTGAGCGTTCTGGTCTCTCCACATTCTTGCCAATGCTTCATTTCTTTTTTACTTTTGTAGCCATCACAGTGGGTGTGAAGTGATATCTCATCACTTCATATGGTTTTCATATTCATTTCCTTACGGACTAATTATGTTAAATATCTCCTCTGAACTTGGCTGATTGTATATCTAAATTTAGCGTTTTTTGCAAATATGAACATGGAATGTTCTTCGTTTGGAGGTGATTCTGGACCTTGAGACCATTGGTGAATCAGTTCTCATTGGGTATAAGGATCTCTATTCTGATAGCTCAGAGAATCTTTATCAAGTGGTAATTTAAGTAGTAATACACTATTTTGCCTAAATACGAAACCATATTGACATTTTGTACAACTTAAGTACAAATTTCAAGTGGAAAGTTAACTGGTTAGGAGAAGACACTTGGATGACTGTGGTTCTAAGGTTCATTTATGTATTTCAATTGTTTTGTGAACAAATTTGCAAAGTTTGAATTCAACCATTGAATAACTCATGAATACCATTTTTAGCAGAAAGGAGTATAAAGAGCAGCACAGGAAAATTTGAGAGAAGACCAAGCTTGTAAACATGAAGTTGTAGTAAGAACAGAGGACAGCATGTGGCGGTAACTTCTCTGATAACGTGACAGGAAGGACTACTAGCAAAGCAGTCAAGCTTGCAGGGCAAGCCTGCCCTGGGGAGGCAAAGGGAGGCAGAAGGTCTCAGTTCAAGGTCAACCTGGGCTACTTGATGAGACCCTTTCTCCAAAAATAAAACAAAATTTCAAATATTCTCTCTGCTCTCCAAAAGAGAGGTTGTAAACCCCCACTCCCAGGAGAGGGATTTTTCAAAACGAGGTGACCAGTTTATACTGAAACTGAAAGAGCTTGGTGATGCAGCTGTCTCAGGCTCTGCTGGCCTAGTGTCACCTGTATTCCCCATACAGCATTTCAACTTAGGTTCCTCTTACAGTTCAGAATTGCAGTTTAGGGTACCATATATAAAAGTATGGCTTGCTTACTCTAAGGAATAATGTACTTGACTGCTGCAGTAATGACTTGTATTTATTTTTTTAGTGCAGGGCTCAAACACGAGGGCAGGTGTTAGGTGAGTTCTCTACCACCTAACTACACTTGGATCTGTCATGTTTTTTGTTTTTTTGTTTTTTGGGGGTTCTTTTTTGAGACGGTCTCCCTGTAGCTCCCTCTGGCCTAGAACTTGCTATGTAGCTCAGGCTAGCCCTGATCTCACAGAAATCCACCTGCCTTTACCGCTCAAGTGCTGGCATTAAAGGCATTTCACTACCACACCGGGCTTCTTGTTATTTTTTTGATCATTCACCGAATAGGAAAATTGTAGTGTTGACTTTGGGCCTCCACATACAAGTAAACACACATGTACCCACATGTGCACATACATGCACACTCACATAAGAATGCACACACACGCACATTTCATACACATATACCCAAAAAGGAAAGGAGAGAGAAGAAAATCCGATCTCACTGAACTTTATTGTGAGGAAGTGATTGTTTGATCAGAGTATTCCTTCATATTGGCTGCATTTAGTAATTCGCATTTAATACCAAGTGGCATCTTAGCCTATGTGAACTGCACTCATCTGTGTCTCTCATATGTGCTGCTGCCAGGGTGTACTCTTTGTGACCGAGCCTACCCCTCAGACTGCCCTGATCATGGACCAGTGACTTTTGTTCCTGACTCGCCAATAGAGAGCAGAGCAAGACTGTCCCTCCCAAAGCAGCTTGTTCTCCGCCAGTCCATTGTGGGAGCAGAAGTTGGTAAGGATATTGGAAGAAAGCATAAAACCCCTTCAAGTCTTCTTTATAGGGTAGGCTTGTAAAAGTTTATGTGTATAATTTAGTGATTATTTAGTTGACCCAGAAGTTAGTTTACATCTTATTGTACTGTTAAGGAATTCATACTGATGAGAACAATAAATTAGGTTGGAAACTTCAGTGTGAAACCTGAGAACAGAATTGAATGGAGGCATGAATCCTCCCCTGAGTCTTTGAAGACTTATTTTTATTCTCATCTGTCTCATCCACCAACAATTATCCTAACAACATACTCCTTGAAACTTTTTTTTCCCTATTAAAACAGAAAATTCACCTCTTGATGATTGTGTGGCATGGATTAAAAACATACTAATTGTATAAGACTCCTTATGAATAAGGATAGGGTTGACAGGGCATTTCTGCTGTCTAATGTGGTGTATCCATATCTCAACATGACTTCCAAAATGCTGTGCCATTTTTTGAAAATATGTAATTAGGTTCATTCTTCCAACTACAGCTTGGGCATGAATCTTGAAAGCACTAAATAAGCTTAGATAATATCAGTGCTTTAAGCACAAAAGATTTTGGAAGTTTGCTTTATTTTGTATAAATTAGATTTTTTGGTAGAAAAACACTTTCTATTTTTTGCTTATTAACTCCAATATAATGTATTTGGAGAGACATAGGTTCTTTATGCATACAACTAAGCTTAGGAATTAAAAAAATTTTAATGTGTGTGTCTGTGCGTATGTGCCTGTGAGTACACGTGCCTGCAGAAGGCAGAGGTATAGGATCCCTCGGGAGCTTGCAGGCCACCCAACGTGTTTGCTGGGAATTGAACTTGGTCCTCTGGAAAAGCTTATGTTCCATCTCTCCAGCCCGAAGTTCAGAAATTTTGATATTGCTTCTTTGCGTTTCTTCTGAGCTTCATTGAATGTGTGTGTGTGTGTGTGTGTGTGTGTGTGTGTGTGTGTGTGTGTATGCATGTGTACTCATGCTACGGCTTGCATGTGGAGGTTAAAGGACAACTTTTGGGAGTGGGTTCAGGGGATCAGGTCATCAGGTTTGCATGGCAAGTGCTCTTTCCCACTGAACCATCTTGTTGGCCATGTTTTATATATTTTCATACCAAGACCTAAAGTCTCAGCCATCTCAGGATTCTTGATATCAGATTGTTGTTAAGTTTACTGAAAATGAGATTATTTGTATCGGTTAAGCTGCCATCTCAGCACCCTCACTGATTGTGTAGTTGGTGTCCCTCCACTGATAGGTGTATGGACTGCAGAAACCATTCCTGTGCGGACTTGCTTTGGGCCCCTGATTGGCCAGCAGAGCCACTCCATGGAAGTAGCAGAGTGGACAGACAAGGCGGTAAACCATGTCTGGAAGGTCAGTGTGGATAGAATGTTCCTAGCTTTTGGCTGCTGTTGTTGCATATCCATGGCTGACTTCAGGCTCACAGTCCTCCTTTCTGGTCTCCTAAATGTTGGGATTGCAGGTGTGCTACCACCGTGCTTGCCATTTCATTATGATGTGGTAATTTAAAAGTGATGAAATCAGAATTAGCCCAGAACTGATAGAGTGTGTTCACCTGTCAGTCATTTGTTTATATTATATTCTCTTATTCCTGGTATGAGAGTTTTATAGCAAAGTACCAGCTATTGATACAGTCTCCATTATTTTATGGATTACTGCAGTGATTTTAATTATTTCATGCATTTTAATTACTTGTGACTGATGAAGCTATGGGCTTTGTTCATATAATAAAAGTTCTTTTTAATTGTAACATTCTTCAAATATTTAGCTTGAAAAACATTTCTAGAATTAGAAGCTACAATTATTTCTGTAGTGATCTAATGACAGTGTAAATTTTTTTTCTGGTCTTTTTGAGGCAGGGTCTCCCTGTAGCCCCAGCTGTCCTGGTACTCACTGTGTAGACCAAGGCTGGCCTTGAACTCACAGGGATCTGCCTGCCTCTGCCTCCCAAGTGCTGGGATTAAAGGTGTGTGCCACCATGCCCGGCTGACAGTGTAAATTTTTGACATAAATAGCTATTCCAGTAACATTTTTATGTAGAATCTCAGTGAATCAGAATTGGAATGGGGAGGAAGTGCATCTCAGGAAGGTGAGATGCCGCCGCAGTCCTTAGGTGTGTGAAGTAGAACACAAAAGAACGTTAAGGTCGACTGGGAAAACCACACGGAGGCATGGTGGTGGTCCTCCGCCCTTAGTCAGTCTTTCCTGCTGTGTGATGAAGACAGATGGACAGGAGACTATTCTTTATCCTTTTTAGCCAAAAAGTGAATACCCAACGGCAAAATCATCCTATACACAGCTCCACCAGAGAAGGCCTTTGATGCTCTTCCTTGTATTTCTGGAAATAGGAGAGTGAAGTGATACATGTGGAAAGGTTGTCAGTTCATGTGACATGTGTGCTTGCTTCTGTTGCAGATATACCACAACAGTGTCCTGGAATTTTGCATCATTACAACTGATGAAAATGAATGTAATTGGATGATGTTTGTGCGCAAAGCCAGGTATGAGTAGTCTTGGGTGAAAATAATTGTTACTATTCCAATGTCTTTAATGAGAAACTTGGCATGAAATATGGAAGAGCTGAAGAATCCCAAGTTACCACCACTACCTAGACATATTTAAAGCCTAAGACTTCCCAGCGTCTTTATTCCAGTAGGACTGATGGTGACTATAAATCGAACATGGTAAACTGTCTGATTTTCATCTTCAGTGCAATAACAAATGATACAGCCACCATTGAGTCTGCAAATGGGTGCTACTTCTTTATGTGACATTAGCTTTTAGGCTGTTACTGGAGTTAATTTTTGGTAGGTTCTCTATATTTGTCATAATGAACTTTTTAAAAACAATGTTTTGTGTATGAGTGTTTCTGACATGTATGTAAATGCCCCTGTGTCATGCAAGTCATAGTGGATTTTTAAGACTTCATTTTATAGCTTGGTATGTTGGCTCACACCGGTAATACCAGCACTCCATACTTGTGAGGCCGAAGCAGGAGGATTTCTGCGAGGTTAAGTCTTCCCTGGGCTACATAGTGAGTTCTAGGCCAGCCAGGGCCGCAGATTGAGACCTGTGTTAAACAGAAAGACTTCCTTTATTTACCTTTTTGTTTGAGACAGTATCTCATTCTGTAGATCAGCTTGGCTTGGAACTTGGGTGATCTTCCTGTCTCTGCCTTCTGAGTGTTGTGATGACAAGTATGTACCAAACTGAGAATTCTGTTTCTCTTTAAGTCCCTAATAGGGAGGATAAAGAATTCCAGAAATAGCTCTAAGAGAAAATAGCTCTATCTAAGCTTTCATATTGGATTCTGCTGCAGAGGCATGTTTAGTGTATATTTCAGAATTACTTTGTTCAAGAGGCCGGGGTTATAGCTTAATGATAGAGGGCTTGACTGTGTGCAAGGCCTTAGGTTCAGTCCACTTTAGCCAGGTGTGGTGGAATGCACCTGTAGCTCTAGATGTTTGGAAGGAGGCAGGAGAATTGCTTGGGTCCAGGCTGGGCAACAGAATGAGGCCCTTGCTCTTATGCTTTATTTATTAAATGTGATAACGTAGGAACCGGGAAGAACAGAATTTGGTGGCTTATCCTCATGATGGAAAAATCTATTTCTGCACCTCACAAGACATCCCTCCTGAAAATGAACTGCTTTTCTATTACAGCCGGGATTACGCTCAACAGATTGGTAAGTTTATAAGACTCATTTATCATGAATCTAGTATAGTAACACCAGGACCAAGAAGAAAGTTTGGTAATGATTTTACAGTGGTAGCTGAAGTAAATCACACCTTTATAAAAACAAGCTGCTGCCTCTGTGTGCGAGGCACCAGGAATCTGCAGTTCTACACAAGGTGGATGTAGACCAAGTGAGCTTTGGTTATAGGACTTTGATTTGGGGGCTTTTAAATTTCAAAAGTTACATTTTAAGCTTCTTTTTAAAAATTAAAAAAAAATTTATGTGTATGAGTGTTTTGCCTGAACATATGTAAGTGCACTTGGGAGTATAATGCCCACAGAGGCCAGAAGAGTGTGTCAGATCCCCTGGAATTGGAGTTTACCAATGGTTGTTAGCCGCCGTGTGGGTGCTGGCAACCAAACCCAGGCCCTCTTAAAGAGCAGCCAGTGCTCTTAACCACTAAGTCGTCTCTTCAGCCCTCTTTTTAAGCTTCTTGAAAATCAGTAAAGTCCCTGGTTTTGACGTGGTCCCTGGTGCTTTAGTTTTGTTGTATTGACAAAGGTTTCCCTACGACAAACACCTTAATAATCCAGTGCCTACTGAGTACTTTCTGTGTGCCCTGGTATACTATTTTAGATGACAGGAATGAGCATTGAACAAGACATCTTTAAGTTACAGGTATTAGGTAAGTTAGAAATTTTGTTAGAAGAGAAAATTAAGCAACAGTTTTAAAGTCAAGAATAATTTTGGAATTTAAATAACAAGAGCTACTGACTTAATTTTTTAAAGGTGTTCCTGAACACCCAGACATTCACCTCTGTAACTGTGGCAAGGAGTGCAATTCCTATTCAGAGTTCAAAGCTCACCTGACCAGCCACATCCATAACCATCTCCCTAGTCAAAGCCACAGCAGCAGCCACGGGCCAAGCCACAGCAAAGAAAGAAAGTGGAAGTGTTCGATGTGCCCTCAGGCTTTTATCTCTCCTTCCAAACTCCACGTCCACTTCATGGGCCATATGGGAATGAAGCCTCACAAGTGTGATTTCTGTAGCAAGGCTTTTAGTGATCCAAGCAACCTACGGACACACCTTAAGATACATACAGGTGAGCTGTATTGAACCTTTGGGATGGGATTTTTACAACAGTTAGAAACTGTAGCCATAAAGACTTTGCAGAAAGAAATTATTTGAGGTAGAGTTGTGGTGTGTCATAGAAAGAATCCAGATGGCTGTGGGTGGGATGTCATGGGGTGCTAAGCCCTGGTAAGGGGGAAGACTAATGCTCTGGAGGGTGTTACTCAAGTTAGAAAGGCACTGCACTTTTTAGGTGTCCCCATTGTAGGTGGAAAAATGTAATCAGTAATCCAAAGTTGGTCATTGTGTTTGGACTTAAAGGAAAGGGACTTCCATCAGAGCAGCCTGAGCTTCCTTCTGAGCTCTGCCCTGTCATTAACTGGAGCCAGTTTCTCTGAATAATGCTCAGAGTGCTCAGTAAACAGTGCTGAGTTTTTGTCTGTTTTTATTTTTATTTATGTGTATGTGTGTGTTTCTGTATGCCGCCTAATGTGTATTCCTTCAGGGGTCAGAAGAGGGCATTGCATCCCCTGGCACTAGAGTGGTTGTGAACCATCCAATATGGGTGCTGGAAACTAAACCTGGGTCCTCTGGAAGAACAGCAAGTGCTCTTAGCCACTGAGCCATCTCTCCAGCTCTACAATGCCCAGTTTTGATTTCTAGCTTCCATTTTCTGCACTCCATGCAAACCAGCCACTCTCTTTCAACTCTTGTGGTTTTCATACATACTACACAGCCACCAACGAGGTTTTAACTTCTTGCTTGAATCATTTGGCCTAAAAATTACTAGTTTCTTCCTCAGCCTGTTGTATGAAGACTGGGTAGTTCGAACAGGGACAATGTATACTGCAGAAGCTAAAATACCAACTCTAGCCTTTATAAGATATACCAGTCCCTGACCTAGAAGGATTTTATTTCCTCTCTGGTTTATGAGGTCATATGTTAAAAAAACAAAACACAAAAAAAAACAGAACAGTACAAAATGGGTCATTAAACATTGGTCTGTAGTCCTATAGCTAGAGGCTAGAACTAATGAGTTATTCTCTTTTTCTGAGACAGAGTATCAGCCTAGTAGCCTAGGCTGAATACAAACTCCTTTTGTAGCTGAGGATGACCTTGAACTTCTAATCTTCTTGCCTCTACCTTCCAAATGCTGAGATCTTAGGCATGTACCACCATACTTAGCTATTGTGGTGCTGGAAATGGAATCCAAGGCTTCAGGCATGCTAGGCACACACTGACTGAGCTACATCCCTAACCTCAAGTTCTCTTACATTAGATAGGGCACTGAAAGTATACATGATTTTCTTCTTCAAAATTTGTATCATGTGCCAGTTTAAACATGTATGTTTGTATACATCTTAGATCAGATTTATTGGCTTTGCTGACGTTGAGTGTTTTTATGTATGCAGTCTAGGAAGTGACATGCCAGGCCTGAGTCAGTTCTGTTTGATGCCTGCACCACCTCGTCATTCATGTATGTGCCTGTCTGTCTTGAGAGTACAGTTGTTTTATTCCCAGTGTGATAACGTTGGGTTCATTTGCAGGTCAGAAGAACTATAGGTGTGCTTTGTGTGACAAGTCTTTTACCCAGAAGGCTCACCTGGAGTCACACATGGTCATCCACACGGGTGAGAAGAATCTCAAGTGTGATTACTGTGACAAGCTATTTATGCGGAGGCAGGACCTCAAGCAGCATGTGCTCATCCACACGCAGTAAGTGTCCTGTGGCCCAGATCCTGCCTCAAGTGGTGAGCCACTTTGTGTAGCTCCTGTACCTGAGGTGCTGAAGGAGCATCTGCTTCCTGCTTTGGTATAGGAAGATGCGTTCTGTGTTCCCCTTGGCCAAGCGGAGCTTGTGCTTTATCCTGGGAAGTTTTTGTTTGCTTTCTGTTCTTACTTTCATATATTTCTCTGTATTCATTTTTATTCATTTTTCTAAAAAATATTATTGAATTTTTGTGTATTTCATACAGAAAATCATCTTTATATCTCCTTCACCCTTCCCTTTGGCACCCTCCAATAGCCTCCCCCACTGGAGTTCATATATTCTGTCATTTGTGTTAAGGTCAATTATGTAAAGTTAGTGTCCCCAGATGTCCTTTACTGCAAGTTCATCTCCCAGGGTTTAGTCAGCCTGTCGAGAGTGTCTCCCTTTGAGAAGATCAGCTCTTCCTCACCCAGCAGTAGTCAGCTGCCAATAATTCTTCGACAGAGATTGGGGCTTGCTGTACATGTCCACAGTTCTGTGCTGGATTTTTGTCTGCCTAAGTTTACATGGGTCTTGTGCATGCTGATACCATTGCTGTAGGTTTGTGTGAGAAGGGTCTCAGGCGTCTGTAGGACCATTTCCATATGGTCATGTACCTCCTCCCTGGATCTTACAATCTTTCCTCCCTCTTCTGCAATGGTCTCTGAGCTCTGGGTGGGTGGACCTCAGTATAGGAGACCTGTCCAAGAACCCTCACTCTGCTGACTCTTATTCTCTGCGTTTTGGCCATTTGTGGACTTCTGTGTTCCTGGCCCTCTGTTGCATGAGGGAGCTTCATTGATGAGATTTGAAAGCTGCATTAGTGCTCTCGTCATCTTTTGTTCTATGTTCTGTGAGTCTTAGGTGTACAGGTTGCATCCTAGATGTGCCACTTAAGCTTGGGCAACTCACAGAGAATTTCTGTATGACCCGTGTTGTCAGGTAGGGCTTTGAACTTTGATCCTCCTGCCTCTACCTCCCAATTGCTGGGATTACAGGCATGCAACAGTTTAGGCAGTGCTAGAGATCAAATGTGGGCTTTATGGATGCTAAGCAGACCCTCTACTGAGCTACATCTCAGCCTGAAAAACATGTTATCTGCCAAGCAAAGAAATTTCATTCTAAAAATATTGGGGAGCCATGGAAAGATCTAGTTCTCAGATTCTGGGACACTTGAGTGCTGCTGCTGCTGCTGGTGTGTGTGTGTGTGGTAAAATTGCGGTTAAAAGGAAAAGCTTATAGCATGTTTGCTGTTTTTAGAAGTTCACTAGTATTAGTTGTATACATGTGGTTCTGTAAGTGCTGAAGGACTTTAAAGAAACAGGTTCATGTTTTGTGACATAGATGTTCTATGAAGAATACTGTGTCATTTGGATAGGACGATTCAAGGGGAACTAACAAGCAGGAGAATTTATTGCTGAATCCAGGTATAGTAAATGGTCTAGCATTAGCCACAGTGGTGGGAGACAGATGAAACATTTGATTGTCCCCAGCCTTGAGTGAGTGTTGGAAGAGAAGAGTGCATTATTAGATAATGTTAGGAAGGTTCTCTAAAGATTCACCAGAGCTTTATATTCTTACTGTAGAGTTTGGAATAAAGACTGCTTCAGGTCAGCTCTTTTGTCTTCTTTCTAATCATAGTGTAACCTGCAACACTTACCAGCTTAAGGAGTCTGGATCTACATTATGGTGCTCAACAGGATTTTTTGTTCTGTTTTGAGACAGTTTTTTTTTAAAAAAATAACAAAACAAAAACCATTTATTTGTGTATATAAAAATATATGTATGTGTGTGGGTGCATAAAAGCCACAGTGTGTGGGAATCATTTGTCTCCTTCTACTGTATGGGTCCCAGGAATTGAAATAAGTCAGCAGGCTTGGTGGCAAGCGCCTTTACCCAGTAGGCCATCTTACCAGCCCTATAAAGGATCTCTTAAAATCTTCATTAGTTGCATTACTTGTGTGAAATTTTGGAAAATTAGATCTTTTTTTTGGTCTTTTTTGAGACAGGTCTCCCAGTAGCCCCAGCTAGCCTGGAATTCACTATGTAGAGCAGGCTGGCCTTGAACTCACAGAGATTCGCCTGCCTCTGCCTCCCGAGTGCTGGGATTAAAGGCATGTGCCACCACGCCTGGCTCCTCCTTTCTTGTCTTTTTGAGACAGGGTCTCCCTGTAGCCCCAACTGGCCTGGAACTTACTTTGTAGACCAGGGTGGCCTCAAACTCACAGAGATCTGCTTGCTCTGCCTCCCAAGTGCTGGGATTACAGCTGTACGCCACCACGCCTGGCTTAGATCCTAATTTTTAAACAGAATTGTACATTGTCAGAGCTGAAGGGTCTCTGGGATTGTGTAAGCTGTCTAACCAGCTCAGGTGGCTGTAACAAAATACATCATGACATAAATATAGACAGCAGCATCCCAGTTGGAGAAAGTAGCGATGGGCAAGCCGTAAGGTCGCCAGGCTGGCTCCCTGCCTTGGATTTCTAGCCTTCAGAGATATGGTAAAGAAGTAACACTTGTGTTGGTTCAGCCTCCCCGTCCCAGGTGGGAGGGTAGGTGGAGAGAGGAATGTGTGAGGGAACCAGAGCTTTGCTCTCTTTCCCTTAAGGTACAAATTTCCGTCATGGAGGCCCATACTCTCTAGTGCACCTAAACTCAATTCCGAAAAGCTTCACCTCCACTGGAGGGCTTCAACATACAAATTCTAGGCCTGTGGAAGGTCAGGTGAGAAGAGACATTTAATTCATCACACTGCCTGTTATAAACATCAAACTGCCTGGGGAGTGTGACGAACTCTTGGTGCCAGGATCAGATCACATCTAGGGATTCTAATGCAATTGGCCAGGATCGTGGCCTTGCTTCTGCCCCTCGCCCCAACATGTTGAAATCGCAGGACTGTACCACCAAACCTGAATTTGGCCTTGCTATTTTTTTTTTCCTTATTTTACTTTTAAGGGAGAAGGGTGTGTGTGTTTGTGTCTGTGTCTGTCTGTCTGTCTCTGTATGTTTATGGGTATGTCTATGCATGAGTGCAGGTTCCTGGGAAAGCCAGAATAGGGCTTCAGATCCCCTGAAGTTAGAGGTGGTTGTGAGCTACCCAGTGAGGGTGCGGGAAACTGAACTCATGTCCTCTGAAAGAGCAGTATGCCTTCTTAAGTGCTGAGTTATCTCTCCAGCCTCTAAGGCCTCCCTATTTTTTTTTAATATTATTATTTTTATTTTATGTCTATGAGTGTATTGCCTGCATGTAGGTGAGTGCACCTGTGTCATGCAATGCCGTGGAGGTCGGAAGAGGGCTTCAGATCCCCTGAAACTGGAGTTAAGGACAGTTTGTAGCCCCCACGTGGGTGCTGGGAATCAAACCCTCTGCAAGAGCAGTCAGTGCTCTTAACCGTTGAGCCATCTCTCCAGCCCCGAGGCCTCCCTATTTTTAAAAGGCTCTCCAAGTGACTCTAATGCCTGCCTACCCATGGTTAAGAACTTGTTCCAAAGGCTATTCTACTTTCCAAAATGCAGATATGTTACTCCTTTTTGAGTACCACACAATTGTAGTTTTGTGCGAAAGTTTTGTTTCAGTCATGGCTGCTATCAGCTTCTCTCCTTTTATTCTACATCTGTCCTATGGAAGGACATACACAGGTTTACTGTATCAGTGTTTTTGTGGTGCTGAGACTCAAAACCAGGGCCTTGTGAAAACTGAAAGCCAGCAGAACATTATTAGCAAACTGCTGGTATTCGCAGCAACGTGAGTGAATTTCACAAGCTTTTTCACTGATGAAAGAAATATATACAGGATAGTCCTGTATGCATGGGATTCTAAAAGAGAAAGGCAGCCTGATTCTAAAAGGATGAACTCTGACAAAAGCCTGAGATGATATTTGGTTGGTTGGTTGGTTTGGATTTTTTGAGACAGGGTCTCCCTGTAGTCCCAGTTGGCCTGGACCTTGCTGTGTAGATCTCTGCCTCTGCCTCCCGAGGGCTAGAACTAAAGGCATGTGCCACCACACCCAGCTAAACCAAGATTATGAAGAATGAGCATGTGCCTCAGTTGTGATTCGCAACTCCATTCAGATGTTTTTCTTGTGTTGCTCTTAGAGAACGCCAGATCAAGTGTCCCAAGTGTGATAAACTGTTCTTGAGAACAAACCACTTGAAGAAGCACCTCAATTCTCACGAAGGAAAACGAGATTATGTCTGTGAAAAATGTACAAAGGCTTACCTAACCAAATATCATCTCACTCGCCACCTGAAAACCTGCAAAGGACCCACCTCCAGTTCCTCAGCACAGGAAGAGGAGGAGGAGGATGACTCTGAGGAGGATGAGCTCACAGATGCTATGAGGACGGATGACTGCAGGATTAGCAGTGCTATGTACTCAGCAGACGAGTCTCTCTCTGCACGTAAATAAAAGGAAGAATACCCGCTTTGGATGGAAACTTCAGTGGGAGAAGCAGCCTGCTACCCAGTACAGTGGTTTTTAAATGAAATGGTTCCTGACTTCCTTCTAGTCTGCAGTCAAAAATGGATTGAGCAGGAATAGATAAAGCACTTACAAGAGTATCCAAATGGAAATACTTTAAAATGGACTGGGTGAGGAGGAGGGCATGTGCTTGTCATATTTTTAAGAGATGAATGGTAAGGAAAGGGTCAGCTTCTGGTGTCTTATTTATGGGACAGTTGAGACTGCATTTATGCCTGAGACAAAGTGGCCTTCTGCCCAAACATAGCGATTTATCTCACATTATTCCATTTTCTTCCTAGCCCTGTGACTAGTAACATTCTAAACTTGACCTTTGCCCCACAGCCATCCCCCCTGCTGCCCACCCATGCATTATGCAGACTGTTGTGAGTTATGTATGTTACAGACTAATTTGGAACACAGCAGTGAAATTGTTCGAGGACTGTGGTTCAGTTAAAAGAAAAGTAGCATCTGTCATAGCTCCTCCTGGCCACTTGGGAGTTTAGATTAGGTCCTGCTTCCCAACTTTTCAGCAGGTGCCTAGAAGGCAAATTAAAAAAAAAAAAAAAAGAGCTGCCGGGTATGGTGGCGCAAGCCTCTAGTCCCAGCACTTGGGAGGCAGAGGCAGGCGGATCTCTCTGAGTTCAAGGTCAGCCTGGTGTACATAGGGAGTTCCAGGACAGCTGGGGCTACAGGGAGACCCTGCGTCAAAAAGAGAAAAAAAGCAAAAACAAACAAACAAAAAAAAAGAGTCATCATTCAAAGAGGCATGACTGCCCAAGGAACCACCTTTCATGGAAGCCAGGGAAGAGTCACCTGGTTATGGTTACATACAAGTCTCTGGTTTAGCCATCCATATAATGCCTGCTGAATAGTCCACTGTCAGCAACCACATGTGAACTCACCTGACAAGTGGTACCTCAGTCCATGGGGGAAAGGAGGAAAGTAATCTTTTATGTTTGGTTGACTTTATGAAATAGTGTCCAGACACTATTAAAACATTGTCAGCTCAAAGCAATAAGCAGTTCCAAATGTATTGGTGGGTTTGCACTGTTAGGCCTTCCCAGTTCCCTCACCAGGTAAGCATGAGGTTTGTCCAAAGACTTGGAAGATAGGGAAGGCTTAACTAAGTTCACCATATGGGGCCCATTTCAGGTCACTGAGCAGGCATAACCATCGGTGGCAAGCAATAGACACATCCTGAGGTTGACAAGGCTGATGGAAAGCCCTCCTGCTCAAAGGCACAACCTTGGCTGGAGTGAAGACTCTGGCGGATGGTTTTGCTGCTAATGTATTTATGGAATGAATGTATTTCATTCAAGTCTGTATTCCTCTAGGAAGGACTGAAATAAATTTTTAATAAAAATACTTTCTCATCTTTTCTGGAAGGAGATGAACAGGTGTTTGAAGGAAATCAAGTAAAACTTGAGTCTGAAGTTAAAAGAGAAAGCTTTTCTTGGTTAATTTAGCTCTGAGATTTTTCTATTTAAAAAAATTTTTTTATTTTATGTGTGTGAGTGTATTGCCTACATGTAGGTAAGCGCACCCGTGTCGTGCAGTGCCCACGGAGGTCAGAAGAGGCTGTCACATCCCCTGGAACTAGAATTATGGACAGTTGTTAGCTGCCATGTGGGTGCTGGAAATCGAACCCAGGTCTTCTGCAAGAATAACCAGTGTTCTTAACCGCTGAGCCATCTCTCCAGCCCTGAGATCATTTCTTAATTGTGAGTGCTTCGAGAAACTGCTCCTGGGATTTCTAGCTCTCTCCACCTGCCCTCTTCCTAAGGTGTGTACCTTAGTGCCTTCTTGGAAGACTAGCATGTTTACAGCAGAGGTTGGGTGGCTATGGGTGACTGCTAACACTGGGTCATGAAGCCTCATCTGGGCAGCTTTCATGCCTGGAGCAGCTCCAAGGTTAGCCTTCTGCCAAAGGCAGCAAGCTTCCCTGTTAGCAGGAAACCATCGGTGCCAGAACTAATGCCTTCCTTTATCAGTAGCACACACTAGATTAAATTCCTATGTTGCCCTGAACAGAGATGCTCCCCCAAATAGGAAAGCCTAATGTCAAAAGCCCTAAAAGCACGAGGAAGTACAGAAAACAGTCACTTGAAGTGAGGGTATAGCAGGTATTTTTTTCAACTGTTGCTTCTATTTTTTTTTTTTTTTTAATTTTTAAATCATTCTCCTAAGATCAGTAAGCACCCTTTGACAGGATTTACTCTGACCATCTCTGCTCAGTTGTGGTCTTATCCTCTGCTGCTTCTGGGTCAGTGCTCACATTGACAGGCAGTGTATGAGTGGGCTCTTGAGCCCTGCTGAACATTCTCTTGTCTGGAATTTACTCTGTGATGATGCCAGTCCAAGGTGTGAACTACCTAGTCAGCTTGCATCCTCAGGCACATTGAAGGATGACCTCTCCACATACACAAACCATCAGTCTGTGTGGACTGAGTTGTCTTCTCCCATTTATGTTGAAGTCTATAAACTCGAATATCAGAATGTAGAAATTATTTGATCACATAATTAGGTTAAAATGAGAGTCTTAGACTGGGCCTCACTGCAAAGATTAGTGTTTTTAAGAACAGAGAAGTTTTGGTACAGGAAGAGGATGGATACCTGTAAGTCAAGGAGAGAGCGCCTTCTCTTAGCCCCCAAACAGCCCTGCCAGTGCCCTGATCTGAGATGCTCAGGCTCTAGAACAATGAGATAGTATCTGCTGTGTAGGGCTTGCAGTCTGTAGTCTTATCCTGGCAGCCCTGGCAATACTAATCGTACCTCTAAGGATAGCGTGAAGAGTAGCTTCCAGAATAATCAGTAGGAGCAACGTGAAAGGCAGTTACTGTAGTGTCTGCCTTGCCACCAGCAGAGTAGTACCTGAATGGGCAGACAGCACCTGGATGACTTGTTCCTTGGTTGTTTTTTTTTTTTTTTTTTTTTTTTTTTTTTTTTTTTTTTTTTTTTTTTTTTTGAGACAGTCTCTCCTTGTAGACCCAGCTGTCCTGGAGCTCACTATGTTTTTTAATGTATACACTAGAGGGTCATCCAGCCCAATCAGGTTTTTAGAGACCTTAGGCAAGGATAGGTTTCTTTTCAGAAATTGTTGGTTCTGTAGTTAAGAGTACTGGCTGCTCTTGTAGGACCCCAGTTGGGTTTCTAGCACCCACATAGTGGCTGACAGTCCATAACTCCCATTTCAGGAGACCCAGTGTCCTCTTCTGGCCTCCCCAACATGGCTACACTTACATATATGCAAGCACTCATACATATAAACCAATTTGAGGCATTGTAGAGGGGATGATAAAATTGGGACTGTGCCCTGGCCCGTGGATTCTCAAAAATTTGCAGTACATTCAAGATCTGGCTTCACATACAGATTGCCCAAGGAATATGAAGCCTCAGGTGTCTAGCCAGCCTGCTGGGCTTCTCTGGCCATCCTGGAGTAGTTTCATGCAGGATCCTGCAAGTGCAGATGCAGAAAGCTGGGGTCAGGCAAGCAGTTAAATTACTTAGGAGGGCATGGTCTAAGCAACATGTCATTAGAGGATTCATCTCTTTGCAACATCACAGGATGTACTTTCACAGACCAGATGACATGGGCCACTCAGTGTGACCTCAGTGCAATCAGGAAACAGAAAAAACACTTGATGTGTAAGGCTGCTGCTGGCATAGTGTGGCCAGGTGGTTTATAGTAATTTATAAGTAGGAATATATTAAATAGTAGAAGAGCAGTAACAGTCACATATCAAGGATTACATACTGTGTGTCATTGTGCTGTACTTTTTATAGTGCTGGCTGCCCCAAGTTTACACTAGTGTCACCACAGACCCTGAACTATATTGTTACCATGTCTGTGCTATAACTAGCCCATAGCAGATTGTCAACTCCATTATAATCATTGGGACCCACCACTCACTGTCATTGATTGGAATACTGTTACATTGCTGTTAACTGTAGGCACAAAATGTTAAAATCCAGGCGCAGTAAAAAAGTCATGCCTGAGAGAGGAGTAAAGCAAAGTGTACAGGTAAGCCTGCTTCAGTGGTATAAAAGCCAGCCAGGTGCTGAAGAAATCAGATCATACATTTGAAGCAAGACTACCCACTTTAGAATGCCAAGCTTACCAAATCACTGATAGGTTTTATTGTATTTATTTTATTTTATGTATATGGCTGTTATGCCTGCATGTAAGTGCACCCATGTTGTGTAGTGCCTGTGGCAGGCAGAGAAGGGTGCTGGATCACCTGGAACTGGAGTTATGGACAGTTGCTAGCTGCCGTATGGGTGCTGGGATTTGAACCTGGGTCTTCCACAAGAGTAGCCAGTGCTCTTAACCGCTTGAGCCATCTCTCTAGCCCAGATTTTTATTATTTTAAATTACAACGCTCATGATTATTTGTGGCAGACATTGTCCTAGTACCTTCTAAGTAACACAGTCTAAACAAAGGACCTGTAACCAGTATTTTACACACACAACTGAGTTATAGAGAAGTTAGATCTTAGGCCCACAGTTACAGAGCCAGGAAGAGGCAGAGCCAGGATTTAAAGTCTGCATCTAACTGCTGAGTTCATTGGTTTTCCAGTGGCCTATTTGTAACGGGATCTTACATAGCATATATCTGTCTGGGTAGTGTTTGATCTTAAATGTCCTCCAAAAGCCCATGTGGAATCTTTGTCTTCAGCCAGTGGCACTGCTGGGAGGTGGTGGAACCTTTAGGAGATGGGACTTCATGCAAGGAAATTCAGTCCCTGTGGTTGTGCCCTTGAAGGATGGGTACTAGGCCCACCCTGGGCCTTCTCTCTGCTTCCTGGCCCCCGGAAAGAGAGCAGCTTCTGCTCCTCCAGGTCCCACCTCCATGGTATACTGTTTTATCACAGGCCCCAGAGCAACAGGGCCAACCAGAAAGAACCCCTTGAAACCATGATCCAAAACGAATCTTGGTAGTTAATTATTCAGTTAATTATTTTGTCATACTGATGGAAAGCTAACACACCAGGCAGCTACAAATCTTCAAAGGAAATCACAAAACCTGAAACTTGCATTTAAAAATGCATTTATATCCATGTAGCTGTGGGGCTCAAGGTTTGTTGTGTAGCCCTCTCTTGCCACCACAGCCCTTTCTATTCTGCTGCACATGGGCTTTGGCGTAGAACCACCATAATGCTCAGTTTATGCCCAGAATGGGGGAGAAAGTCATTTGAGATGAAAGGTAGTTGCTTTAGGAATATGTGTATCTTGCAGTCCCTCATTGGTCGGTAAGGACTATTTCCCCTTAGCTAGTGTTGCCTGGTGACACAATGGACACATGGTCCATTGTATTAGTTATTCTTCTGTTGCTGTGATAAAAACACTGACCAAAACAACTTTAGAAGGAAGAGTTTATTTACATTTATGGTTTCAGAGGGCTCAGAGTCCATCATGGTGGCAGGAGGTGGCCAGACCAGGGAGCAGGAAGCAGAGTGCTCACATCTTTAAGCAGGCACAAGAAACAGTTACTGGAAATCTAGCAAGGCTTAAGAACTCTCAAAGCCTGCCCCCAGAGACATGCTTCTTCCTGTAAGTCCAGACCTCCTAAAACACCATGAAACAGCGCCACCTACTGGGGACAGAGTGTCCAAGTACTTGGAGCCTATGGGGGACATTCTCATTCAAACCACCAATACATGTTGATTATCACTCAGCATAGGGATAAGGTTTTTATTATTATTATTATTTTTTGGTCTTTTTGAGATAGGGTCTCCCTGTAGCCCCAGCTGGCCTGGAACTCACTGTGTAGACCAGGGTGGGCTTAAACTCACAGAGATCCGCCTACCTCTGCCTCCCAAATGCTGGGATTTCAGTCGTGTGCCAGCACGCCCAAGGATACATTTTATCCTAATTTTCTAGATGGTGGAAATGAAGTTCAGAAGAATTAGTTTTATGTACATCGTGTTCCGTGACTTACTGCCTGAGATGACTTTAAAATGTATTTTTTTTCTTCAGGGGTTTACTCTGTTTTTTTTTTTTTTTTTTTTTTTTTTAATGTGTGAGCCAGGGTGGTGGCACATGAGCACTTGCGAGGCAGAGGCAGGGGGATCTCTGAGTTTGAGGCCACCCTGGTCTACACAGTGAGTTCTAGGCCAGCTGGGGCTACAAGGAGACCCTGTCTCAAAAAGACCAAAAAAAACAACCCCCCCCCCAAAACCCTATGTGTGTAAGTGTATTACCTGCATGTGTATAAGTGCACCAGTGTTGTGCAATGCCCAAGGAGTCAGAAGAGGGTGTTGGATCCCCTGGAACTGGAGTCACAGAGGGTTGTCAGCCACCATGTGGGTGCTGAAATTCAAATCCCCGCCCTCTGTAAGAGCAGCTAGTGCTCTTGACCCCTGAACCATCTCTCCAGCCCCATTTCTTCTGTATTAATCTACAGAAGCACAAATTGTTTTGACCCCTCACTTCACACTGCTACCTATACTGTCTGCGTGTTTGTGCTGTGCTCATGGAGTATTTTTATAGGCAGAGAACCTTTTGGGTCACTGTATTGCATCTAATTGAATAGTGACAGTTGACACTTGGCTCTGAAAAAGGAATTCAGAAGTGTGGAGGATAATATTCAGTTAGGGACTCTTTGAACATGCCGGACCCAGTTATGTGATAGCATAGAGGAAAGAACAGGGCCACTTTTTATGTGATTGCTAGCATGCAAAACATATTTCATGACTAAGAAATAGCATTCATTTAGCATGCATTTTTATTTGAAAAAGAACTATTTTAGACTTTAAGGGGTGAGGGTGGGTGCACATAAACAGAGCAATGTCTTGGACCAGGACATTCAAGCCAAAACAACTATTAAGAAGGGAAAGGAACACAAGTGTGTTAAGTCCCTACTGCATGTAAGGATTTTCACAGGAACAGCCTCATGGGCGTTTCACTGAGGCCTGAAGTTGACAGGTGTGAGGGCAGTTGTTATGGTACAGGACAGGAATTCAGTCTGTTCTAGTTCTGCATCCCATGCCTTCCCCAGAGTCTTCCACACACCA
This sequence comes from Nannospalax galili, assembly GCF_000622305.1. NCBI lineage: Eukaryota > Metazoa > Chordata > Mammalia > Rodentia > Spalacidae > Nannospalax > Nannospalax galili. The sequence continues at coordinate 3,973,614 of NW_008346683.1, forward strand.
GTCATTCGTGTTTGTGGAGTCTTTAACTTGGTGGTTCTGTTCTCATTTTGGTAGTTTATAATGATCGCCCAGATTCTGATAAGACTCAAAAAAATGCCCTGGCATTCTGAAAACACCAGGTTATGAAGTATCAGATTGTGGGGGAGGATTTTTTATGACACACATAAAACCAAATCATATTACTTCACCGTAAACTGAATGAGGGAGAATACTAAGCAATTACAAAGTGAAACATTAAATCCAGTTATGGAACGCAGAGCATAGTGTTCTTGTTTGCGTCTCCATTGTTGTGACAAAATAACACTAACTTGGGGAGGAAAGAGTTTTTTCAGCTTACGCCTCCTGGGTCACACAGTTCATCAGGGAGCCCAAGGTAGGCTTGCTCCTCTGGCCCTTGCTCAACCTGCTTTCTTTTAAAATATTAAAAATTTTTAAACATATTTTAAAAAATATTTCGTTATTTTTATTTTATGTGTATGAGTGTATCGCCTGCATGTATGTGAGTGCACTCGTATTGTGCAATGCTGCGGAGATCAGAAGAGGGCTTCAGATTCCCCTGGAACTGGAGTTAAGGACAGTTTGTAGCTGCCATGTGGGTGCTGGGAATCGAACCCGGGTCCTCTGCAAGAGCAGTCAGTGCTCTTAACCGCTGAGCCACCTCTCCAGCCCTCAAGATACTTTCTTATACAACATAGGCCCATCTGCCCAGGGTGGCACCACTCACAGTGGGCTGGGCCTTACCACATCACTCAATCAAGAAGCTGCCCCCACAGACTTGGCCACAGGCCAGTCCAATGGAGGCAATCCCCAGTTGAGCCTCCCTCAACCCAGGTGTGTGAAGCTGACACTAAAGCTATCCAGCACAACTGACCCCTTGTCAACTTGAGACACAAACACATCACTATTAAACCATAACCTTTCCATTTCTTGTCCCCAAGACACGATGTTAACATTAATATCACAACATAAGACAGTACAACCTTAAAAGCCTCAAAGTCCTTAAAAAAAATCCAAACACTTAAAAGTTCACAGTCTCTTTTAAAAGTCTCTTAACTGGGCTCCTGTAAGATCCAAAACAAGTACTGTCTTATTTCAAAGGGAAGAATCCGGCACACCTAAGCAAAACCTAAGTCCATCAAAATAGTTCAAGACTGGACAATCTGGGATTCACTCATGATTTTCTGGGCTCCAAAGGGTTTTAGCAGCTCCACTTCCACAGCACACAGCTCATCTTGCAGACCCAGGCTGCCTCCATTCTATACCTGCTTCTGCCCTTGGTAGTCATCCTAAGTCCTGACATTTCCAAAAAGATGGGGTCTCCACTGAAACTGAGGCTGCACTCTCACCAGTGGCCTCTTCTGACCTCTCAGGGTGCAATGCCTCAGATTCTCTCCATGACCCTTCAATCTTGGGGTCTTCACTGCAATTGAGGCTGCACTTTCACTGATGGCTTTTCCTGGCCTCTCAGGGTACCAAGCCTCAGTTGCTGTCTGTGAGCCCTTCATGTTTTCAATACCAGAACCATGCAGGAGACTCTTACAGATCACCAAATCCTGCTTCCTGTTTGAGGTGGAGCCTCTGGCCCCCTCTTGACCACAACTTCCGTGTACTGACCCTGAGGAAATACTTTCTGGAAGATTTCCTAATAAAGCAAAGGTTTTACTTCAGGTTCTGGTCTCTTAAGCACAGCTGATTCTTCAGCCCCAGCTGACCAGAACCCACAGATTCTCAATTCAAAATACCACACAAATGGCTTCATAAGCCAGGCCTCCATTGTCCACAACTCTTTCAGCATCACTGTTCCAAGCTCCACAGCAACAAACTGAACACTCAATGGCTTTTCCAGCTCAAAATTCCACTCGCTTCCACAATCCTCCAAAGTCAGATTTGTCACAGCAGTGCCCTACTCTCTGGTACCAATTTCTAACCTAGTTTCTCTGTTGCTGTGACAAAACACTCTGACCAATATCAACTTGAGGAGGAAAGAGTTTTTTTGGCTTACATCTCCTGGGTCACAGTTCATCTGGGAGCAGGAACCTACAGGCAGGAGCTAGAGCACAGGCCATGGAGGAATGCTGCTTACTGGTTTGCTTCCCGATCCCTACTCAGCCTGCTTTCTTATACAGCATAGGTCCACCTGCCCAGGGGTGGCACCACCCACAGTGGGCTGGGCCCTCCCATATCACTCAACAATCAAGAAGATGCTCCACAGACATGGCCACAGGCCAGTCCAATGGAGATAATTCTCCAATTGAGGCTCCTTCTATCCAGGTGTATCAAGTTGACACTAACGCTATCCAGCACATGGACATCATAAGGAAGTGGGAAGTGAGGAGGCTGCTCAGAGGGAGTGAGAGTTAGGCTGAACTCTTAAAGTATGAATGCAAGTTAATCAGAGAAAAAGGACTCATTTTCCATATGGAGGGAAGATCATAATAACTTAAGTTTCTATGAGACAAGCAACATTTACGTTTGCTTTCCGACTGCACAGTGCTCAGCTTTCTCATGCTGCCGTGCCTTCCTGCTATGATGGTTTGTACCCAACAAACCACTTGGTACTTCTAACATACCCCTTGTTTATCAGATCTGTGTTAGTGATGGAGGCCTGGACCTGGAGATCCTTAAACATCATGAAGTTATCCACTGCCTCCCAAAAGGTTCCATTCAGGTGGTCTGTTCAGGTCATCTCCTACCCATGTGCTGGGAGCCAACCACTCGCCTCATCATTTCCAGATGGCATCTAGATGCCAGGCTGCCTGATGCAAGCTCCTGGGAAATACTGACTTCTACATGTAGCCCTAAACATGATCTTCAACCATTATCCTCCACTTCCCCCAGAGACAGTAAAACTGTCAGCTTCCTTCCACTTTCTCCCTTATAAACAACTGAGTGTGGTGGTATGTGCCAGTAATATCAGAGCCTGAGACATGAGGATTGTCGCATATGAGGCTAGCCTGGGCTACAGGAAGACACTCTTAGAAAAATGGAGAGAGGAAAGTGAATTGGGCTGAAAAGGAGACATTTCCGTAAAGGACCCGAGTGCTGTCCCAGCACGACCAAACTGTACCGAGCTTCTCAGTGAAACAGGTCTTAAGTGACCCACCCTTACAGAAAAATTATCAAGAAATTAACCGAAAAGGCAAAAACTGAAACCATTTTTGGTTTGGAGTGTTGCTCTACAGGGTTTGTGACTATCCAACCCTCTTGCCTCCTCAGTGCTGGGATTATAGTGTGCACAACCACACTTGTAACAAAAAGCATGAAACTTGATAGCTCCTATGAATGTTAAGAACACCAATTTCAAAATGTGAGAATGCTGCTGGGTTTGGTGGCTCATGCCTTTAATCCCAGCACTGAGGAGGTAGAGGCAGGTAGATCTTGATGAGACTGAGGCCAGTTGGATCCACATAGCAAGTTCCAGGCCAGCTCAGGCTACAGGAAGACCCTGTTTTAAAAAGACACCCCCGCCCCACCCCGCTGCCAATAAACCAAACCAAAAAAACCGTGAGAATGCCTTATGTATTTTAGTATCTAAATCATAAAACTTATGGAAAGTGTCCCATGAAGCTAAATAAAACAAATGCAGTACTGTAAAATTCTTAAATTGATCCCTATAAATCCACTAGTCAGCATCCCTGGAGTATTTTTATGGAGCACGACAAGTAAAGAGATTAGAACTGGTTTTTTTTTTTGAATGATGAAGTAACTATGGGGAAACATGTCCATTCTGGAACCAGAAACTTGGTCTTGCGCATGCTGTCAACATTCCTGTGAGTTCCTACGAGCAAGCTCCTGGGAAGACTGTTTGTCATCATTCACCACTCTGAATTCAGTCTTTCAGTCCTTTTCTTTCACAATGGCCCGAGCTCTGGGTGGTGGAAATTTAATATAGGAGTCCTAACCAGAGACACACTCTGCAGTCTCTTATTGTCTACACTTTGGCCAGTTGTGGCCATCTGTGTTAACCATCCTTTGTTGCATCACACAAAAAACAAAAAACAAAAACAACTTACTGGCTGCATTAGTTACTTTTCTGTTGCTGTGATAGAAACACCATGAGGAAGGGAACTTATAAAAGGAAGAGTTTATTTAGCTTACAGTTCCAAGAGGACAAGAGTCCATCATGGCAGGGAGGTGGCTGGAGTAGGATCAGAAACTAAGTGGCAGGCACAGGAAGCAGAGTGCAACTGGAGATCAGAACTCTTGTAAGCCCACCCCCAGTGACGTGCTTCCTCCAGCACGGCCACACCTTCTCAGACCTCCCAAAACACCGCCACCATCTGGGGACAAAATGCCCACATATGTGGGGGACACTCCTGTTCAAACCAGCACACTGACATAGGAGACAAAGAACCAAATGGTACAAACTAGAAATTCCGGAATAATAGGACAGATGTCCTATCAAGTAAAGCTGGCATTTCAACCACTGAAGAATGGACTATTCAGTTCATATTATTAGGGACACTTTGCTATCCATTCAGTAAAAATTTTGATCTCAGGAGGCTGGAGAGATGGCTCAGTGGTTAACACTGGCTGTTCTTGTAGAGGACCCAGAGTTCAATTCCCAGCACCCACATGGTGGCTAACAACCCTCCACAACTCCAGTTCCTGGGGATCAAACACTCTCTTCTGGCCTCTGCAGGTTTATATGCACATGATACACTTACATACATGCAGACAAAACACTTGTATGCAAAATTAAAAAAAACATTATTTGAATCTCAGACTATACACAGAAATTCCATACGAATTAAAGAGCCAAACATAAATTCAGTAGGTCTATATTTTAAATATTGGGGTGAGGAAAACAGTCCCCAAAACACATAAGTTCATAAATAAAAGAGATGAGTGATACTGGTGAAAACCATGATTAGCAGGCAAAGGATAAAAAGGCAATTACAGTGTGCCAAAATGGACAGGGAATTTCACAAGGTCCCACCTCTAGATGAAGATCCATGGGCAATCAATTACTGCTGAGAGGGAGAATCAGCTTCTCCAGGGTGAGCTGTCTGAGAGGCTATCCAGTCCCAAGTGGTCAGCCCCAAACACTGGTCCATACAAGCAACACTAAATGGACTCAGTAGGGGTGTGCATATACACACATATGTATATACATAACAATAACAAAGAGGTCATGAAATTGAGAGGGGGATGTGGAGGGGATAAGAGTTCAAGGGGAGAAAGGGAGGGTTGGAAATATTGTAAATACAATACTCATATGACATTCTCAAATAAAAAATTTGAGAAAAAGTATGGTGATGATATTGGCAATGCCAGCACTGGGAAGGTGGAGACAGGTGGGTCCCTGAGTAGGCTAGGCTACGGTTCTACCTTGCCTTCCCTCCCCAGTGCTGGGTTACAAGTAGGCACCACACCAGCCTGGGTAACACAGCAAACCCTGTCTCACAAACACTTTTTTGTCAAAGTTACTACTACATACTTTATAAACCTACAGTTTCCATGACATGGCATATTAAAGGAATCTTTTATTTATTTTTTATTTATTTTTTGGTCTTTTTGAGAACAGGGTCCCCTTGTAGCCCCAGCTGGCCTGGAACTATGTTGACCAGGCTGGGCTCAAACTCACAGAGATCCGCCTGCCTCTGTCTCCTGAGTGCTGGGATTAAAGGCGTGCGCCACCACGCCCGGCTTAAAGGAATCTTTAAAAAAAACTTAACTATATAGCCAGGTGTGGTGGTGCATGCCTGTAGTCCCAGCACTCGGGAGGCAGAGGCAGGTGGATCGCTGTGAATTCAAGGCCAGCCTGGTCTACATAGTGAATTCTAGGCCAGATAGGGCTGTAGGGAGACCTTGTCTCAAAAAGACCAAAAAAAAAAAACAACCCAAAAAACCTTTTTACTATCATTTTGAAGAAATGCAACAACTCTCTATAGCACCCAACACGGGGCTCTGGCCTGCCACCAAAAGCTGCAGAGGGGAATGTCAGGCAGCAGAAGATGAGTTTTGTTTCCATCACTGGCTATGGGTACACATAGAACATTTTTAGCCAGCCTTCTGAAATGGTTACAGTGAGCTCGCCAGGACATCACAACCTCCATCAGGACTCCATTGGTGTCTGTGGACTCCCATAAGGGCCGCTAACAGATGAGCTTCTTGTGCTGCCAAGAACGAGCCTCTCGCGTCTTCCAAATGCTTCATTTACTGAAACACAAGCAGAACCCCATGATCAGGGAATCCAGATGTTAAAAACAGATGTTAAACAATAAGGTTCTCCATTCTGGAGCGAAAACTTTGTTATGAAAGTATATTTAAGACTAAGTAAGAAAGTAAGCAACCAACTTGGAATCTGTCCACATTAATGTAATGTATGAGTCAACTGGTTTTTAACAGTCCACCTTTTGTACCTTACTTTGGTTTGTCCTGGAGTTCTCTAATCTGCCTGATAACAGATCTCTCATCCCTTGGAACAGTGACTCTGCTCTTCCCTTCCTCTACTTTAGGCTGTTTCTTTATCATGACCACATAGAACTTTCTAGACCCTTCATATATATAAATGCAAATCAGGCAAACGCAGACAAATCTTAGGATCCTTCCTCAGCATGGGAGGGAGGAGGATTCAGATTCAGGAATCATATAGTGGGGCACACCAGTCAACAGTCACTATTCTTTTTTTTAAGAAAAGCAGACTAATATGGTATGCTCCATGAGTCTGCATGTCATGTCGTCCTTGTGCAGTCCATGCTCTTCTCTTCATTTTAGTCTGTGCTGCCAAGCCGAGCAAGGCTGCCACTACTCTGAAGGGGAGGGCTGTGTCTTGTAGAAAGTAGCTGGGAGATGAGTACACACATTCGCACTGGCAGCTAGGAAGGGGAGGGCTCCTGAGACTATGCTCCATTTCCTCCTAGCATTCCCAGCAAACCTTCCAATTTTAAGATATTTAAAAAATAAGCCTGTACTCCAGTGTGAAGACAAATGTACGTGTGAATGCCTCCCTTCCTGATGGAAGAAGAGCACACTGTAGGATACACACTGGGTCTGCTTTGCCAGTACATCACACATTACATTTACACCACCTGGCTAGTTCCTTACAGACCTTTCAGAAAGGGGGAGCTTAAAGATTCTTACCTGAAGCAACAGTGCTTATGTCCCAAACCCGAAGCCCTTCTTTCTGACCTCCAAAGGCATAAATAAAGGGCAAATCAGGACAACAGGAAGAACAGAAGAGAACTCCCTGGGGAGAGAAGAACGGGGAGTCAGTGACTTCTACCCTTCCAGAGTTCTAACCTCTGAGCCCCACCCTATCTCTAAGAACTCAGGTTTAATCCGTTTCTTGGCCAAATCATCACGACAGATGACAGTCATGAAGCTGGACAGGCACAGTGCGCGTGTAGGCTCTCACCACACAGGTTTCATCACTATTCAGTCAGGGATTTCCTAATAAATCTCACTTGCTAAGTAGACCTAGAAACCTTAGCTGTCCTTTTAAATGACAGTGATACCAGAGGTCACTAGCAAATTTAAAAAAAAAAAATCTTTTTGCATGGATGGGGATTGGTACTCAGGGGTTTCTAGGCAGGTGTTCTACCACTGGGCTACATCCTATCTTTAGCCCTTAAATCATTAAAAAAAATTTTAAAAACATTTATTTTGCCTACGTGTGCATGCCTGCATGTGTGTTTGGGGGTCAGGAACATGTGCGTGGTCAGAGGACAGCAGGTAGGAGTTGGTTCTCACCTTCCACCACCTGGGTTCAGGGAACTGAGCTCAGGTCATCAGGCTTGACAGCAAGTGCCTTTATCCAGTCAGCCATCTTGTTGGTCTCCCTTTAAATCATTTTTTAAACTTTCCATATTTTCATGTTTACTACTAGATATTATGTATTATTGAAAATATGAACAAGAAGAAATAGAAAATCCTTCAGTGAGATACTATTATTTATGTTTTGGGATATAACCTGCTAGATTTAAGTATTTCTATACCAGGCTGGCTTCAAACTCACAGAGATCTGCCTGCCTCTGCTTCCTGAGTGCTGTGATTAAAGGTCTGTACCACCCACCCAGTCATACATGTGATTTTTAATAGCTGTGATAGTCTACTATGTCATCAATGGTATTTTAAGTAACTCAGTACCTTAGCACTGTGGGTGCTCACTATCTACCAAAGAATCCTTCAGTACTCCTTTTTTCTTATTTTGTTTTGGATTTTTGAGTAGGGTCTTACCATGTAGCCCTGGCTGGCTTGGAACTCACAGAGATGTGTCTGCTTCTGTCTCCCGAGTGCTGGGATTAAAGGCGTATGCCATTATACCCAGTGAAATGTACTTATTTCTAATTTTTTTTTTTGAAACATAGAAACGAAATCAACTTGAGTGTTAATCAGGGCTAGTTATAAAAAGAAATAAAAGGGTCCCCAAATAGCTCTAGTGCTGAACCTTCCAAAGTTTTCTGGGGTATTGCTGAATGATGGATTTAAAAAATGTGGCTAGTTCACTTAAACCCGCCCCTATCTTTCTTTGTCTTCTCAAGCAACTATTAAGCATGTAACCTGGAAAAGAGTTCAGATAGTCACTCAACTTCTTAAAATGGTCCTAAATTGCTGGGCATGGTGGCTCATGCCTTTAAATCCAGCACCTGGAAGGTAGAGGCAGGCGGATCTCTGAGTTCGAAGCCAGCCCGGTCAACATAGTGAGTTCCAGGCCAGCTGGGGCTACAGGCCTGCCTCAAAAAGAAGAAAAAACAAAACAAAAAACCTGTCCTAAGTTATAAAACTCCCACCAAACTTGACTAAGCTCAAAATTAATTTCCTCGACACATCTCTATTCTTACAGCAGCGATTCTTAGGAAAAGACAAACAGATCAGAAACACAATAAACAGAAAACCCAGATTTCAGAGGGTTCTCACCATCTTCATGTCTCTCGAATGAATGAGACTCGGCCTGTCTCCTAGGATGTCCCAGATCTTCACATACTTGTCTGCTGATGCAGTCACAAGGCAGCCCTTGATCTGACTGCTCAGCTCAAGACCTGGAAGACACGACTAATTCAGGGACTGTTGCTTTCAAGTAAGATTATTTACTTATAACTTAATGGAAATGAAAGAAGTATCATTCCTGCTCACCAGAAATTTCATCATTGTGTGCATTAAGTGTAAAAATTGGCTTATCTGAACGTGCATCCAGATTATATACAAAGCCGTCATCTGTACTGGCCTGCAGAGTAAAAGATAGGCAAGATCATGTTATAAGATAATAAAATTTAGCAATGCAGAAGTATAAATTAGAGTGAAAAATCAGTAAATCTGACTCGTCTGTGGAACCTACTAAAAACAGATACTAGAATTTACTTTTGGAAGAGCTAAGCTGGTTTTCATATGGGCTAATTACTCAGTGGGTATGAAGCTGGGGTAAGCAGGGTTAGAGACGTGGGCATAGAGGTGTTGTCACAACCACAAGGGCAGAGGGGCACACCTGGGAGGGTAACACTGACGAGCAAGGGCTGGCAGCAGAGACTGGGTGAACATGTCTACTGCAGACAGGAGCTGAGCCACAGCAATGAGAGGCAAAGGGAGGAGGGAACATGGAAGGACCTTGGGAGCCAAGAAAGAAACTTATGAGGGATGTTGTGCTTAGTCTGACAGCAGATGAGAGGGGGCTATTCGGCGTTCAAGAAAGGGGAACAAAATGGAATTAAGAGACAGAGTCAAGGGTGGGGAAAAGCTCTATATAAGGAAAGGGCAACAGCCACTAGGAAAAAAAGAAAAATAATTGAGGCAGTGTTGAAGGATGGGGCCCTCCTGTGAGACTGGAGACCAGGAAGTGAGCGTTCATCTTATCACCCCCAACTTCCCCACTGTTTCTGACTCTAGTATCTAAGACCATTCATCAGTTAACCACCTCAGAAGTATGCATACAACATCAACAACTTCAACGCCATTCATGGTAACTGCCTGAGCTAAGGGTGCAGAGCTGCAGCTGAATCTTCTCAATCACCACCTTCAGGAACCTTAGTAATGCTATTCACAGCCTTCAAAAAGCCGTCTGTAAAAAACTCCTCTTTTTTTTATTGTAAGAATATTAGTAAGAGCAAATTCCTGTCCAATTTCACCTATAGATATAGCTCTGGGGTAGTTTTATGCACTCTAGTTGACTGTTCTCCTGAAAGACAAGGGATCAAAAATCTTATAAAGTTTATTTGAAGAGTGATTTTCATGATGTAACTGGGAATGTTGGGGAAAGTCAGCCAGAAGCAAGTAATAACTCATTGTGAAAACCAACCGAATAGTCCTAATGTCATTAATTTCTATGCTGTGTGAATTTTAGTAGTTTGTTACTTGACAACATGGGGATCTTCAGACCAGAATTCATTACTGAAATTCCAGTAGCTCTATCTTGAATACCTGTCTACTTAGTTTTTCCTTGTCAATTTTCAGTAAACAGTTGACTATTACGTGAAATTTAACATTTCAAAGAAAATTAAAGCAGAGGAAAACTGCTGAAGTCCTCTACATTGTACTTTCCCTCTATTTCTTTTTGGAAAAGGAGCTGTGTAGCTTTAGCGCCTGCATGAAGCTGAATTCAAGGGAGAATGTAAGATAACTGTGTCCTCTCACGTGTCCTAGGTAAAATGAGCATCTCTACTGAAAGACCTGACTTCAATTTTTGTACACACTGTGGTGGTGATCCTCGCTCCCATTCCTAAAGTAGAGTTTTCACAGCAGGAACAGACACTGATACATTCTGTTCTGAATAGTCTCCTATCTGGTTATATGCTAGGAGGCCTTGTACAGTACTGTCCCCTGGAGCCACTGTGTGGGGTAGTCCATCCTGCTACTGCTGAAGTCCTCCTTCCTTGAGGAAAAACTACTCAAATGTTTAGAGTTCATAAAATGATCTCAAGTTAAAAAACAAATGACTTTCTCATAAACGCTATTTAAGAGCTTATGTTTCTCTTCTTGCTCAATTCTCTAAATTAGCTGGGACTTTGCAATTTGTATATAAAGATCTGGGTGGTACATGCCTGTAATCTCAGCACTCAGAAGGCTGAGGTAGGCTGATCATGGGTTTGAGCTCAGTGTGGCACACACAGAGGGACTGTCTCTGGGGAAGGAAGAAAAAGAAGGTAAAACATAGTAGGTAATGGCAATCCTATTTACTGACCAACTTCTTCAGTTTTTTTTACTAAGATGCTGTGAGAATAACTTTTCAGGGAATGCCTCCCATCTTGCCTAACCTTGTAACCAAAGTTAATCTTATGTTTGGAGATCATCTGTCTTCCTGTGTAATCAGCTTATTTAAATTTAACTAGCCTGCAGAAAATCAATGTAAACAATCTTACTAGGCCTTGGGCTCCTCTTGTAATGAACCTTTATGAGCTAAGCTAAACACAGAGTTTTAATCTTAAACTCTCTGCTCTCTATTTCTTCCTCATGACCCTTCCTTGCCCCTGGTCCAGAATTATGTGTGTGTGTGTGTGTGTGTGTGTGTGTAAATACTGCTGAAAGCAGCAACCTTGGAAGCACCTTGAAAGCAATGGGTTACCCACAGTATATGTTGTACACAACATGTGGGCTTAGGGTAATAACATGTTTGTACTTTATATGCTGCTCTGGGTCAGTGGGGGTCAGAAAAGTCAATTTTTTTCCCCCATAAGACAAAGTTCCTCATTCCTTTCCCATACCATGTTTGAGTTTGCTATTCAATAAAAGATAAGATGCCCTTTGTTTAAGGGACTGTTCAGAGAGCTCAGAAATGAACAGTTCTAAGAACAGATATGCTCACTCTTGGTTAAATGACTCCAGGAGTTAGATTTTTTCTGTTCAGTCATTGCTGCATTCTGACATTTGCCACAGGTTAGTTATAGATTAGGAAATATTGTTGAGTCATACACACAAAGAAGTCTCTACTTAAAAGCACTTAGGTACCAATTAAAATTTTTATTTTTTTCCATAAGCACTATGATTATCAACTCCTATTGTCTGAATATACTATGAGGTAGAGCTTGCTAATAATACAAAGAAAATGCATAGAGGCTGTATTTTCTCAGAAGCACGGACATTTGCAACCACTGCTTTCAGAGACATTACTGTGACTTCTGCTTTCCAATGCTTTCATGAAGACCATGTTATACCAGAGGCTTGATTATCAAAGTGAGAGCCAATTTTAACTGCATGTATGTACCAGACTTGTGAATGAGCCACACCACACACATACATACAAACTATGAGTAAGTTTAAAAACTAAAAACAAATAAACATCTTCCTGAAGAGGCTTTAAGAGAAGGGTGGGAAGACAACAGAAAATATGAGATATTAAAAAGGGGAAACACTGGGGTAAAAGGGTACAGCAGGGAAGGGGATGGAGATCAACCAAAATGAAGCATGTGTGAAATGCCACAAGGAAGCCTGATGCTTGGCAGCCAATTAAAACAAACAACTCTCTTTAGTTAAGCTTTCTGTATAATGCTAGTGGAATCTTTGGACATTATTCACCCCAGGGATAGTAAGGGTATTTACAGAAACTCTTTACTTTCTTCCTATTGGAGAGACAGTGCTATTAATCAATACACTGGCAATTCCCATCTCTTGAGTTCCATTTACATGTGAAGACTGAGGACTTAAGTAAGAATATCTTTTTGGATTGACTTAACCATTTAAAAACACTGAAAATAGAGACAGCAGGATTACAGTTTGAGGTCAGCCTGGGCTATACAGTGAGGCCTTATCTCAAAAACCCCAAATAATACATGATGATGATTAATATTTTTAAAAATACTATATATAAAATGGCTCAAAAACATAAAACTAAAATGTAGCATACTCTAGAATGGATGACACTTAACAAAGTCATTCATAAGTCTGCTAATTTTTTTGTGGACAAAAACAAAGCCATTCTCTTGTTAAGAAAAATAGGTTTTTACTTTTTCAACTGTAAGACCCAAATCTTCACACCATCTCTCTATAATGGAATTAGAGAAAATAAGGTTTTGTTTTTTTTTTTTTGTCTTTTTTGAGACAGGGTCTCCTTGTAGCCCCAGCTGTCCTGGAACTCACTACATAGATCAGGCTGGTCTCAAACTCACAAAGATCCACCTGCCTCTGCCTCCCAAGTGCTGGGATTAAAGGCGTGCGCCACCACGCCTGGCCTGAGAAAATAAATTTTTAAAAACCTGAAAAAGCAGAACAAAATGGGATAAGCTTACCAAAAAATGACAAGGTGAAAAGTGGTTCCACGTCACTCTCTCAATCTGCCCACTGAATCGCCACATGCGGTGGTTTTTGTCTGGATTTCGGCAGTCATACAGAGCCACTGACCTAGACACATTGCAGGTCAAGTTAGGATTGGAGACTGAAGTTTATTTCATGAAATGATAACAGAGCAGCACTATGAATTTAAGATTCAGTGATTAATATCTGTTTTAAGGTTCAAAACTTTAAAATTTATTTTAAAAATATTTTACTTTCATTTTTATTCTATGTGTGTGTCTGTGAGAGAATGAGTGAGAGTGTGTGTGTGTGTGTGTATGTGTCTCTGCCCACAGAGGCCAGAATAGGGCACTGTATCCCCTGGAGTTACAGGCAGTTGTTAGCTGCCATGTGGGTGCCAGGACCTGAACTCAGGTCCTCTGCAAGAGCAGCCAATACTCCTACCACTGAGCCATCTCTCTAGCCTGTACACTGTTTAAAGAGTTGACCGTCACTGGTGGATTCTGGTTCTGTCACTTGAAGGCACTGGTGGCTCTAACAGTGGCCTGACCCTTTTTGCAGGTCAAAAACTTGACTTACGGATGAATCGTATTCCCCTCAATCAAGGCCGATTCCTATTTCCCCATCCCAGGCAGATCTCAGAGCCATGTAACTCAGGTTCTAGCTGCTCTCCAGACATGTGACTGTGCTGGGGGAAACCAAGAGATTCACTCTTGTAATTCTGAACGAATCACACCTAAAAAATGAAAACTTAGCACTCTTCAAAAGGACAAGGAGTCAAAACAAAGACTGTGAACTGGCCTCATTCTACTAGCTCTCTTCCCCCTCAGAGCCATTTTGTACAGAGGAGACATGGCTGGGGTCCCTTGGTAGACTGTAGCGGCTCCAACTGCTCACTTCTCCTAAACCCATGCCTTCTATCATGTGATGCAGGAATTCTTCCCATAAAGGCGAAGCAAATTTCCTCCTCCATGTGACATGTTAACAACATACTCCGTTCCAAAAGCCAAAAATGTCGAAAGTATTTGGGAGCTTTTATCTAACCCTTAAAAGATTTTAGGGTTACCTCTTCAGAGGGGGGAATTTTACAGTAGTCAAAAGCCCCATTTAAAAAAGAAGAAGAAAGAGTTTAAAAAAAAAAAAGAAAACAAAAAGAAAGTATATTAGTTCTGGGCCTAGGTCTCCAAAGGTCTTGGTATCTCTGTCTTAGGAGAATCGAGTGTCTCTTAGGCTCAGCCTAACCAAGTCACTGTGAGGAGAGCTGCCTCTGAGCTCAGCCTACACGAACGAAATCTCAAACAGCATAAGAAAGATGTCTAAGTCGCTGAATTTGGAGTGGCTTCTTTCACCACAATAGCTAACTCACACATCTTCAAAAATCCAAGAACGTGCTAGTTTTTTGTGACAGAACCATACTTCCTTTAGAAGTAATGAAGGATCAGAGGTGAAAAATAAGCAGTACTAACAATTTAAACACATCTAGGCATCAGGGACACTTCTATTTTTGGTGGTGTTGCAGATAAAACCTGGCGTCCCGTGCATGCTGGGCAGGTGTCCTTCTACTGAGCCACACCCAGGCCAGTGGTTCTTTTTAAATTAGTTCAAGAGGAAAACAGAACAGCAGTAGTTGAAGTGCTTTCTTACTTATCATATGACCCAGAAATGAGAGTTTGTGCTTCAAATGGATGAAACTGCAGAGTCTGGACCTAAAGGGAGAAAAGATAAATGAAGAGATTTATCTTTACCTGATTTGAGTAACGCCAATACTATGTATTTAGAAAGAATTGGCAATGTTTCTATAAATTCTTCCCTTTGAAATTTAATATTGTGTAAAGAAACCAATGTCTTAAGTACTCAAAAAGGCAAGCCATCCCAAATAAAGGCTGGCACTTCAAGAAATAAGATAGCATATCTCAAACTCTGAAGTGGAGTACTTATGTCCCTCAAATGTTAAAAGATATTCCGAAGGAAGGAGAAGAGTGGAATGGATCTGGGCATAGGCACTCTTTTCTAGCACATCAAAACCCTGAGCAGAGGTCTGTGGTCACATATCTGCTACACTCTTCACTACTGTGACTGATACCCACAGCCTCTGTGAACTTGGTACAGGGCACTAATGTTCCTGATCAGTATTCTTTCCTACATCCAGTTTCACATTTGTGAGATTAGAGTATTAGGTCTATAATACCTGTGAAAGCATTTTGTAAATCACAGAAAGCCATATATAAATGTCCAAGATTATTTTAGTCAGCACCTCCCCAATTCTTTCAAATCCTCTTTATCCACTAAATTAGCATACCTTGTCTGTCTGTATGGCAAGCCGCGCTGCTGATTTCCCCACGGACATGTCCCAAAGGATCACAGTGTTATCGGCTGATGCACTTGCCAGCACATTTCTGAGAAAGGGAAGAAGGAAATTGGTCTTTTTAAAAAAAAAGAGCATTAAATTTAAGGAGTTCATTTACAACAGCAATAAAAAGAGTAGCACACTGTGAACAAGTTTAAAAAGAAGCTAAGACTTACATTTAAAAACTACCAACAATTATCAAAAGAAATGACTGTCAAAGCAGAAAGCCCCCCATGTTCCCACACTGGAAGATAGAAACAGCTCCTACAGACTGAGCTACAACCTGACTGGAGAGTCAACACATTCCACTCCAAAGCTTAGCTAACTGTTCAGTAGAAAGTGGCAAACTGATTCTAAAATTTCTAGGTATGTTCAAGGGACCCATAACTGCCAAAGATCGAAACTGGGAAGCTCACACTTCTTGATTTTGAAACTCACTGAAAAGTACGATACTGTTCTAGTTTGTTTCTCCATTGCTGTGACAAAACACTCTGACCACTACCAACTTGCCTTACATCTCCCAGGTCACAGTTTATCAGGGAGCCCAAGGTAGGAACTCAGGGCAGGAACTTGGAGTCAGGAACTGGAGTACAGGCCATGGGGATCTCTGCTAACTGACTTGCTCCCCTGGCCCCTGCTCAGCCTGCTTTCTTATGCAAAACAGGCCCACCTGCCTCAGGGGTGGCACCTCCCACAGTGGGCTGGATCAAGAAGGTGCCCCAGGGACATGGCCACAGGCCAGTCCAATGAAGGCAATTCCCCAGTTGAGGTGCCCTCAACCCAGGTGTGTCAAATTGACACTAAAGCTATCCAGCACTGATACACTGCTGGTACTATGGACAGATTGACAGATTAAGCTCAGACAGTAAATGCTTGGCAATTTTAATCTTTGTCGAAAGCACCAAGACAATTACATGTTCAAGGATGGGGATGATGATGATGATAACAGTATTTTTGATAAATGATTCAGGGACAATGAATATCCTTGTGAACAAGTCTGACCCTTTTCAGCACATACACATACTTAAAAATGGATCACAGATATATGTGTAGGAGCTAATACTATATAAAATCTCAAAACAATACATACATAAGTATAAATCTTCATGACCTTTGGATAGGCAGTAGTTTCTTAGATGCAACAACACATATAATCAACAAAAACAGACTGGACATCATCAGCATGAAAAATGATTTTACAAGTGAAAAGACAATCCAACCCACAAAATAAAGAAGTATTTTCAAATCCCATTCTGACTAGGCATTATTCATATCTAGAATACATAAGGGACTCCTACCACTCAATTTAAAAAATACACACTTCTTAGCTGGGCGTGGTGGTGCATGCCTTTAATCCCAGCACTCAGGAGGCAGAGGCAGGCAGGTCTCTGTGAGTTCAAGATCAGTCTGGTCTACATAGTTCCAGGACAGCTGGGACTACAGGAAGACCCTGTCTCAAAAAGATGAAAAAAAAAAAATACACACTTCTCACAAAGAACATATACAATGGCCAATGAGCACAAAGATGCTCAACATCGTCAATCATTAAGGAATGAAAACTAAATCACATGTGTTTGTAGTCCAGCTACCTGGGAGGCGGGGGCAGGAGCACTATTTGAGTCCAGGGTTCAAGCCAGCCCAGGCACAAAGGGAGACCACATCTTAAAAAAAACCAAAGATCTCATAATGAGATTCAAATTCATGCTTATTAATATGATTGCTGTTGTTTTTTTTAAATTGGGAAATCAATATTGGGAGGATATGGAAAAATTGGAACCTTTGTGTGCACTGCTGAAGAAAATATAAAATAGAATATCTATTATGGAAAACAGTATAATTTCTCTCAAAATTAAAGGGATAACTTTGGTAGGATATAGCAATATCAATTCTGGGGAGAACTGAACAATGGTTGCACATCCAAGTTCATAGCAGCATTTTTGGTGACAGTCAAAGGTGGGAGCAACCCAAACATCTACTGATGAATGTGTGGATAAACAAATTATGGTACGTACACACAGCTGGATGGAATTAAAGAAACCTTTGATACATGGAGGAACCCTGAAGACATTACACCAAGTGAAAATTACCAGCTACAAAAGGACAAATACAGAAAGTGGAGTGGTGCTTGCCAGAGCTGGGAGCAAGAGGAGGAGTCAGGGTTTTAGTGTTCGTAAGGTAGAGTTTCAGTCTGTGAAGTTGGAAACGTTCTGAAGATGGGTGGTAGTAATGGTTGTGTAACAATGTGAATGTACTGAAAAGTCATTGAGCTTCAAAAAGGGTAAAATGATCATTAGATGTTATGTGTGTGTGACCGTAATTTAAGGTGAATGAGCTGTGAAAACTCAATGGAGTGGGAACAGCGTCTGCTGGGAGGCAAGGCTACCACTGCAGGCAAAGGCTGGCAGGGATATAGGGGATGCAGCCACACAACAGAGCTGCTGCCCTCGAGAGGCACACACTGCAGGAAGTGGGGAAGGGATGAGCACAAAGGCGCACAGCACAGAAATGGACAGGTGCGGGCATGAACTAGAGCCACAAGACTGCAGACATTTAGTCATTTCTTTTTACCTGACTGTCTTATTCCATGAAAGGTCAAGGACAGCATCAGTATGCCCTTCTGCTGAGGAACTCTGTAATAATATTTTCAATTATTTTTTTGTATTAAAAGCCTCCATCACAAAAATGTATGTTAATTTGCAATATTCTTTAAATTTCAAGATAGCTTTGTTATAACACACATTTGCTTAAAGAAATAAAGAAATGAATTCTTCCTATTACTTTAGATACCTATATTAAATATTCTTTACAGGAAGAAAATTACATACAGTTCTTAATTTAGGTACTAATTCAATAAATATTACCCCCACCTTCCATAAAAACTATTTTTTAAAACTACAAGAATTAATACATTGATATTTAGAATGCATCATACAAGCAGATAAATAGAATCTTTGTTTTCCGTGTAGCCCCAGCTGGTCTGGAACTTGGTATGCTGCTATGTAGACCAGGCTGGCCTCAATCTCACAGAAATCTGCCTGCCTCTGCCTCCCATGTGAAGGAACTAAAGGCCTGGCTTTTTTTTTTGGTCTTTTTTGAGACAGGATCTCCCTGTAGCTCCAGCTGACCTGGAACTCACTATGTAGACCAGGCTGGCCTTGAACTCACAGAGATCCACTTGCCTCTGCCTCCCGAGTGCTGGGACTAAAGACATGCACCACTACATCCAGCTGGCCTGGCTTTTTTAAATTCAAAACTTAATGTGTTGGTTTGATGAGCTACTGTAAGTGAGAAAGGGTAATGACCCGGGTCATCTGCTACATGCTGATAGGGGTTACATATAGCCAGGAACACATTTTCCTTGATGGGCTTGTTGAAAGTAGAAATGACATTAACTTCATAACTACCAGTGCTGCTCTACCAAGAATATCTGATCACAAAATGCATGTTCTTATACCGTCCTCTTCAATAGCTTAGCTCATTTGTCTTTAAAGATTTATTAACTTTTACCTTTTTTCCTTTTTTTTTCTTCTTTTTGGAAAGCTTATTTCCAAGTGTGAAGACTGGCTCCAAAGAATCCACTATATCCAAGTCCCACACCTCAATAACAGGGGTCATGTTGCCCACAGCAATGTAATTTCCTACAGAAAGACACAACACACTTTTGAGTACAAAACAAAACCAAAAACCTACTAATCAAACACTTCACACTATTGAGTGGTGACTCGGGGCTTAGAAATACATCATCGGAAAACGGTGTAAAACATGTTCTCTTTCAGGTGGTTTTGGATAGACCCAAGGCTGCAGCTCTAACCAGTTCCCATGAGATGCTACTCAATGCTGAGCTGCTGGTTTGAGAACAATAATTACAGCAACAAAAGCTGAATCCCTTAGCCTCCATGTATTGTCATGAAGCAGTACTGATGTGGCAACTAAGAGTGTGTAGCCATGGCTAAGAAGGCTGATATGATGATCTAGCTATGTGGGATAAGTCTCTTCATTTTACTTTTATCTGACATTCTTTTTCTTCTTTGAGATAAGGTCTCACTATGGGGCCCAGGCTAACCTGGAACTCAGATCCTCCAGCCCCAGCTTTGCAGATGATACACCATCATGCCTGGCTGACTGACTGTTTTCTGGAACAGGTTATGCCACTACATTCTAGCTGGTAACATCACATTACTTTATAATGGGTTTTTATCAGACCTTAACAGTTCTACAGTCTAAAGCTTTCAGGCTATATCCTTTAGCCTACAATATAGGTAAACAGACTCTACAAACAGTTAAGTGATATTGTGTTAAAGAATAACATAACTACAACTTCATAAACTATCAGCAACAATTCTAAACCCATAAGAACATGTTTTCCAATTACCAGTAGATGCATCTGGGCTAGGATCAAAATTCAGCCACTCCACACTCAGAGGATATGCAGACAAGAGTATATCGTGGTGCACATAAAATGACTCTTCGTCTTGATTATAAACTGAAAGGATTGGGAAGAGACTCTTTGAGTAAGAGACATCAGAAATCACATCCAACACAAATGAACACTCTCCCCACTAAAGTGAGACAGCTGAGGACTTCAAAAGGAGACTACGGCCACTGCTACCACAGAATTCTGCATGTCTAATCATTCCCATCACCTGCAGGCCCCAAAGCAGACCATGAACTGACAGATCTTCAGTTGCATGCCAGTCAACTACATGGTTCTGTCTTCTAGCTAACTCATTATAGAAAACAGACTCCACAAAAGAGGACTGAGTTTATTCCCTAACGGTCTGACTCTAAGTCAGAAAGAACAAGCAAAAAAATAACATGAGAAAAATAACTCATATTTAGAAATCCAAATGTTTATCAAAAATTACTTCTTTAGGGTCTGGAAAGATGGCTCAGAGGTTAAGAGTATTTGTTGTTCTTGCAGAGGACTCAGGTTTGCTTCCCGGCATCTACCTGGCAGCTAACAACCATCTATAATTCCAGTTCCAGGGGATCCAATGCCTTCTTCTGGCCTCCCCAGGCACAGTAAGCATAGGTGTACTTACATGCATGTA
Source organism: Nannospalax galili (assembly GCF_000622305.1). NCBI lineage: Eukaryota > Metazoa > Chordata > Mammalia > Rodentia > Spalacidae > Nannospalax > Nannospalax galili. Next base: position 3,994,173 of record NW_008346683.1, read on the forward strand.
GACAAAACACTCATATACATAAATTTAAAAAATCTTGGCGGGGGGGAGTTTAAAAAAAAAAACGGTTGTTTAGTTATCACTAGGGGAATATTATAAATTTTTCTAATATTTTCCTGGTAAACCTGTTTAAATAAAAGATTTAAAAACAAAACAAAAAATTTTGTTAAAATTTGCAGATGGGGAATACAGAGATGGCTCAGTGGTTAAGAGCTCTGGCTGTTCTTGCAGAGGACCTGGGTTCAAATCCCAATACCGACATGGTGGCTAACAACCATCCGTAACTCTGGTTGCAGGGGATCTCACCTCCATGGGCATTACACAACAAGGATGCACTTACACACATGCAAGCATAATACTCATACACAGAAAAAAAAAAAAATAAATAGATTAAAAAATTTTTCAGGGCTGGAAAAGTGGCTCAGTGGTTAAGAACACTGGTTGTTCTTGCAGAAGACCCAGGTTCACATTCCAGCACCCACAAGGCAGCTAACAACTGTCTGAAACTCCAGTTCTAGGGGATCCAACAGCTTCTTCTGTTCTCCGTGGGTATTGCACAACACAAGTGCACTTACATACATGCAGACAATACATGTATACACATAAAATAAAAATAAAGTTTTTTCCAGAGGACCTATTTCCACTAAAAAAGAAAATTAAGAAAAAAAGAAAGAGGCCGGGCATGGTGGTATATGCCTTTAATCCCAGCACTCGGGATGCAGAGGCAGGTGGATCTCTGTGAATTCATGGCCAGCCTGGTCTCCATAGCGAATCCAGGCCAGGCCAGCTAGAGCTGCAGGGAGACCCTGTCTCAAAAAGACCAAAAAAAAAAAGAAAAGAAAAAGAAAAAAAATCTCAGATTGTACATATCCAGACTAACCAGCAAAAGGCAGTGAAAACTGATCTGTGTAGCCAACTCACATGAGGTACAACAGGATCTGGCTCCCAAAGTTTCTCAACAGCAGCCACTGCAGTTCTTTTGAAGATCTCTTAGAACCCCATTTCCTTTCCTTACTATGTTGGTTTGAATGACAAACATCCCCCATAGGCTCAACTATCTGAACACCTGGTATATGTCCTGTTGGTGGTGCTGTTTGGGGAAGGTCAAGGAACCTTTAGGAAGTGTGGCCTTGCTGAGGAAGCACCTCCCAAGAGGCAGGCTTTGTGAGTTCACAGTCTTCCACTTCCAGCTCTCAATGCTTCCTGAGAGCAAATGAAGATGTGAGCACTCAGCTTTCTGCTCTGTCCTCCTCTGCTACCATGCCTCCCCGCCATGATGGGCTCTAATCCCTCTGGAATTGTAAGCCCAAAGAAACTGTTCCTCCTAAAGTTGCCTTGGTCATGGCGTTTTATCACAGCAACAGAAAAATAACTAATATACTTACCGTGGACCTCTAAGTTGCACTGTTCCTGTTCAGCTCGGCCACAAATGATGAGATTGTCACTGGGCTTAATCAAGAAATCGTCTCGTTCATATTGCTCCTAAGTGGGGAGGAAACAAAGTCATTGACTAGGGGCAGAGATCCAATAAGGTTTTTCAATACTTAGGACCAATTTAAAAACTGATGGAAGCATTTACCGTATCCTTCAGAGTAACATATGGATCTTGATCATTACTCCCGTAGACCGTAAGACCCAAGAGAGATTCACCAAGAGTCTCAGCATCTATAACAAGACGTCATCCATCAAAATCAAAAAAATAAAAATAAAAACAAAAAAACAAAACAGGTCATCTTGCCACAAATGTTTTCGCCAAGACATCTATCTTTGGACTTAGATTCAAACATCTATTTTACCACTAACCTGCATCATCCATAGTTGGGAAAAGAAACAGTGTACAAATTTCAAAGTCATTTATATTTGACATCTGGAATGCACTCCTAAGTCTTGAAAGTCACAATCTTTCAATGAAAAAATTAAATAAACGAATTAAGCCCTTTTAGAAAACATTACAGCTTTGTTTATATTCTCTAACTTGTTCCATACAAGCAAGACTCAAGGTGCTAGAGAGGCAGCTTTGAGAGCCTAGAAATAAAATGACTCGAACACTGCAACCAACAGAATAAATAAAGATTATCTGATCAAAAAAGGAAAAAAATGAAATGACAGGCTTCTCAAGGTTAGCCAGGCTGCTCTACTGCAAGTGTTCTAGCTTTGGAGCTTATGAACCTGAAAAAAAGGAGAGCTGCATGCCTGTTCCAATACACTTACTTGAATAGAATTATTTTATGGCACTTTTATAAGGGATAGCATGGAGCAAACCCCGAGTAACTATTACAGCTTGAATCCCCTGAAGGTTTCTGTTTTAGAGAATTGGTTGCTAGCTGACAGGCTTTGAGGAAGTGATTAGATCCTAAAAGCTCTAACCTAATAGATGGATTAATCCCTGCTGAATCTGTAATGATACCATTATTTGAAAGTGGTAGAGAATAGGTGGTAGGGCCAAAAGAGAGGAAGCAGGTCACTGGGAGTATGCCCCAGAGGTGGTATCCGGCCCCTTCCTGCCTCTTTCTGCCTTCTAGCTGCCATGAAGTAACCAGCTCCGCCCTACTATGCACTCTTTGCAGTGACGCTTTGTCTCATCACAAGCCCAGTGATGGGACCAAGTGATTGTGAACTGAAACCAACTATTAGAATCAATCTTTCCTCCTTGTAAACTGTTTCTCATGCAGCTGTTACAGCAACAAAAAGCAGTAACATTCAACTCAGGAAAAGAGACAAATGGTTAGGGGAAGCTATCTGAAGGATGCAGGACTCACAGGTCTTGGTCATACAATGTGCAAAGAGAATTTCTCCTTTGGAAAACAACTGATTTTAAACGTGGGCTCCCCTGGCTGAGCTAGCTCTTCTTTCTTTGTATTCTCAAGCACTGTGTCCCTAACAAAGTTGAAAACTACAACCCAACGTTAGGGGATTGCATCCAGTGAAGCATGGGGAAAACCATGTCAGAGGCAGGGTGTTCAAATCCCATCCATCTTTCAACACTGTGCGACACTGGTACATGGAGGCGGTATTTCCTCTCACAGTAGTCCAAACACAGAAAAGTGAGTTTAACAGTAGTTACTATGACAGATGGACCAGGAGATGAGGAGTAAAGAGGACTGAACATCTAGATGGAAACTGATACAACTGGAGTCAGAGTCAGGATTACTTGTCTGAAAGAAAAAAATACCCCAGTGATGGTAAGATGAAAGCCAGGAGCATCAACTCTGGTGGAAGGCCCTTCTGTGAAGATGAAGCAAAATCCCCAGCTCCTCTTCAGTCTCTTCTATTTCCACCTCCTCAGTCCTCAAGCCAGAGTCCAGGGCTTCATTATTTCTGACCTAATTTAGTTTGTCTCTTGTTCTTCTAAGAGGTTCAACCTATCACCCAACCCATTCTCCAAGTCCAACGTCCTAAAGTGTGTATCTAGTTGTTATACGTCCAATGCTCCAAAATCTTTGATGATTTCCCCTGCACAGCGAACACAGAAATCCACACTGAGGCTCACCAAGACCGTATCAGTCTGTAGACTGTCTTGTTTACTGTCCATCTTTTTGGTGCTTCACACACAAATCAACATATGAGCATTTACAATTGGATCTTTAACCGGACTCTTTCCTCTTCCCATCACTCACTGTTAAGCTCAACAACGCAGTAATAACACAGGTTCTTTGGGTTCTTTATAATTTGCCCAGCCACTGTTTCTCTCTTGGAGAAACACATCCCATTAGAGACTCCAGGTCAAGTCTGCTAGTTGTCACTGATTACTTTGCTCAGCTCTGTCTTACTCAGAACGCATTTTCTCATTTCTCCTTATCTGTCTGTTGTTCACTGATCTCCTTGTGCCCAGCACAGCATGCTTCCACAACCACTGTCACACCAACAACACTGACTATCTGGATATCCCACAGTTCTCAACATTAGTTCATATGTACCAGATTGTTCTTGAATAATTTCTCTACTATGGAAATTTCAAACATGAACAAAAGGAGAGAGAGCACAGACCCTGAGGCACAGACACTGTGCCTTCCACAAAGCCTTTGCCCTGGAAGCTTCCAGAGACTCTCCATTGCCATTGTGACATCTGGGTGGCAAGATGGAGGAAGCATGGTAGACAGGGGCAAACCAGGCCCAGGATGCTTTTGGATCTACAGAGTGTCCTGTAGACCTTGTGAGGCCAGATATTAGAAATCCTCCCATTCGGTAATTTCTGTCTCTCTATATACTATCTCCACAACCTGCTAGAAGTGAGTGTTTACTGCTTTTTTGTTTGTTTCTGATACAGGGTCTGAAAATGTAGTCCAGGCTGGATTTGAACTTGAAGTGATCCTCCCTGCCCCAACCTCGTAAGTGCTGGGATTGGAAGTATGTGCCACCACTTTGCTCTTTCTACTGGGTTAACACGCCTACAAAATGTCCCCATGCCTTCATGTCCCATGGGAGCATTTCTATGGGCTAGGAATAGAATTGCTGGCCACTGCCCATGAGCTCGAGGGGCCCTATTCATCCTCCCCAACACTTAGTATTGAGACTGGGTTTTAACTCGCTATGTACCCTAGAATGGTGATGAACTCATGATTATCCTTGCCTTAGCCCCCACATGGTAGGATTACAGGCCTATGCTACTAGCATTGTGAGACTTAAAATTTTTTATTACATTTTATTAATTTATTTTGCATGTGCACACACTTACAATATGGTACGCATGTGGAGGTCAGAGAACAACTTTTCTCTTTTGGGAGCTGGTTCTCTCCTTCTACCATTTGTGTTCTGGAACTCAAACTCAGGTCATCAGGCTCACAGACAAGCGCCCTTACCCGCTGAGTTATCTCATCAGAGCTATCTCACCAGTCCCACTGTGAGCACTTTAAACATTCATGCTGTTCCCTGGTGATTAGCAGGTTGCATAATCACTCATGTTAATAGAACATTACAAATCCTGGTGTCCTTTTTAAAAATCCATTTCCTTCATTTATCTGAACTTCTGACAATTAAAAGTGCTTCAAACAAGCCAGGTGTGGTGGCCCATGCCTTTAATCCCAGTACTTGGGAAGCAGAGGTAGGTGGATCTCTGTGAGTTCAAGGAGCCAGCCTGGTCTACACAGTGAGTTCATTGGGACCACAGGGAACCCTGTTTCAAAAAGACCAAAAAAGAGAAAAGAAAGAAAAAAGGAAAAAGTGCTTCAAACAAACAAACAAAAAAGAACTTGAGGCAAATCGGTTGGCTTTATTTTACTCAACATTTCAATTAAGCACCTCTACCAGATAAGGACATTATTTTCATACCTGATTATAATTGCTATAAGAGGCTTTAATGTACTATTATTACATTACATTAAATACTATTTAAATGTATTTTCTTATCATCCCAAGAAAATCTAGCTCAAGACCAGATATATAAAAAAAGTGGTAGGATTTATACTGGGTTACTACTACACAAATCCAGGTTCCAAGCTGGGCATGGTGGCTTATACCTGTAGACCCAGTAATCTGAAGGCTAAAATAGAAGGACTGAGCTACAATAAGAAACCCTCTCAAAACAAAGCAAAACCCCAAACCACCAAAACAAAATCAACTGACCAAAGAAACCAAATCTAGGCTCCTATGAAAAGAAACAGCCTTCTGACTCCCCAGTATCACACTCTGCCCACAGTATCGTATTCCCTTTCGTCACTTGGTGGGGCTGAGAAGACCTTACAGGGAAAGGTCACAGCAAAGGCGACAAAAACAAAAGGCACCCAAATATCAAAATAAAGGAACATTACATCAAAACAGCAGCACCCTTGGAACACGCATTCTTCATTACCAAGTGCACGGCAGCCTTCTATTTATCATCACTGCCTCCCTTCGAGATCTCTTCCCTTGCCTTCAACCTGGGAGCAGTGACTTCACTTTGCTGCACTGACATCTGAGCTTATGTTTTATGTGTCAGGTCAGCTGTGATCTTCTGATTTTCTAGCTTGGAAGGTGCTGATTCTGTCAGAATTCTATCTAGGTTCCAGAGATGCAGAATAGCTAAGGCTTTGAAGGTAAAGTGATTACTAACCATCCCAGAGCAACAGCTTTCCCATTAACATTGTCACCCAAGGACCAGACTGGAAGACACAAAGCAAACTGCACAGCCTCTACCAGTCCCTCCGCACTCCTCTTCACTTCCTTTGCTAATGAGCGTCTCATCTGTCTCAGCTCACTCTATTTCCCCTAAGACATCGTACTGGACTTCTCACAGCCTTCTGCTGTGTCTCCTTCTCCTGCCACCAGGCCTCTCTTCCCTAATTAGCTCTAACAATTGAGTCTCTGCAAACGCATTCTGGAAAAATTCTTCATAATGCTGTTGAGGAAAAAAGGGTATCATTTCACATACCTTTAAGTAACTGAAGAACTCACAAGTCAGTTACAGACTTTTTACAATTAAACCAAATACATGCAATAACATATACAATCTGCTGGGTGTGGAGGTGCACACCTTTAATCCCAGCACTTGGGAGGTAGAGGCAGGAGGATCTTTGTGAACTCAGTGAAAACAAAAACAAAAACATACATCTACAATCTTTTTAGAGACTAAGATTACATCTTAGGTCATCTTTGGGTTAGAGCTTATCTTCTAGTTTAAGAAGTATGTTCAGTCAAATCTTAAACTAAATTATTTGTCTGTTATCAAGGGTAGCAAAGCTTCTGGATAGCACAAGCAGGAGCTTGAACACAAGCCTAATCAGACACTGGTGGATGTGAAGGGTTCTACCTGGGCTGTCCTCGTCATCGTATTTGTCCAGGCCGTACTCAGCTAGCTCATCATCCTCTAGGGTTCGGTCATCCTCTGGGTCACCGTCCTCCAGGGGCTCCCTTGGCCGTGCCTGGGTGCGGGCACTCTGCATGCCATCTTCTGAAGGACTGCCTGCCTCCTCTTCCTCACTACCACCTTCTTCTCTGAGTGAAAACAAAATGGAAAAAGAAGCCATCCAAATGGCACCTCCCAATAACGGACTACAAGGCCACCACTATTTGAGATACATACTTCATCTGGACTTGACTAAACAACATCATGAACTTACTGTAACTTCTCCTTTGCTTCAGCAATGAGACGTTTTACTTCCTCTTTACTTAGCTCTACCTATAAGAGAGCAAACATTTCATTCATGAGAAGTCTTTGAATTACAGTCTTCAAGAAAATGTTAAAAATAACTTCAAGAGATATCAAGAAAAATTTGCACACTGATCTGGCCTCTCTAAACTCAACATAAATGGAAACTGTATAGGTCCTCACAATTAGGACCTATGCCCACCTAACACTGTTCGGAGTCGTGCTCACTTTGCTCTGCCGTTCTCAGTGTTAAAAAAGATGCATTTCTGGGGGCTGGAGAGATGGCTCAGCGATTAAGAGCACTGATTGCTCTTGCAGAGAACCCAGGTTCGATTCCCAGCACCCACATGGTGGCTATCAACTGTCCTTAACTTCAGTTCCAGGGGCATCCAAAGCCCTCTTCTGAGCTCCACGGCATTGCATGACATGGGTGCACTCACATACATGGAGGCAATACACTCATACACATAAAAATAATAAATAAAATATTTTTTAAAAAGATGCATTTCTGTAAAATGGATCTGCAGTAGCCAGCTTTTCTTCCAACTGTCTCTGACACCAAGGACACCTCTCCCTCTCTTGCCCATGACCACCCGTTACACCACTTTGCACTGGTCTCAGCTCTTTTTCCTATTATCACCGCCAAATGCAAATTCATTCTTTCTTGGAAATGTTTACTCCAAACTTCCCCATCTCTAATCTTACACTCCAATTCCATTTTCTGGACTGCTTGTAAGACTTCCCACAGGGACATCTTTTGTTTTAACAGAGTTAAAAAACTAGGGTCACTATTTCAAAACTGGCATTCCCTCACCTAAGCAATGCTTCAGTACCTTTAAAGCAATCTGTCACTACTAAGCAAAGCATGTGAAAGCAGCCACCAGTCTGTTATTGTATACTGAGACTCACCATTTGATACTTGCCATAATGGAAAAAAGCTCCATGACTGATGGTGAACCAATCTCTCAGTTTCTTCTAAAGAGCCTCCGGCTATAGGGCTAGAGAGATGGCTTAGCGGTTAAGAGCACTAACTGCTCTTACAGAGGACCTGGATTCGATTCCCAGCACCCACAAGGTGGCTACGAACCGTTCTTAACTCCAGTTTCAGGGGCATCCAAAGCCCTCTTCTGACCTCTGCGGCATTGCATGACACAGGTGCACTCGCGTACATGCGGGCAATATACTCATATACATAAAATAAAAATAACAAATAAAATGTTTTAATTAAAAAAAAAACTCTCCTGCTAGTCTTAGTAGCTCACATTTATAATTCCAGCATTTGAGGGGCTGACACAGGAGGGGTACCATGAGTCTGAGGCCACAGTGAGCTATAGAATGAGACTCTGTCTCCAAAAACAAAAACAACAAAAATCTTGAAATACAGGAATCTTCCTGAGAATGACATTGTAATGTGGCTTACATAGATCCAGAAATAAAAGGTTAGGAAATATTTGTGAGGGCTAAGGAAACCGTTCAATCAGTAAAGAACTTGCTGTGTAAACATGAGGACCCAAGTTCCACTTAAAAGCTGGGTGCACAGTGGCAAGCACACCTGTAACCCCAGCACTGGGGAAGCGGAGACAGGAGGATCCCTGGTGCTTGCTGACCAGCCAGTCTAGCTGTATTGGAGAACTCCAGGTTCGGTGAGACTGGCATAAAAATTTTTTTTTTTACAAAAGATGGATAGTGACTGAGGAAGACATACCCTGCTGACCTCTGACTTCCATACATGTACATGAACATAACTACCTACAGATATGCACACACATGCTCACACAGGAACACTGGCACACAGAAAAGTTAGATGGTATCTGCATATTTTCTTCTTATCATCCTTTTGCCTTTCAGAGATTTAACAGAATAAATTCAACCACTCTATTCTATAACCTTTTCAAGCAGTGATTCCCAAAGCTGTCTGCATGTGAGAATCACCTAGAGGATTCTTACACTTCAGGCCACACTCCAGATTAATTAAGTGACAGTGTTTGGGAGTGGGGCACAAGCACCAGCCATGTTTTTGTTGTTGTTTTTCAGACAGGGGCTCACTATGTAGACCAGACTGGCCTTGAACTCAGAGGTTTGCCTGCCTCTGCTTCCCCAGTGCTGGGATGAAAAGTATGCACCAGCAATTTTTAGGGTTCCCTTATACATACTTTAAAGGCTGTATGTCCCTATTTAATGAAATGTTTTCTTTTGAACAAATTTTAATTTGTTGTCCCTTTTCTACAAACAGGCATTGATTGCCTGCTGCAGGCTAACCAGAGAAAGCAGTAAATAAACAGTCTGTGTTCTAGGGGACTGACATCATAAACAGTCTGTGTTCTAGGGCATTGATATCTACGGGGAGGGTCTTTCCCTCCCTCCTGTGAATTCATGTGGTGGCCACTCCCATGCCTATCACATTCCCAGTCATCACGGGCCCCCTTCCCTTCTAGGACACTTGCACCAATGACATCCCATACATGCACATGTCAACTGCGGAAAGACGAGGCTTTGTTCTGTGTGTTCGCACCTATCCCGGGACCCTGAACACTGCCTGGCTTACAGAAAGCACTTAGTATCTGATGCATAATCAGCCTGAGTAACCTGTTACAGTCTGCAACTTATGTGTCACAGTCACAGCTTCTCCTCGCTGCCCCAGATGGCTTCGCCTGGATTACTGCAAGAAATTCCCAACGAGCAAGCACAGCACCCCTTCGTGTGCACAAAGTCCACTAGCTTGCGAATCAGGGGGTGGGGCCGGCTTCCAGGTCCCTGACAGCCACAGGCCTCGGGGCCGCAGCTCGCGTGGCGACAGCCGGGGGCAGCCGCCTGCCGGGCCGGTCGCACTCACGCGGCGGGGCCAGGCGCGCGGGCTCCCTACGCAGGCCCGACGCGGCGAGCGTCTCCGAGCGAACAAGCCTCACCTTGTCTGGCGTCTCTTTGGCCACGCCGCGGCGGACCCAGGCCACGCACGTCACCTGGCGGCTGCGGTTCATGGTCCTCAGGTCAAAAGCGTCCCAGGCAGGCGACCCGGCCGCAGGAACTGGCGCCGGCGCACAAAGCTCCGCGAGGGTCCGCAGGCGAGGCAGTGCGCAGGCGCGGGCTCAGGCTTAACGTCATTAGTAGGCGCCGGAGGGAAGGGGGTGGAGAATTTGAGGAGGTGGGTGGGGCTGTGCTCTGCTGGGTGATCTGATGGTGTCCGCGGTCTTCGTGGAGGCCAAGAAGAGATTTAGAGCTGCCAGGGGCCAGAGATCAAATCCTCCACTCTGTCTTGTGCATTTTCTTGTAGTTACATGGACTTAAAGATGGCAAGGATACACATAAAAGTAATAAAATATTTAAAAAATCTTAGTATTTATATTTTATGTGTATGCGTGTATTGCCTGCATCTAGGTAAGTGCACCTCTGTCGTGCAATGCCTGTGGAGGTCAGAAGAGACTGTCGGATCCTTTGGAACTGGAGTTACGACATTTGTTCGCTGCCTTATGGGTGCTAGGATTCGAACCGTGGTCTTCTGCAAGAACAGTGTTCTTATCCGCTGAGCCATCTCTCCAAGCCCCCATAAACTATTTTTTTAAAAGATGACAGGTGAGGGACTGGAGAGATGGCTCAGCGGTTAAGAGCACTGACTGCTCTTGCAGAGGATCCGGGTTCAAGTCCCAGCATCCACATGGCGGCCATGAACCGTCCTTAACTCCATTTCCAGGGGAATCTGAAGCCCTCTTCTGACCTCCGCGGCTTTGCATGACACGGGTGCACTCACATACATGCAGGCAACACAGTCACACACATAAAATAAAAATAACGAAATATTTTTTTAAAAAAGATGACAAGTGGTGAAGATGTGTATTTTTTATTTTTTAAATATTTTATTATTTTTTATTTTACGTGTATGCGTGTATTGCATGTGTGTAGGTAAGTGCACCTGTGTCCCGCAATGCTCGCGGAGGACAGAAGAGGCTGTTGGATCCCCTAGAACTGGAGTTTCAGACAGTTATTAGCTGCCATGTGGGTGCTGGGATTCGAACCTGGGTCTTCTGCAAGAACAACCAGTGTTCTTAACTGCTGAGCCATCTCTCCGGCCCCTATTTTTTATTTTTAAATTTATTTGTTTTTGCTCGCATGTATGTAAGTGCACCATGTGTTGTGCAATGCCGGCGGTGGCCAGAAGAGGATGTCGGAGCCCCTGGAACTGGAGTTATGGTTGTTAGCTGTCATATGTGTACTGGGAACCGAATCCTGATCTTCTGCAAGAGCAGCGGGTGTTCTTAATCGCTGAGCCATCTCTCCTCTTCCTCTGCTTGTAAACAACATGTTCCATGTCCTTGTTACTCCAGAGATGTCTGTGAATGTCACCAAGGTTGGGTTTCAGGTGGCAAGGATGTGACTGAGTTCATTGTATCAGTGACATTGGGGAAAGCCTTCTGTTCTGTGTGCACACATGCCTGTCTTCCCTAACAAAAGTGGCTGGCTGTTCACGTGTGGCAGAAACACTGAGTGAAGTTGGAGACATGGGATCTGTCCCCACATATCTTGCACACATGATGTGTGCTCTTAGATTTATTTCCTTTTGCTGATCCTCACTCTTCTCATCTGTGGTAAATTAACTGCTGCCACAATTTTTTTTCCAGGCCTTCCATCAGGAGATGCCATCTCTCCCCACTTCCCTCCACCTGGTTCTAGCCCAATTCACAAAATAGTGCAGAAAGAAACAGACCCTAGGGAGTTGCCAGATTGGGATTACAGTGCTCATAAGTAGTGTTCACTGTTGTATCTCCATGTCTGGCACATGTGATCTCACAATCATTAAAGATTTATTGAATGAATGGATAGATGAATGGGTAAATGAATCCCGTCTCTCTTAGGAGACAGATTTGTGCTCTTCATACAGAAAGCAGGAGTGTGGCTCCACCTAGCGAAAAACCTCAGGATTATGGCTGGACCTGGAACATTTTTCCCCCCTGTTTTATTCTTTGGCTTCTTTATTTTCATGTTCCTGCTTTACCCACACTGAGGATGGAAGCATGGCCTTTTAGGTGATCTGGAGACCCCAAATGGGCAATTTGAGAAAGGTGTTCTTAGGGAATAGAGCAGAATATATAGAATGAATTCCCTTCGAGCTGCTGGTGCTGTGCAAAGGACACCAGAACAGATGTCCTGAAAACCATAGCTAGCTGTGTGGCTTTGAGCAACCCACCTGTCATTTCTGGATCTTGGTTTTATCGTCTGTGGAAGCTGTCTGAAACACAGACACCACATTGATGAGTGAGTCCTTACCATGTGCCAGGGACTAGTTTTTGCACCCAGACATGACCTCACGTGGCATGTGGAAACCACCATGTTTATGTTACAGTTTATATTAATCAAGGAGCCCAAGGCCTCGCTCTAATAAGGGTCAGATCCAAGGTCTGAACTCAGATGCACCTGACTCTGGTGCCCATGCAGTTGACACTGCACTGTGCTGCCTTTTATAGACTACATCAAAATGGTTAAAGGTGTGGCCCTGGAGCTTTGGTCCCTCTATGTGAATCACAGTTCTATCAATGAACCCACTCAGCAGTGTGTGATCTTGGGCAAGTCCCTTAATCTCTCTGTGTCTTGGTTTTCATGTCTGAAAAATGGAATAATAAAGTACTGCTGTAAAACTTTACACACACACACATATCCTCACCACTTAAAATGCTATGTATTTGTATGTCTCTTTAAATTTTTGCTTTTTTGCAGTGTGAGGAACAGAACCCAGGACCTTGTGCATGTGAGGTAAGTGCTCTACCACTGAGCATATACCTCTTACATGTCTTCCATTGTGGCATCACCTAACATAGCTGAAATTTAGGCCTTTAATATTATTTCCAAGTAAGGTGATAGTTATAGTTACATAGATATAGGCCTGTGCAGCATAAAGGCTATGTTCCATTATGGGCATCCCTGCCTATGAATTAGCATGTGAATTTTAGGAATAGTGCACTTGGACTCTGAATGGTAAAAGTGTATCCCATTTCATTATTTGGGAAGTAGAAGTATTCATTTCTTATATGCAAGTATTTAAAAGAAATAGAAGGTTGGGGATGTATAGCTCAATGAAGGTACACAAAGTTCTGTACCACAAAATAAATTAGTGACAATAAAAACAGATTTTTTTTTGTATTTGTATATGTACATATGCATATGTGCACGTGTATGTGGGTGGCCAAAAGACAACCTTAAATGTCATTCCTCAGGCACTTTCCACTTTGGCTGTCAAAATACTCTAGGCTATTGCCTCAGTCCTTGATTGCCTCCCAGAGCTTGAAGGTAAAATCCTATTGCTGAAGGCAAAACACAACATACTTTGGACACAGGACTTGAAGCAGCTGAGCTGGAACTGGCCTGGAAGCCTCCTCCCTGAAGACTAACTGTCATGGTATCAGAAGATACCGTGCAATCTACCGAGGAAGAAAATCAATCAATGGTCCTGCCCAGCTTTAAAGCCTATGAACCACAACAATTATTGGCCCAACAAACTCTCTCTATTGGTGCAGAAGTGTCACTTTTATCATGGGGGTAATCAACAGCTGTCTAATTGGACTTAAGGCCCACTCAATAGGAGGGAATCCATGCATGGTCCTGTAAACAGAGCTAGTATACGTGGTGGCGAGGTCATGGACCCTAGAGAAAAACCTGCTTCTGACATTTTCCTAAACCAGTGTAATTTCTTACTATATTCTAAATATGCATCCTCATATTTATAGACAAGTGTACCTTTCACCACTCACCAAAGAAGCGTCTCTCTGCAACAGATGGAGGCTATTACAAAGCTCCAGAACTGGTCAAAATACAGAGAACAAGTGACTATGAGGTGTCCAGCCTTAAATAATCCATCTGCAGTGTAACCTCTACACCTAAGGCTCAAGGAATATCTCAGAAGAGGGGGCAGAAGGATTGTAAGAGCCACAAGCAGCTGCTGCTGGTCACTGAATTCTAGACATGACAGGGAAGCTGCACCAATGAGTCTCCACAGCGTGGTGTTCTAACAAGAGCTACAGAACGACGAAAACCAATGACATGCCAGGGTGGATGGGGGAAATCTTATGGGGTTGCACCTCAAGATGAAGAGCTACAGGCAATCAAGGGGTGCTGAGGGAGAATCCGTTTTCTCCAGGAACGAGCTTCCTGAGAGGTTATCTAACTAAATGGGCAGTCTGAAACACAGGTACACAGAAGCACCACTAAATGGACTCAGTGCATTATATTTTATAAATGTATATATGTTATATATATATATAACAATAATGATAATTTAAGAGGACAAGAAATTTAGAGGAAGTGGGGGATGTCGGAGGAGTTGGGGGACTCGCAGAGATAGAAATAATAAAAACATAATGCTCATATATGAAACTCTTTAAAAACTCAAAATTAGGGCTTGAGCCATGGCTCAGTGGTTAAGAGCACTGGCTGCTCTTGCAGAGGATCTGAATTCGATTCCCAGCACCCACATGGCAACTAACAACTATTCCCGGGGAACCTAATACTGTCTTCTGACTTGCGTGGGCATTGCATGACATGGGTGCATTTACACACATGCAGTTAATATATTCTTACACACAAAAGAAAAAGTTTTTAAAAACTCAAAAATTTTTAATTCACTTATTTATGGGGGGTCACACCTGCTGCAGGGCATATGTGGAGGTCAGAGGACAGCTTGCAGGAGTTGATTCTCTCTTTCCATCATGTTGTTTCCAGGTTTCAGTTCCTCAGGCTCAGTGGCAAATGCCTTTAGCCACTGAGCCAGTTCTCTAGTCCACACCTTGTTTTTTGAGGTAGAATCTCTCCCCAGGACCTGAGGCTCATCAATCAGCATGTATTAGCTAGCCAGTGAACACCAGGGATCAGCCTGCTTTCCCCTCCCCAGCCCCGGGATTACAGCATGCTCAGCATTCTACATGGGTGCCGGAAATTGAACCCAGGTCCTCATGCTTACACTGCAATCACTTTACCAGCTATCTCCCCAGCCTCCAGAACTTTTTAAATCTTGTTATGGACAGGACCCAACTTTCTCTTAACTTCCCAGAATCCCTGATCTACTTTCAAGGTACCAGACTCAGAAAGAATCAGAACTCTGTTTGGAGGTATGAAAATTAAACAAGCAGGTTCAGCCGCCATAGAATGCCCCATGGTGCCAGCCAAGAATGACTGGTTTTGGCTGTGGATCATGGTGCTACCTTGCTCCTTGACAGACTTGTGGTTGACTTTCTTGAGGAAGCACTGGGCCCATTCCTTCAACCCTGCCTGCTTTGCAGTGAGTAGAGACCAGTCCCACCTTTCCGAGTAGAGCTTGCATGAGTGCTCCTGACTTTTGGGACCAGATAACCCTCTGTTGTGGGATGCTACCTGCACGGTGCATGTGCCAGATGCCCCTAGGGGCAGAAATGCCCCTGTGTAGAGAACTGATGCTCCAGAACAAACACAGGGAGCAGCAAGGCCAGTAGCTTGCTGAGGCAGCACAGATAGCATGACTCACCTCCTGTGCTGGATAACTTTAGTGTCAACTTGACACACCTGGGTTGAGGGAGCCTCAATCGGGAAATTGCCTCTATTGGACTGGCCTGTGGCCATATCCATGAGGTACCTTCTTGGTTGTTGAGTAATGTGGGAGGGCCCAGCCCACTGTGGGTGGCACCACCCCTGGTAGCAGCAAGGCCAGTAGCCTGCTGAGGCAGCACAGATAGCATGACTCACCTCCTGTGCTGGATAGCTTTAGTGTCAACTTGACACACCTGGGTTGAGGGAGCCTCAATCGGGAAATTGCCTCTATTGGACTGGCCTGTGGCCATGTCCATGAGGTACCTTCTTGGTTGTTGAGTAATGTGGGAGGGCCCAGCCCACTGTGGGTGGCACCACCCCTGGGCAGGTGGGCCTGTGTTGCATAAGAAAGCAGGCTGAGCAGGGCCCAGGGGAGCAAGCCAGTAAGCAGTGTTCCTCCATG
>NW_008346683.1:4010861-4035918 GCF_000622305.1 Nannospalax galili
TTCCCATACACACACCCCATTTTTACTTTTTGGGCCATTCCCCAATTCCCTTATTGCTGCCCAAACTACATGGGCTGGGGGCCAGGGCTGGATGGACAGGTACCTCCCCATACCCATTCCCCCTCCATGTATGTATGGAAAACATTTTTTGGTTTTTGGGTCTTTTTTTCCCCTGAATAAAAAAAGATTCTAACAACAAAAAAAAGTTTTTTAATTTTACGTGGTCCAATGTCAATTACTGACTTTATTTAAGCAACTGGAGTTGAAGGAGAGTACCCCTCAGACCTGCCCCCCCCCCCCCCCCCCCCCCCCCGCAAGCAACATTTGGACGTCCTCTTTCAAGCTGCCTCAGTCTGGGGTGCCGTAACAAACACACCACACACAGGGTGGCTTAAACAACAGACATCGGATTCTTACAGTTCTGGAGGCTTGAGAAGTTCTAGATAAGGTGCCAGTTGACTCAGCGTCCGGTGAGGTTCCAGGTTCTGGCTCCTGAGCACCTGTCTTCACACCCCACAGACAGAGCAGAAGGGGCAGGGGAGCCCTCTGGGCCCCCTTTTAGAAGGGTATTAGCCATATTCATGGCTCTACTCTCATGGGCTAATCACCCCTCTTCCTAACACCATCAGCTACGTTAGGATTTCTGCTATGAGTTTGAGGTACAGGACAGACACAGATATTCAATCTGTAGCACAAGCTTTTCAGAAACTCTCTTCTCTGAAAACCTCTCCACTTGTAAGAGTTGTTAGGATCAGAGCCTGGGTCCTGACAGCTCTAAAAAGCTAGGCTTGTCCTCAGTGTGACAATTTAAGATAAAAGAATAAGTGAAAATCAGCAAAAGGAAGATGTCCTCAACATGGCCAGATTGGGAAAAGAAAGTAAATAAAGGGGTCCAGTTCACACACACACACACACACGCACGCACGCACGCACGCACGCACGCACACACAGTTAAGATAAAAGAATAAGTGAAAATCAACAAAAGGAAGATGTCCTCAACATGGCCAGATTGGGAAAAGGAAGTAAATAAAGGGGTCCAGTTCACACACACACACGCACGCACGCACGCACGCACGCGCACACACACCGCAAGTCCATTTTTGGTGTCTGACATCTGACATAAGACTTCAGTTAAGCCTTCAGAGGGCAAGAGGTAGGCAAAGCTAAGGAGTCCTGGTCAAGGTGTGGTCCCACCCATCACTGACCCATCATTGTCCCTGCTCCAGTCTCTCTTACAAGATGATCTGACAGGTGGTCCATCATCTTGTGTGACTGTGTGAAATTTCTTTCTGAGAGACAAGCCTCCCCTTCTGGTTGGCACCAGGCTTCAGCCCTTTCCCCAGCATGAGATTCCTGGAGAAATTCCTATTGCTTTGGGGTTCATTGTCTAGGTAGTCTGTGATGGCTGAGGGAAGGGTGTGTGTCTTCAGAATATCTGCACTCATGCCAGGATGGCTACATTCCTTCCCTGCTCCAGTCTCTCTTACAAGATGATCTGACAGGTTGTCCATCATCTTGTGTGACTGTGTGAAATTTCTTTCTGAGAGACAAGCTTCCCCTTCTGGTTGGCACCAGGCTTCAGCCCTTTCCCCAGCATGAGATTCCTGGAGAAATTCCTATTGCTTTGGGGTTCATTGTCTAGGTAGTCTGTGATGGCTGAGGGAAGGGTGTGTGTCTTCAGAATATCTGCACTCATGCCAGGATGGCTACATTCCTGCTTTTTAGTGGTCCATCTCCACTTTGGGCACACAACGTCCTGCATGTGTTTGTAGTATCACAAAAAGCCCTTCACTCTGTGTCCTCTTTCCTCAGAATGGAATGGTTGCTATCTAAATGCTTGGTAAGGGAGCTAATTCACAAAGTTGTCAGCAAAACAGGTGGCTGTAAAGGATGATTGCCTATGCAGTGTGCTAAAGCTTTACCACAACGTCCTTGTAGGGTTGTGGGGAGAGACAGCAGGGAAAAAGCCACGTAGTGGGAAAGGTAATTTAACAGACGTTCACAGAGGGCTTGAAAAGCACCTCATGTCATTTGCCAGGGAGAACCATTGGCAGTAGAAAGATGTACACAAAGTTGTCAAGGAATACCTCAGAGAACAAGGAGTTCTCCAAATGACTTATTACAGAGGAACACAAAAGCTAACAACCATCTGTAACTCCAGTTCCAGGAGATTCAACACCCACTTTCTGGCCTCAGGTGGGCTTTGCATGGCGTGTTTACATTCATGCAGGGAAGACACTCATCACATAAAATAAAAATAAATAAAGAAATAATAAACAAATAAATCCCCACAAGAGAGGCTTGAAGCATTTTCTCCCATTCCCACTTCCATCCCTTACCCCAGTCCTGACCACATACAGATTGTCTTTGCAGGGGAAATTTGAAGAATCCTCAGAGTGAAAGGAGCAGGTCACAGTGACCTAGGAAAACAGCGGTGCCTCTCAGTCCTCAGTGCTCATTAGTTCCTGGGCCTCTGACTGCAAGTGGCAGGCCTGGGCTCAGGGCTGAGAATCTGCATCTCCAGTGATGCCTAAGCTATGATGTGAGAAGGGAGGGAGGGCAGCATTTATTTTGGGAAGAGCTCCAGATGCTGCTGCAGATGGAGGAACATCAGGGGAGTTGAGAAGCTGTGTCCGGCTTACTCCAATTTTCAAACAACAGTGGCCATGACTGAGGCCCAGGCTGGCTCTCCTGGCTTCAGAGCCACAGTTCACACCTACAGTCTGCTGTTGCTGTCATCCCAAGTAGGAAGAGCCACAGCTGGGCTGTCACTTGGCCATCAGAGGATTTACTGTAATAGTAGCAGAGCTGTTACAGTCAAAGCCTGAGCCCTGGTGGCCCCAACAACTAGACTGGGCCACCAATATGCTCATTGAAGAAAGAATAGTGAAGAGCATAGGAGGGTTGATTCAGGGGGATACCAGGGTCCCCTTTTAGGGTTTTCAGTCTTATTAATAAAGAAATTAAGAAGTAGAAGCTTTGGAACAATTTTATTAAGAGCTTAAAAGAAAGATCCTCGGGGCAGGCAAGCTATAAATCCTAGCAGCAACGCTGAGGATGAGAATGGAAGAGAGAAGGAAAATGCTATGAAATCATGATGATTTAGAGCCGGCATGGAGGTCAGACACATGGCAGACTAGTGACTGCATGGTATGAAGGGGTGCTTTAGTAAAGAAACCCAAAATATTGGGGCAGCCAGGAGTGTTAGGGAAAGCGTGATTAGAAAAGAGATAGAAAAGGTAAGATTATGCTTTTCTGAAGAATATGGGAAAAAAACCAGGCAGACTTAGGGAAAGCTACATGTCTGCAGCCTGATCTATAAGCACTACACTGGGGGGCAGGGATTCTGTATGGAAGTTGAGCAGCAAAGACCACTGACCAGACAACTCCATGGGGGTGTGGGAGACAGCAGTTTAGAGCAAACAGACTGCTGGGCTGCCTCTGGGGAGCAGAGAAACAGCAGCAAGCAGGGGCAGTCAGGCATCTGTTATAGGTGGTTAGGTGGTTGGGTAACGTTCCATGATGTAAGCTGTGCTGTTTAGCTCAGGATTGGTTGGTCTCCCAATAAGCAGAGGGACTTTCCTGGGGCTAAGCTGGAACCTGCAGTTTTAGAATGTTGGGCGCTGTGCTGCCATTTTAGGAGCCTGACAGGAACCTAGCAGACTCCAGGCAGGAAAAGTTCACCAACTCATTGTACGAAGTCATCTGCCCATCTGACTTAAGAAGAACCCGCTTTCCTAGGGGTGGTCCTGTGACCAGGTGATTGACCGGGCAAAGCTGGAAAGTTAAGGGTGTACCCAGGCCAGAGATTTTTATTTTTTTGACCACCAGTTTTCTCAAGGAGGCTTTCTTACAGGGAGATTTATTCAATGTAGCTACTGTAAGAATGTGTGGTGGCACATGCCCTTAATCCCAGCACTCGGGAGGCAGAGACAGGTGGATCTCTGTGAGTTCGAGGCCAGCCTGGTGTCCATTAGTGAATCCGGGCCAGCTGTGGCTACACAGAAACCTTGTCTCAAAAAGGCCAAAAAAAAAAAAGAAAAAAAAGAATGCAATATCAGAATCTAGCCATTGCTGTATGGCAGCTCTCCCCCTTTCACAGATACTGACAGGCACCCTGAGATATCTCTCTACCTGGGAAGTGAGTTTACATCAAAGGGATGCCACATCCTGTTTCCTACCCTCTTGCCTGTCTCCTGCCTGGGAATCTCCTGCTGTGGGCTCAGGCTATAAAATGTTCTCCATCCTTGGACCTCTGGGCATGCCTGTGCAGGATTATCTTGACTACATTAATTGGTGTGAGAAAACCCATCTCAATTGTGAGCAGGACCATTCTCTGTCAGGGGATCCTGGACTGTGAAAGTGGAGAAGGCGGAACATACATGTATCCCTCTCTGTTTCCTGTGGATGCTACATAATCAGCTGCTTTTAGTGCCTGTTTCCTCAGTTTTCTCACCGTAATGAACTGTGAGCCTAAATAAACCCTTTCTTCCATTAAAAAAAAATGTTCTCTATCCTCAAAAGGTATAAGATGAAGTCCCTTCTTTGCTACATGGGCTCTGATTCTCTTCAGAGACCCTCCCATGCTGTTTGTCTTTGGTGCTGAGGCCTGAACTCTCCTCAGAGCCCCTACCATGCTTTTATCTATCTGTCTGTAGTATTAATAACTCTTTTAATAAACTTCCCCCCACCGCAGTAATCCATCTCAGTGTCCCCTTGAACCACCTGTTACACCAGAACCTAAAGCCATACAGGGAAGAGGAAGTCCAGGGACACCTCCGACCCCCAATCTAGTCCATCTCTGGGTCCTGACATGAGGTTTAGGTTTTTAAACAGG
The DNA here is from genome assembly GCF_000622305.1 of Nannospalax galili. Taxonomy (NCBI): domain Eukaryota; kingdom Metazoa; phylum Chordata; class Mammalia; order Rodentia; family Spalacidae; genus Nannospalax; species Nannospalax galili. Next base: position 4,015,699 of record NW_008346683.1, read on the forward strand.
GGGCAAGGAGTATGTGTAGCCAAGCAGTCCTGGTCAAGATGTGGCACTGATACTGGGAAAGTTGGAATTCCTTCTTTTGCGTTTTTAGTCTTGTTAATAAGATAATTTAGAAACAGACTTGGATAGAAGGTCAAGGACAATTTTATTAGAGTTTGAGAGAAAAAAACAACAGGGCAAGCAAACTGTAAATCTTGGCAGCTGCCAGGAGTAAGGAGAAGAGGAAGAAAGGAAGCCATGCGTTTGAGTTAGGCCAGCATGTCCACAGTGGAGGTCAGCAAGTAGCCACATGGTGGGCAAGAGCCACATGGTAGAAAGGGAGAAGAGCTTCAGAGGATGAGAATGCCCGGAGTGTCAGGAAAAGCATTTCCAGGTGTTGGCCAGTATCTAAAAGAAAAAGAGGAAAGAAAGGGAAAAGCCAGTCTTTACTGATTAAGTCAGAAAAGCAGAGCCACAGTGAAAAGCAGGCTCTGCTACAGAAAAGCAGGCTCTGCTACAGAAAAGCAGGCTCTGCTACAGAAAAGCAGAGCCACAGTGAAAAGCAGGCTCTGCTACAGAAAAGCAGGCTCTGCTACAGAAAAGCAGGCTCTGCTACAGAAAAGCAGGCTCTGCTACAGAAAAGCAGGCTCTGCTACAGAAAAGCAGGCTCTGCTACAGAAAAGCAGGCTCTGCTACAGAAAAGCAGGCTCTGCAGAGCTACATTGTGGAAACTGCACGTGTCTACATTGAATGAGGGGCTTCTGGAATGGCAAGTACATTATCTCATTAAGGGGATAATTAACTCTCCCTGTTCCTTAACAAGTCTTTAGGTGGCTCAGATTTCCTGGGGGTGAGTGGTGGACTCCTGGCCAGCTGACTGACGGGTCCAGCTGGATTAACTCTTAAAGGAGGAGACAATAGCAGGTAATATTTTGGTAGCTTAGAAGGTTAAGTCTTCACCAGGGCCAGGGGTAAGATTTAGATTCTATTCTTTTGACCAGGAGGAAGTAGTTTTGCCTTCACAGGGCCCCAGCAGAGCCCAGATACCTCCAACTTTTTGTATGGCAATTTAAATCCTAAGTAGTGGCAAAACTGGTATTTGCCTTTCTAGTGATACCGGGAAATGAGAGATGGGAGGGTTCATCCTCATTGGCCTCCAAGGCTATTAATCCCTGTACCAGTCCCACCCAATTGTTGACCCATCTTTGCCTTGGCTCCAGGTCTCTCCTGAAAGATGATCTGACAAGTCTCCAGAACCATCTAAATCTCTTTGTGGGTGACAAGTTTCCCTCTGGCTGGCACCAGGCTTTAGCCTTTTCCTTCTCTAACACGAGACTCCTGGGAAAGCCACAAGTCTTTGGAGTCCATTGTTCTAATAGTCTGATAGCAAAAGGGAGGACTCAAGGGTCTCTCTTTAGAATGTCTTCACTTTTGTCAGGACATTTATACCCTCACTTCCTGCTTATTTTACCTAAATGAACCATTGTTGCTCTCAATCATCAATCAAGACAATCTCTCAAAGACATGGCCACAGGTCATGATCAGACAATTCTTCAATTGTGGTCCCCTCTTCTAAGTGACTCTAGGTTGTGTCAACTTGACAATAAAGACTAAGCAGGACAGCTAAGCTGGATGGCCAGAAATTCCCAGGAATCCTCTTTCCTCTGCCTCTCCAGCATTGGGATTACAAGGGCATACCACAACTCCTAGCTTTGTTATGTGGGTTCTGAGGATCAAACCTCATGATTGTCCAGCAAGCACTTTATTGATTGAGCTATCTCCCCAGTCTCAGCAATGACAAGAAAATGGATTGGTTGCCTTCTTTCGTTAAGCAAGAGTTCTGCTTGCTGCTTGCAGGAACCACCACTGTGCACTTTCCCTAAACTCATGAGTAAGAGGTACTGTCTTCCTTCATGGACTTCCTTCATGTCAAAAGCTCTGGAAGTAGCTGTGTTTGATGGCTTCCTCTGCTCTAATACCAAAAGCCACACCTCCCAAATTCAGGTCGTTCTCTGGGCCTGGACTCTACATGCTGCACTACTGATCTGCCAGGCAAGATGTGTCCATTGGTGCAATAGTGGCGTGAATGTTATGGAGGTAACCAACCACTTTCTGATTGGATTTGAGGCCTGCTCTGCAGGAGGGCATTCATGCCTAGCACTGTAAATTGGGTCCAAAGCCCATGGCTATGGAGGTCATAGACCCTAAGGGGAACCTGAAAGGTCAACAAGAAGGAAAGACAGACAAAGGAATGAGTGACTCCATGACAGTATAAGCCTTTATTTGGAAGGAAAAAAACCTGGAGGGGAGTCTCAGTCAGAGCCCATCTACATACAAGCTAGGGCAGTTATCAGGCAGAAAGGGGAAGTGGGAAAAGAGGCTGAAAAGTTCCCTTTTTTTGCCTGTGGTTGGCTACTAGTAACCAGTGAGTAAAAAATGTTAAGTGATTGATAAACATTCTTTGAAACATCTTTTTTGGCTGGCCATTGCTTGGGGTCCACAGTGTAGGACAGTCAAGAATCTAGAAAAACAAATTAATGTACTTCCAGAAACCAAATTATTATAATTACCAGAATTCTCAAAATTCAACCAAAATAGAAAAGTTTACTAAATGACATGACCCTGGATAACAGAACCTACTATTGTTATTTTGCTAAATAGTCATGTTGTCAAACTGCTTTCTAACTATGTTTATAGCCATAGACCCAGGCTGCTCTCAACCTTGGTCAGAGAAGCTTCTTTTTGCAGTGGGCCCCAGTCAATGTTGAGTCTTATAACTGGTCAAAATGCTGAAAAGAAGTGACTGGGTGTGCTCAGTCCTAAATGGGACATCTTTATCAACACTACCTCCCCCAGTGCCCCTCCCTTCCTGCCAAAGTTTGGGGCACATCATGGAAGAGAAGACAGAAAGAATGTAAGATGATGGGAAGGAGCACTGTGAAATGCTGTCTTCTGGACATGACTTGGTTATTGCCTTCATGAACTCTGATGTGGTTACCTCACCAGATCAAACAAGAGCAAGCCAGTCAGCATTCTAGCATGGATAGGGGAGGGGCTCGCAAGGCCCCACCCCTAACCCAGGAGCTATTGGCAGTTGATAGCTGCTAGGGGAGGAGGAAGTTATCTTTGGGAGTGTCGCCCTTGGCAGGTTTTCCATGCTCCAGTGGATGGCTCCCTACCCATGAACATATGGGCAATGCTAATTGGACTCAGTGAATTATTTAAAAAAATAGAAAAAGAAAGAAGGAGCTGGAAAGAGGGATCAGAAGTTAAAAACACTTGCTGTTCTTCCAGAATACCCAGGTTTGATTCCCAGCTCCCACACGGTGATCTAACAACCATCCATGACTCTAGTTCCAGAGGATCTGATGTTGTCTTCTGGCTTCTGATGCATTGACATATGTGGTGCACTTATATGCAGACAAAGCATTCATACACATAAAATAAAAATAAAAGCCGGGAGTGGTGGCGCACGCCTTTAATCCCAGCACTTGGGAGGCAGAGGCAGGCAGATCTCTGTGAGTTCAAGGCCAGTCTGGTCTACATAGTGAGTTCCAGGACAGCTGGGGCTACAGGGAGATAATAAAATATTTTTAAAAAAGAACGGACATAAAGTTGGGAGGAGGATATGTTGGGGTAGATTTGGGGGGACTTGGAAGAGGAAAAGGGGGTAGATATAATATTTTATTATATACATGTATGAAATTCTCAAAGAATAATTTAAAATATTTTTTATTTATTCATTTTTATTTTATGTGTATGAATGTTTTACCTTCAGTAGATCTGTTTGCAAATCTACCTGCATTATGCAATGCCCATGGAGGCCGGAAGAGGGTGTTGGATCTCCTAGAACTGGAATTACCCACTGTTGTAGCCACCATGTGGGTGCTGGGAACTGAACCTGGGTCCTCTGCAAGAGCAGCCAGTGCTCTTAACCACTTTTTAAAAAATAACAAAGGAGCCACTCTAGATGAAGCAAGGTAGAAGAATGTGTGAACATCAGATCAACTTCTGTCTGCCATCCAGGTCTCCCACTTACTTTGAGACAGGGTCTCTCTGTAGCCCCAGCTGGCCTGGAACTCACTATGCAGACCAGGCTGGACTTGAACTCACAGAGATCCACCTGTCTCTGCCTCTGGAGTTCTGGGATTAAAGGCGTGCACCACCACGCCTGGCTTACTTTGTATTCTTGCTTCAGTTTCCCTATCTGTGAAGTGGAGATGAAAACACACGCAGATTTTACTCTGAGGACTATAATGTGTATAAAAAGTGTGAAATACAAAGAGCTGGGAAACACCCAAACCCTCATGCAATGCAAATTTACTCCATGAAATTTCAGTGGCAGAAGCATCTCTGACACAGCAGGCAGAGGCAGGGCACATAAACCTCATGGCCTCTGTGATAGAGTGTGACAACTGGCTGCCAGTCACACAGTGAGAGTGGGAGGTTCTCTGCAGATCTCCAGAGACCACTGTCAAGAGGGTTACAAATCAGCCTGAAACCCAGCAGGTACCTTCTCATACCCAGCAATAGCAGGAGGCCTTGCAGAGCCACTGCTGGCCTTTGGGGATCCAACCTGCTGGGGGGGCGGGGTGGTTTTAAGTAATTAGTGATCAGGCTAGAGGCTACCAGCCACAGGGCCAGAGCTATACATAGCTTCCCTCTCGCATGGCTGCTGTGAACATGGAGTTCCTACTGGTGATGTAAGAAGGCCTGTGTCTTCTTCAATCCTTGTTGGGGACCCCTGCTGTGTAAAGTAGCAGACTCTCCATGTCCGGATAGCCCACGAGGCTCGGCGTTCATATGCAGAGACTCCTTTTATCAGCAGGGCGACTTCCCACTCTCTTCCTGACTCATCTTTGAAGTAGCCGTCACAGAAACATGGCCTCTGGCTCTGAAACTGCCAGGTTTTCCTGTGTGATAATCAGGCAATGTCTGGCAGCCTGGCAGAAGCCCACCACCACATGTAAATGGGGCATCCTGAAAGCACCTATCCACTAAGGCTTTAAGGCTTTTGCCATTGCCCCCACAGTATAAATATCCTGGTTTCCCCCTAATTAATTGGAGCTGAATCACTAAGACCTGGAGCCGAGCTGAGTCACTGAATAAAGGAGTGGTACCACTGAGTCTGACTGAGCTGAGTTCTGTGTCTTACTGCCTACGATCCAGTCTTCCCGGAGAGAGCTGTCTCTTTGTAAACCACGACTCACGGAGACCCTGCTTTCACCATCTCTGCACTTCCCACGAGATCCGGCGGCCGGCGGATCTCGTACCTCGAGGGAGTGCTCGGTAGTTTGGGACGGAACCACCCAGGCAGCTGACAGTGGCCCTCTAGAGCCACCAGCTCCGGTAGCAGAGAGCCTCAGCAACGCGGCCCGCGGGAGACCGGCGCCACGCCCAGCAGCTGGCACTCTGAGTCCCTGCGACCCCATAAATCCTAACTCAGTAACATTCCCATTCTAAGAGTAGGAAGACTAAGGCTATTTGTTAAAGGAACTTGTTCACCTGATACTTGTGCCAAACTCATTTTTGTTTGTTTGTTTCTTAGTTTAAGGAACACATAACAGAGGCTGGGAATGTAACTCAGTTGCTAGAGTGCTTACCTAGCATGCACAAAGCCTTGGTTTTGATCCCTAGGCACTATATAAACCAGGTGTGGTAGGGCACAATTGTAATCCCAGCACTTGGGAGGTGGAGGCAGAAGGATCAGGAGTTCAAGGACATCCTTGGCTATATATTGTGTTTGAGGCCAGCCTGGGCTATATGACATCCTAGACCCTGTCTCAAAAATCAATTAAGGAAAACAAATGAACATTACCCTTGAAGAATTTATAGTAAAAGGATGATTTCACGAGAGACATATAAAAATAGAATATGTGTATTTATGTGACAGTGAGTTAGGTATAGGTCATGTAATTAGAAAGGAGACCGTAAGAGGGAAAAAGTTTTCAAGAAGGGGGTGTGGGGAGGTTAATGGAATACATAAGACTTGAAAGTGGAGTGACGGCTCAATAGTTAAGAGCACTGATTGCTCTTGCAGAGGATCCAGGTTCAATTCCCGGCACCCACATGGTGGCTACGAACCATTCTTAACTCCAGTTCCAGGGGAATCTGATGCCCTCTTCTGACCTCCATGGCATTGTGTGACACGGGCGCACTCACATACATGCAGGCGGTACACTCATACACATAAAGTAAAAACAAATAAAATATTTTTAAAGAGTGGAAGGGGGATGCTGGGGATATGAGCAGGATGAGGATATGAGCAGGATGAGGGGAAGGAGCAGGGGATGGGGAGCCTCTAAAAACATGCATGAAAATGCTGTAACAAAACCCATTACTCCAGATGCTAATTAAAATGACAAAAATGGAGCAATAAAATAATTGGAAAAAGAAAAGAATAAAAAGTGTCTTCCCTAATTTGATCGATGGCTGAAATTCATTTTTTCCCTTTATACAAAGAAGTCTCATTTTTCAGTGACCGAATAGCTTCTAGTTTCCTGTTGTCCTCTTAGCTGGTGGGGTTTTGGGGCCAATTTCTCTTCCTTCTGTATTAGATAAGTAAGAATAATGAATTGATCTGCTGCCTCACTAACTTGATGAGGATAGATAGGATGGCAGGCTCTAATAAAATGCAGCCCAGGCAAAAAGAAATGAAGGCTTAGAGGTCATTACACGTTCTGCATAAGATCTATCAGGACTGATAATCCCTTTTCTGAGGCCAAATAGATGATCCCTACCAGGAGAGTGAGTAATGATGCCCTGGGTTGCAAGGACCATTAAATTCCAGCAGCTTATATTTCTTGAACCCCTATTAAAGGGTTGACAAGTTTTTTCTTTTTTTAAAAAAATTTATATTATTTTTATTTTATGTGTATGAATATATTGACTGCATATGTGCACCCATGTTGTGCAATGCCCACTGAGGTCAGAAGAAAGCATCAGATCCCCTGGAACTGGAGTGGGTGCTTGGAACCAAACCCGGGTCCTCTGCAAGCATCCAGTGCTCTTCACTGCTGAGCCATCTCTCTAGCCCCACAAGTGTTTTCTTAAATGCTTCCTATGTTGAGGAACTCACTGCCCCTCACTGAATTTTGGTTTTTGCTTTTGATTGTTTTTGTTTTGAGACAGGGTTTGTACTTAGCTTAGGTTGGCCTTGAATTCCTGATCCTCCTGTCTCCATTTCTCAGTACTGGGATTACAAGCACGTGCCACCATGCCTGACTCATAGCATCTTGGGAAGTCTTTACTGTGTTCAAAGTTCTTATGCATAAGGTGAACTCTGACACCTGGCTGGGTCCACTGTTGGAGCAGCTCTGATCCCTGTGGTCTTGCTGAGTGAAACGAAGCTGACTTCTCTCATCTTTGAAGTTCTGTTTCTGGAAGACGCTAGGAATGGTTACTCCTCATCTCCAGGCCAAACAGCCTGTCTTTCCAGCTGCTTACCACTTTCTCATGGGGCTGTGACTTTTGTCACCTGTAGGGGACATCTGCTGTGCTCATGCCCCTTTCCCATATCCATTTCTATTTTAGAAACCCCATAATTGGTGTATTAGTTACTTTTCTGTTACTGCAACAAAACACTGGACAAAAGCAACTTAAAAGGTCTAGACAGGGCATCAGTAAGCACCTGTGAAGTAACAAATCTGATTTAGAACCAATGCCCAGCTGATCAGAGAATGGGAAGGCCGAAGTCAGTTATTGATGAATAATTATTCTAGACTTATTAGCTCTGACTGAGACAGGGTGTCAGACAACTTTCTCAGATATATAGTTAAAATGTCCTGCTTATAGCAAAGAAAAGTTCCCAACAACCCCGGTATTGCGATCCCAGAAAGGCCAGGTGACAGGACAGAAGGCACAGGCTAGCCTGGCAACAGAAGTGACCCTCTGCCCTCTACACACCAAGCCTTTGCTACCTACTCCAAGTGTGAAAATGCAGCCTCTGGCCCAGCAGCCTTAGCGGGGGCAGAACAAGAACCTTCATTGTCATAGCACCCTCAGGGCTCTGAGGCAGAGTATGAAGCCACACCCTACACCGCCAGCAAGATGCTCAGTCACCCAGCTGTAGAAGGAACTCAGCCAGATTGGCGTAAGTGACAGTGGGACCTCAGGATCCATCAGCAACCCAGAATTCTCAGACTGACATCACGGGGGCCTTCTCGTGACATGTGTGGCAGGATAAGGAACCTGAGGAGCCATCTTATTGTGGAATTTCCTGACCTGTTCTTATAGTTGGAGGGATAACTGAGTGGCAGGGTGCTTGCCTGCTTGCCTGGCATAAGGAAGCCCAGGATTTGATCTCCAGCATGTTCCTGTGCTAGAGAGAGGAGAGAGAAGAGGGGGAATATGTGTGTGTGTGTGTGTGTGTGTGTGTGGAGGGGGATGGCTATTGAGTAAGAGGTTGAGAGAGGAGAAACTCTACTTAGCAAGAAGAAACACAGAAGCCATGCCTGGTGGTGTAGGCCTGTTAGTCCAGCTACTCAAGAGACTAGGGTATGAGGATCACAAGTTCAAGGCCAGTCTGGGTCACTTAGTGAAACCCTGTCTCAAAAACAAGAAAGTTAAAAAAAAAATGGCTGGGGATTTAGTGTAGTGGTAGAGCTCTTGTTTAACATGCATGAGACCCTAGGTTCAATTCTGAGTATCAGAGGGGTGGAGGGCACTTGGTACTTACTTTGTGGCTCTGTTCATATAACATTGTCAAAATAATGAAAGTCTAGGTATAGCTATTAGATGAGTGATTGCCAGGGTTGGGGATAAAGTGCCTGGGGGTGGGGCGCATGGGGCTGACTAGAAAGGGCAGCACAAGGCAGCTCTTTGCAGAGGTGGAATGGTGACTGGTGGTGTTCCATGAATGGCATGTGATGTCACAGAACTAGGTACCCACCACACCAATGCCAGTTTCCTGATTTTGATGTACTAGACTTTATAACTTTCACCACTGGAAGAAGCTGGTGGAAGGGAACACAGGATGTCCCTGCACTACTGCAACTTCTTACAAATTTATAAACAAAAGGGAAAGCAAACCAATAAAATGAAAAGAAGGTGATCATGGTGTGGCTGTGATCTCCTGAGAGGCAATCTTCAGAATTAAACATCCAGGATCTTGTTTTGAGGTTTGTGTTTAGTTTCCTGCTGGGAGCCTGTCTGATGAAGGCCTCATCCTACTGAGGTCCCCTTTCTGGATGTATTCTAGAATGTTCTATCACACTAAATGGTGTTATTAGAAGGTTTTGAAATACATGAATGTAGTAAGGGGAGAGATATGTCTTAGCTCACAGAACACCAGTGCAGAGGACACTCATTTCAGAGCTGAAGAAACAGGCCCAGGATGAAGAAGAGGCTTGACCAAGGTTACCAGGGTGGCCCATGGCAGAAGCAGACCAGGGGTGAATCCCTCTATCATTCCTACCAGTCTCCTCTCTCTTCAGCTCCTCACCCTGGAGCCTTAAAATATTAAAATTTAGAACTCATTGGAAGGTTAACTCTGAAAAGCAACAGCCATTAGAAACATATCAACATCAGGGCATCTCTTTTAATTGCCTATTCACACAGACAGATTGTCTTTTCACATTCAGAGCTAAACTCGGAGATGTGTCCTTTCGCAGGGTACTCGTTATCTGACTGCCTCATCAGGAATGGGAACTAAAGTGCAGTTTGATTGCTGAGTACAAGTTCTATTTTTTTTTCCTCCTAAGCAGGAAGTTCAAAATCTACTGGGTTATTTTTAAAGAGGGTGAAAAAATAGGATCATTATCAGCTTCCGCAGCGGCCCTGTCCGAAGACACGTGCTGCTGGATGCAAGGCATCGGCCGATCTGGAAGGAACGGAGGCGATGAAGAGAGGTTTCAGGGAGATTTATTAGTGGAGGGGGAGGGGCCCAGTGGCCATGTGCTCCAGGGGTAGCAAAGAATGTATAAGGTCGGGGCTAACTCTGTGGGGTCCACAGTCCCAGGTTTTTCTGGAGTCCATCTCTATCAGGGCTTATTTGAGGAGTTGTGACTATCTTTGAACATTGTCCACAGGGCCATGATCTCCAATCCTGGTCGTAGAGTTGGTGCTAGTGGATCAGACCCTGCTGGTCATTTGTGGAGCCTGGGAATTTAAGCAAACACTATAGGAGTCTACGTCTTGAATCACAAATGTAAGCCTCACCCTCCTGAGTAGACAGGAATTTGGAAGTGTGAATCCCTGCAGCACTGATTTTTAGGAAATATCATATTACAGGAAAATCATATTATAAAAAAGAAAACCTTGCTTATGTTGATCTAACCATTTATTGATGACTATGTGAGGCTCTGTGCTGGGAACAAGAGTTGTAATGAGTTACTCAGTTTTGAGGGCGCTTCCCCACATCCTTTGAAATGTGTAGCAAAACCCTGGAAAACAGCAAACCATCATGAGAATTTCTGTTATAGAATATTCTAGAAACAAAGGGAAAAGTCATTGACTTTCTTTTTCTTGTATGAATTGTTTCTCTTTCCCTCTGCTTAGTCTTAGTAGTTTTGATATGTCTTCCGTCATTTGCAGTGGGGAACCCGTAGAAAACCCTTTTTGTCTTCCTAACAACCCAGCCAGCTGATTATAAACACAAACTCTTCTTTTTTCTTTTTGTTTCTTTTTAAAATGCTTTTTATTATTTTCATTTTCTGCATATGTGTGTATTGCCTGCACATAGGTAAGTGCACCCTTGTCATGCAATGCCCTCAGAGGACAGAAGAGGCTGTTGGATACCCTGGAACTGAAGTTACGGACAGTTGTCAGGTGCCATGTGGGTGCTGTGATTCGAACCCAGGTCTTTTGTAAGAACAACCAGTGCTCTTAACCACTGAGCCATCTCTCCAGCCCCTTCTTTTCATTTCTTTTATTCTCTTTTTTCTTTTCTTTTCTTTTGGAGAGAGGGTCTCATGTAGCCCAGGCTGGCCTCAAGCATACTAGTAGCTAAGGATAACACTAAACGCTTGCTCCTTCTGCCTCCATTTCCCAAACGCTAGGATTATAGGTATGCACCATCACATCTGGTTTGTGGTGCTGGGGATCAAACCCAGGGCTTTGTGCATGCTGGACAAGTGCTCTAATTGAGCTACAAACCTTAAACAAATTTCAAAAGAGAAAAATATAAGCTAGCCATGTTGGTAACTTGTCCAGTGTTTCGAAGCTAATCAGGGGCAGAACCAGACTGGGAAGGCATGGTTCTCAGGACTATGTTCTCTTTATTATTTTTATTTTATGTGTGTGAATGTAATGCCTGCATCTGCATGTAAGTAGTAGGTGCACCTGTGTCATGCAGTGCCCTTGGAGGTTAGAAGAGGGCATCGGATCCCCTAGAACTGGAGTTTCAGTTGCCAGCCACCACGTGGGTTCTGGGATCTGAACCGAAGTCCTTTGCAAGAACAACCACAGCTCTTAACCACAGAGCCATTTTTTCCAGCCCCCAGGTGTATGCTCTTGAGAGGAACCTGGGAACTGAACCACTAGCCTTGAAGGGTGTCCGTGGGTATGGGGGAATCAACAGAAAGGGAGTGACAAGCAGCAGGAGGTATCACTTTTACCACCTTCATCTGTGCCTCAAGGTGAAGGCCAGAGGGGTATGCTGGATTCTGAAAGCAGACCCTAGGCTGGTGAGTTTCCCCAGAACCCTTTGCCCACACAGCCTGGGGTGAGTACTGTATGTGATAGAGAAAGGTCTTGATGGGAACACCCCTCCCCCCAGCTGGAACATTTTTACCTGAGACTTTACATGAAAAGGCAAAAAGAATCATAGGGTAGAGAGCAAACTGCATCACAGACTATCAGGGGATTCCCACCCTGCTCTGTACCCATGTGGGATTAAGCTTTTTTCACGTTTCCCATTTCAGTCTGTGGTGGGTCTCTGCACCTGGTTTTTCCTTCAAGAAGAATGGATAGTTTCAGAGATGGCATATGTAAGACCATTACCTCAGAGGTGGGTCCAGAAACCAAAGGTGAGGCCCTTGTGTTAATCCCATAGAGGGAGAGGCTGAGAGGCTATGTGGCAGTCAGGCAGGATCCCTACCTCATCCCACAGACGCTCCACCAGGGTGACAAAGCCACCTGCCACACAAATAGTGAATAGGTTGAAACATACTTCATCTTCCTAAAAGGACAACTCAAAGGGCTCCCTCACCCAAAGCTGTGCAGATTAAGTACTTCAGAAATTATTGACCTTCTGTCCTGACATGACTCAGTTCTGGCTCCCACATGCTTAGTAAGGAAGAAACAGACCCAACTGCTGACCAGAGTGAGCTATCATCCTGGGGAGGTGAGGCCAGTTCTTTCCTAGCTCATTCCAATGGACCCTCCCTGCAATCTGACCTCTTCCTGCTATGGTTTATGTTGTGGTTTGAATGTGAAATGTCTCCATAGGTTCATGTTTGAACATTTGGTCCCTAGGTGGTGATGCTGTTTGGGTAGGTAGAAGCTCACTGGAGGGGTAAGCCTTGAGGGTTTATAGCCTGGTCTTCCATTTCCTGTTGACTGTTTGCTTCCTGACTGCAGACAGGCCTCCTGCTCCCACCTCCATGCCTTCCCTGCCAGATGGAATGGTCCCTTCAACTATAGCCCTCAAATTCCTTCTTGCCAGGTATGTTATCATAGAACAAGAAAAGTAACTAATGCAGTGAACCTCCGAGGCTGACCAAGGGAGACCAACTGCTTGGGGGCTTGGACGGGGTCAGGCTATAGGAGTCAGAACGCACTAACTGTGGACTTGACTTGACCTCAGTGATAATGGTACCCAAGAAGAGAGCTGCTTGTACTGTGGCCCCTCCCAACTCCTGGGGGAGGCACAGCATGCTGAGGCATTTATTTTCTGTTTCTTCTCCCTCCCTCCTTCCCTCCCTCCTGCCCTTCTTTTTTAGAGAGAGTTTCACTTTATAGTGCTGACTTGTCTGGAGCTCACTATGTAGACCAGGCTGGCTTTGAACTTGCAGTGATCCTCCTGCCTCTGCCTCCTGAGTGCTGGGATTATAAACATGCACCATTATATTCAGAGACTTGCCTTTTTTTCTTTTAAAATTTTATTATTAGTGTGTACGAGTGTGGTGACACCACACTTGTGTGGAGGTCAGAGGAAAACTTCATGGAATCGGTTTTCTCCTTCCACCTTTACATGGGTTCCAGATTTCAAACTCACATTACCAGGTTTGCCTGGCAAGTGTCTACCGGCTAAGCCATCCTGCTGGCTTCCTCCTCATTGCCACCAGAAGGTGTCCTGTCTTCTATGCAATGCCATCACTTTCCTCCAACACTGTCTGCAAAGCCGCTTTCCAATCTCTTAACCAAGGGAAGACCCCCGTCTTGAGCTGTTGGAGGAAGAGCCCATGTGTATCATATAAAGGATGTGAACCGTGGGAAATAATTTCCTTTAATCACAGAGAAAGCACACCAAATTGTAACAGAAGCCCTGGGGGAAGTTGCCAATGTGCAAAGCAATGCCTGGGGGCCCTGAGCACATTAGACATTTACAATGAAGTCAGCTAGGTTATGGGGTAGCATTCTCCAAAGACAAGTGACAGCGTACCACCCTGTGTGTCTGTGACTGGCTTCCTCTTCAGGCAGTTGTTTCTTTCCTCATTTGATGCTAGGGCTTGGGAGGCTGGTGGATGATCACATGGAAAAGAGGCCTCCGGGTCCTGCATCACAGAGGGGCTGATGCTGCAGATGGACACAGACTGGGTGCCTTGCAGGCCACACCCATGAAACTCAACATGACATAGGACCTCAGAACAAGTGTGAAGGAGTGGGACAATGGACAGATGGCAGCTGTTTCTTTAGACTCTAGGGTTCTACACAACTTCCTAAAGGCATGCTGAGAGATGGGCTTATCAGCAAAACTTTGCCATCCCGAAGGATAAAAGCTATTCTTCTAGTTTTTAGGTTTCAAACAAAAGGACAAGAGAAAAAGGAAAAAAAGCCGCAACTCAATAATTATTTGGAATATTGTGGCACTTTACCAATCTCTTTGCTTATATATATATATTATATAATATATGGCAGAGTAAACATAACCCTGTCGATATAAACTTTCATCATAGATAACTGTAGACTGTACACTCTCAGAATACAGAAAGTATCCAGGCTATCATACACATTTCATCTTTAAAAATAATCTAACAGTCATACTCTCTGGCTAGTAACAAACTATGAACATCTTCTGAGAATACAGAGGAAGCTCTGGGATTAATAGTAAATTCTCTGACGTGCTCCCCCACCCCCCCCATTCAGTATCATCAATGAACACATTTCTGCAAAAGCATCGCCAGGACCATTCAGAATCAGGAAAAGAAAGGAGTATGTTCCTTTCACCAAATGGGCTTTCAGCAAGAAGCGATGGAACGTATGTGTTTGTTTTTACCTTGGCAAAAGAAAACGAAGCACAAACGTGGCATTGTAGGTGTGGGCCCGTGCAAATGCATGTTTTGTTAAGAGGGGGTGTTTTAGGCTCACCCGCTCCCCAAACCACAATCAGCATGCAGGTTGTTGTCAACTATGGGATTAGAGATAATCACAGATAATTGGCAGTGCACCTCTTTTGTGTAACCGTGATCACTAAGGCAGGATTATGTGACCTTGTAGAGAATAACAGTAATTTGTCAGATGCAAGTTTACACAGAGTGGACCTGTGACTTACTGTCTAAAAAAGGAAAAGAACTTCAAAACAAAGATTCCCTAAATTCACAGTTCAGTTGAAAACAAACTGTTAAGCTTTTAGAAATATATTTGAAACTATGAGACTGCCCTGTGTTTGCTATATGAACATTTTTAAAAAGTTCCCACCCCTAAAAATTGGCCACTTGTTTTCCTTATCCCAGGTAGCAACCTCACCAATTAGCTACCATGGTTGATGCCTGCTTAAGTCCAGCCACCAAGGTCATTCATGTATAGTGTGATTATTTTCAAGGTCATACTTTTAAATTCTTCAACAGTCAACCAGGAAGGTGAGGGGCCTTTCAGCCTTGGTCCATGTATTGGACGGTGGTCCTGGCAGCAGGTATACAGCAGACGTCCAGGGATCCTGGGCACTTTCCACTGGAGGTGGCTTGGCTGCTGTGAGTTGGCCTGTAGGTTCTGCACCCAGCTGTGGTATAATTTGCAAATCCACACAAGGTTCTTCTCTCAGGAGCACATGGAAGCCGACTTTGCTGACTGGAGACCAGCTGAGGCGGTAGAGGCAGCTCCTCAGCCCAGCCACAAACAGACGCCAGGGGCAATTTGTGTGTGCAATTTGTGTGGAGCCAATGCAGGAGGGAACCAGGAAGTTCCCGGATGCATTCCCTCACAGGGTGTTTCATACCACGGAACCCTTGGAGGATGACAGGTGGATGGACTGAATCCTAATGGCCAACGTCCTCTGTAAGTCCTGAAGCACATCCTGGCCCGTCCCTTCACCATTTTTGTCATAGAGGAGCTGCTTGAATGCTTCGTTTTCAATGAGGACCATCATATTTTTGAGAAAGTAGCCTTCGCAATATGAGGAGAGCTCTGTGACCCCAAGGAACTGTTGGGAGGGAAGATAAAGCGAGTGGTTATACCGCTCTGCTGAGGATGGTGAACACCTGCTCAGCTGGGTTGGTCCTCATCCTCCATCCTTCGTACCCTGCTCCCCAGCAGCTTCGCTGCTCCCCCTCAAAGGGCTTTAGTTCTTTCTTCTATCCCTTGGCCCCGTGAGAGTCCAATCACTTCTCTGGGCCTCAGTTTCCCAGGCTACAGAATGGGTGGGGTAGACAAGGGGTACCACTTAGGACATGGCTATAATTGGGATTCTATGGTCTTCAAGACCTGTGAGGTTGAAGAAGTGATCAGAAAACTGGTAAAACTGTTGTCTTATCACACATGTCCACATCCAGGTACAGCTGGGAGAGATCCTAGCCACGTGCTCACTCCTCCAACACAAGCCCTGCTCTTGGGTGTTGGGGTACATGGCCTTGTTCTCTAGTTAGGAAACTGAGGCTCAGAGTCACCTAGCTTAGATTCTGTGGAGAGAACTCTCCCTCACCACACCTGGAGCTTGCTTTGTAGATAGTGTCAGCACAAGTTAGTGTAAGTGGAGAGTAATAACACAACATACTTACATTTATAGTATCTGGTAATATTAATTGAATGGTGACTCTATACCAGCATCTGTCTATCTTTTTCATACAACCCAAGTGAGACTGGTGCTGTCCTCTCCTAGACCAGAGATTTGTACTATAGGCTCCTGGGACAAATTTGGCCCACTATTTGTTTTTATAAATGAATTTTTATCAGAATATAGTCACACTATTTTCCTATTATGTATATTTTTTTCTTTAATGCAGATAGAATCGAGTAGGGACAAAAACAAAACAAAAAACCAAAACAACCCTCTATGGCCTTCAAAGCTGAAAATAATTAACTGGTCTTTTACAGAATATGGTTGCTGATCCTTATCCTTGATAATTTCTTTCACAAGTAGAGATAATATCTTAGTAATTTCTTTTCTGAGACAGGGTCTCATGCTGGCCTTGAACTTGCTATGTAGTTAAAGATGGCTTTGAACTCCTCATTCAACTGCCTCTGCCTCTAGAGTGTTGGAATTACAGGTGTGAGCCACCAGGCCTGGCATGTTTTTATAAATTTCTTATTATGTTTTGATGACTAGAGTCCTAGTAAAGAATGGGTGGTCAGTAAACACTAGGAAAGGAATCTTGCGGATCCCAAACCCCTCCTCTTTCTAGCATGGTTCCTGGCAAACCTTACTGAATTAGATGAGATTCAACTGGATGAATCAGCTTTGTTTTATTTCTTTTTTAAAAAATTATTTGTTGGGCTAGAGAGATGGCTCAGCAGTTAAGAACACTGGATGTTCTTGCAGAAGACCTGGGTTCAAATCCTAGCACCCATATGGCAGCTAACAACTGTCCACAACTCCAGTTCCAGGGGATCTGACACCCTCTTCTGTCTTCCGTGGGCATTGTACAACACGGGTGTACTTACATACATGCAGGTAATACATACATACACATAAAAATAATAAATAAAATAATTTAAAAAATTATTTATTTAATAACCCCATAATTAGAAGAAGCATTTCATTACAACAGCATTGACATATTCAATAACAATTTCCAGAGCTAAGATGCATCTCTTTCAAAATTGCCTGTAAATTTTTAGGTTTACAGTTGAATTAATACACTTATATAATATTGCACTCAGTATAAACCCTATAAGATATAAAACTGAATGAGGTTTTAACCTTTAAAAAGATCTCCATTTCATTATTAAAATATACTGTTGTTTCATATGGAAAAACTTATTTTTAATACAACTAACAGATGTTTGCACATGTGTCTCTAATCTCTATATGTCTGATTATTACTAGTCACACTATAGTCATAAACACAATATGGTATTGGCACAAAAATAGACGCATAGACCAATGGAAGAAAATTGAAGACCCAAATATGAGTAATTGCAATTTTAGCCACCTGATATTTGACAAAGGGGCCAAGAACATTCACTGGAAGAAAGACAGCATGTTCAGCAAATGGTGCTGGCAAAACTGGATCTCCACCTGTAGAAGAATGAAACTAAACCCCTATCTTTTACCTTCCACAAAAGTCAGCTCCAAATGGATCAAAGACCTCAATGTGAAGCCTGAAACTCTGAAACTGGTAGAAGAAAACATTGGCAATAACCTATAAGATATAGGTGTAGGATGGGCTGGCTCAGCGGTTAAGAACACTGGCTGTTGTTGCAGAAGACCCGGGTTCAAATCCTGACACCCACATGGCAGCTAACAAGTGTCTGTAACTCCAGTTCCAAAGGATCCAACAGCCTCTTCTGTCCTCCACAAGCATTGCACGACATGGGTGCACTTAACTACATGCAGGCAATACATGCATACACATATAATAAAAATAAATAAAATATTAAAAAAAAGATACAGGAGTAGGAAAGGATTTTCTAAATCGGACATCAATTGCTCAGGAAACAAGGTCAAGAATCAACAAATGGGACCTCATTAAACTAAAAAGTTTCTGTAGCTCAAAAGAAGCAACCAAGGAAGTGAAGAGAAAACTCACAGAATGGGAGAAAATCTTCACCAGTCTTTACCAGGGACACATCTGACAGAGGTTTAATATCCAGAATGTATAATGAACTCAAAAAAACAGAATCAAGACAAGAAGGAACCCAATTAAAGGACGGACTAAGGCGCTGAACAGAGTTCTCAAAAGAAAAAAAAAAGATGGCTAAGAAGCATCTTAAAAGGTGCTCAACATTATTAGCAATTAGGGAAATGCAAATTAAAACCACTTTAAGATTTCATCTTACCCCAGTCAGACTGCCTAAGATCAAGAGAACAAATGATACCAAATGTTGGAGAGGATGTGGGGAAAGGGGAACACTCATCCACTGCTGGTGGGATTACAAACTTGTTCAACCCTAGGCCAAAAAAACAAAAACAAAAACAAAAACAAAACAAAACAAAAAAGCCCCACAAAACTACAAATGAACCTACCATTTGACCCAGTTATACCACTCCTTGGCGTATACCCAAAGAACTCATCCTATTGCAGAGATACTTGTACATCCACGGTTCTTGCTGCTCTTTTCACAATAGCTAAGAGATGGAAGCAACCTAGGTGTCCCTCAATTGATGAGTGGATAATGAAAATGTGGTTCATTTATATGATGGAGTTTTACTCAGCAGTAAAAAAAGATGAAGTCATGAAATTTGCAGGTAAGTGGATGGAACTAGAAACTTATACTAAGTGAAGTAACACAGACTCAGAAAAACAATGTTCTCCGTCATACGTGGCTCCTAGCACCAAATCCTTATAAGTGAGTATGTATCCAGACATAACTATTGGAACCAGGATAATGAAAAGGAACAGGGAGGTAAAGGAAAGGAAAGAATCTGAAAGAGAAGAACAGTAGGAAACAGGTGTTAATAAGGGAGATATGGATAAAAATGGGGTTATTTTAAGGGGAAGGGGGAGGGTTATACAAGGAATCTTGGGGATAAAAGGAAGGAAGGAGCTCAAGAGAGGTGGAAACATAGGAGAAGGATATTATTAAGGAGAAATGGGAAAAATGGGGGCACTTTAAATGGGGAAACCACCGTGGAAGGGTTAGACAATGGAGAGATAAATAACGCCTAGCTAGTTTTTCAAAAAACAGAGGGAACCATATTAGTCCAACAACATACTGACAAATTATACATACAACTAGCTCAAGGAACATAATATATGTCTAGTCAATGTTTATCTGAGAAACTTTGGTCTTTGCCAAAGCTTTATGTACATAGCATATGGTAATTAAAAGTACCAGACTGGTGGAACTAACCTTTTTGGATGTTTAACAGCCATACTTTGAGACCTATACTAATGTGGTCAGAGGGACTTAAAGGACAGTTTTTGGTCCTTTCCCTGCAAGGTTGACCAAGTTCCAGGGGACTATGGAGCATCTCTCAAAATGTCCTGTAACTGCAGTGAGTCACCTGTCCTCTTGATCAAGGAGGCCATGGAGACCCCACCAGATGGACTTGAACAAGTGTCCAGTCTACAAAGAAGAGGGTCAACACAGAGGAAACATTTCCTCCATGCTTCCAAGTAAAGCCATCCATGGTCGAGCAGGACCTTTGACTTATCCATATAGATGGAACTGGTGGAGGAAAGGAGCCAG
This sequence comes from Nannospalax galili, assembly GCF_000622305.1. Taxonomy (NCBI): domain Eukaryota; kingdom Metazoa; phylum Chordata; class Mammalia; order Rodentia; family Spalacidae; genus Nannospalax; species Nannospalax galili. Next base: position 4,035,343 of record NW_008346683.1, read on the forward strand.
GGGCTCCTCCTAAGCCCATGTGACCCCTGAGGAACAGATCCTTAAACGACCTTAAGAGTGAAAATATATCGGTTTATCTGTGCCAACTGCATGGTCTTAAGTACCCCTAACGAAACTAAAACCAAAGATTAAAGGGATCAATACAATTCTTTAAGAGTCCATTTTTAAAAAAATTTTAAACACAGATACCCTGAAAGGAACACCATAGGCTCAAGACTGAGCTGTGTGGGACAGCTTGCTAGGAAAAAGAGATACTAAGCCCCACATTGATGGGCTGGGTTTCTCATCTGTGTAAAATACCAGGGTGGCCAAAGGGATTCTCAGATAGTAAGCCGGCATAGAGCTGGGAAAATGAACAGCAGATCTCAATCTTATCCAAAGGAATATTGACAACTGATTATTGCTAGATGAGGAACAGCTGACCCTTCTAAAACAAAGCCCTCTAGTTAGGCTGACTAGATTCACCAGAAGGGCAAGTAGTGGGGAATGGCTGGGGGTGCTGACAACACAGCAGACAGTAGCAGGGATATCAGAGTATAAGGGCTCTAGTTGGGGGAGGGAGGCTATGGGAGGGTA
>NW_008346683.1:4036280-4095954 GCF_000622305.1 Nannospalax galili
AATTTTGAAGGAGATGCATCTTAGCTCTGGAAATTGTTATTGAATATGTCAATTCTGTTATAATGAAATGCTTCTTCTGATTGTGTGGTTATTAAATAAATAATTAAAAAAAATTCCACAGTATAGAGGTGGCACTACAGAGATCCTTGCTGACATTTGGAAGGTGGCTGTTAGCATTGAAATGGCTGCATTGCCTATGGTTCAAAGTAAGTGCTGCTTTCTTGGTTTTTCTACCTGTTACTGCAGGACAGTCAATCTGCCAACACATCTGTCAGGAACAGAATCCCTGTGGCTGGAGTTCATTTACCAGGCTGCAGCGTCCACAGCTCAGGGAAGCCATGTACACACGGGGAGGTGGCAGCTAGTCCCACCCTGCCACTCATGCACATATCACAGAAGGCAGATGTTGATATTGGAGCCACTCCAGGATGGTACCTGTGAGGCGGAGGCTGGTGTCTGTCAAAGCTGAGGCCCTGGCTGCAAGGGTATGCCATGAAGAGCATGCTTCCCTGCCACAGGTGTTCTGGGCTTGTATTCCCTTCAGGGACTCACAAGGCACAGTGCTACATTATTAAATCCTGACACGCACAGTAGAAACTGCCTGTTAAGGAGCCTCATTGGACTGTGATGGGACTCACTGTCAAGGTGACAGGCCACAGAAAAGCCACCTGTGGATGTCAAGTTCCTGGGGAACTTGAATGACCATGGTCAAGGGGTTAGCGGGGGACAATGGATACTCAGGCTTCTCTGGGTGGCCTTATGCAAAGCAACCTGTTTAAGATGAAAACAAATACTGCTTAGCTGGGGTACAGATCTGGAATTCCAGACTTCAAGAGGTTGAAACAGAAGACTGAATGTTCAAATCAACTACACAGTGAGACTCTGTCTCAAGAAGAAAAATACCAGATTTGGGTGTAATCCTCACTACCTCTGTGTTTTGTGTGTGTGTGTGTGTGTGTGTGTGTGTGTGTGCACTTGTGTACTCGTGGAGGCCAGGGGTTGATATCAATTATTTTCCTCAATCAGTCTTCAACTTAGATTTTGAGACAGGCCCTCTCACTGAACCTGGAGCTCACCAATTTATGGAGACCAGCTGTCCAGAGCACTCCAAGACTCTCTTGTCGCCACCTCCCAGAGTGAGTATTACAGGCATGTGCTATAATGCCTCCCTTTTTTTGTGGGTTCTGGGGATCTGAACTCAGGTCTTCATGCTTGGGAAGCAAGCACTTTATGGATTGAGCTACTCCAAGATCTCTTAATCTCTTTAGGGAATCAAGATTTCCAAATTCATACTCAAGCCCAGAAAATACCAGAAAGGAGAGGAGAGGAGAGGAGAGGAGAGGAGAGCATCTGTCTATCATCTATCTATGAAGGGGAGAGAGAGAGAGAGAGAGAGAGAGAGAGAAAGAGAGAGAAAGAGAGAGAGAGAACTTCCTGCCTCCCAGGTAAATAAAAATATGTGAATGAGAGTTTCCAGGGCGATCAACCAATTAGAGCTTCAGTGATTGTGGAGAGGTTTGGAATGTTGCAGGTCCAGAGTCAAATTACCAGTTATCTTGAGCCATCTTTAGCAGACCACCAGCCTCCACAAACCCAAGGGCTAAAGAGCCTGTCAGATAACATCTAAAGCCTATAGCAGAATTCTCCTCACTGCACTATAGCCTACCTCTTGGATGTGGGCTCCACCAATGTATTTGAAAGTGTCTCTGTTAATGACTTTGTTTGCTTTGTTATTATAAAAACTTCATGAAACTGTTATGGTGTCAGAACAAGGAATTTGGAGTAATCTGAATCTGTGTTCCTGGGTCATGGTCACTCATAATTTGGCTCCAGAATAAACTGTCTCTTAGGCCCTTTGGGGTGAGAGTTGTGCTTTTATGTCGACAAATAAAAACAAGTAAAATTTAAAATACATGCACACACATATGCCAGATTTTGTTTATCTGTTCATCTTTCAGTGGGCATGTGGGTAGTTTCCACCTTTTGGCTATTGTAAGTAATGCTATTCTGGACATAGGGATACACACTTCTGAGCCCCTGATTTGGGGCCTTTGGGGTATTTGTCAAAAGCACAGAACTGAGATTTGAATCCAGATTTGTCACTCTCTGACACACAGGTTAACCCATGTTTTCTGTATAGCATAGGAAGTATCTAGTTATTTAAAATTATATCCATATATAATACAATGGACTATGTACTGGAGTGCTACTCAGAGTTAAAAAGGAAGGGAATTCTGATGTATGCAAAGCATTGGATGAAGACTGAAGACATTATGTTGATAGAAAGCTGGCCACAAAAGGACAAACAGTATATGATTTCACTTGTATGGAGTGCCTAGGGAGTCAAATTCCCCAGAGACAGGAAGTGGAATGGTGCTTACCGGCAGGTGGAAGGAGAGAAGGGAGAGTCAGTGTTTAAAGGCGGAGTTTTGGAAAAGTTTGAGAAGATGAAAAAAAGCTCTGGAGGTGGAAGGTGGTGAAGGCTACACGATACGCATGTCCACTTAAGGGCTAGGTGGTATAGTACACACATGTATGTGTATATATATATTTACCAAGAGTTTTTCACATATATATGAAAAACTCTTGGTATCAGCTGTGTGATGGTAAGCAAGTTGCTTCACCTCCCTGAGCCTTGTTCTCCTTATGACTTGGAGTAAAGATGACATTTACCCAGAAGGTTGTGGTGAGGATTTAAGATGATGTACAAGGCTTTTAGTACAAGAGCTGCACGTTAAAAAAAGGGCTCGCTGCTGAGGGATGTAACTCAGTGGTAGAGTGCTTGACCAGCATGTATGAGGTCCTTGGTTCAATCCCCAGTAATGGCAAAATAAATAAATAAATAAATAAATAAATAAATAAATAGGACTCACAGAACGTCATCTTTTGTTTAATTTTTGTTTGTTTTGAAACAGGGGCTATGTAGCCCAGGCTGGCCTTAAACTCAGGATCTTCTTGCCTGAGCCTCCTGCTGGGTCACAGTGTATGCTACTGCACCTGGCTCTGAACGCTGTCTTAAGCAGAAGATCACTTCTTAAAGGCAATGTGATCTCTCATAAGGACAGTATTATATCAAGTGTCACACTACAGAGCTGTGGTCCTGTGAGGCAGGTGTGCTGAGCTTTGGTTACTCAAAAGGGAAGAAATTTTAAGGGAAATCCTGGTCTTTACTGGTTTCATTGTTTCTTCCTAGCAACTGTGAGTCCCCCATGCTCAACACAGGAAATGACCTTGAGGGGTGCCTGGCCAAAATATTTTTCTTCTCTCTACTTGTGAAAGAAACTGGATAAAATCACTGGTTCCTAAAAACCGTGTGGAGACTGGCTTCAGGACAATGCCATCCTAGAGGTTGTGACAAATACAGATTTCTGGGCCCCTGCAGGGACTCTGTGGTGACAGAGGGCAACAATCAAGTATTTCTAAAGCTCCCCAGGCAATTCTGATTAGTGGTTAGCTGTTCCATCCACCTGGCCCCAGAGACCCCTGTTCTCTATCTTGGCCACATCTCAGAATCATCTGGACGCTTTAGAAAAGACACCCACCTGGGTGACTTCATTGGTCTGGGATGAGTCCTATGCACAGTGATTTTAAACGCATACCCAGGGGATACTAATGTGCATTGAGTCGGGAACAATCTAGAACAGGCATCAAGCATGGAGCTTGTGAAGCTGAGGGGGCTGGACCCTATTCCCAGAGTTTTCAGCTTGACAGATTTGAAGTGTGGCCTAACATTTGACATTTCTACGAAGTTCCAGGCTGCTTCAGAATTGGGGACCACATTTGATATCCATTGTTCTAGAACCTTCTATGTAAGATCACTTAGTAGCAGAGACATTAGCTGGAGGCTGGTTAGGACAGCAGAAGCCAGGACCCAGGCCAGGTCTGTGGAATCAGAGTCTGTGATGTCGTTATTGTGGAGAGCGGAGTTTGAGGAGCACTCTTTGAGAGCAACTTTCCTTGGCCTGCTTTCCAGTACTCAGGGAATAAAGAAAGTGGAGGAGGTATGCGATCTCAAGGAGGAAGGAGAGTCTATGGGCTGGGGATGTAGCTCAGTGGCAGATGCAATTGGCCAACATGTGCTGAGGCCCCGAGTCAATCCTCAGTCACATAAGACAGGAGAGTCTTGAATGCAAAGGCCCAGCCGTGGTATCAGGAAGGGGGCAGCTTACCTTGGCGTGGTTGTAAATATCAACACAGTTGTCAGTATTGATGCTTTTTGCACAGATGATCTCACAGTGTCGCTGCAGAGCCTCCAGTTGGAAAAATTTAGCAGCGGACAGAAGCTAGAATGCATAAAAAGAGCCTGTTAGTGGCAAAAGTGGGGAAGGAACAGAGTGCACGGCTGAGGGACAGGAACAAAGGTGCTGGATACACTACAGACATAAAGTGATCCTGGGGAACAGGCAGGCCCTGGTTATGAAGTTTACTGTGGGGTAGGGGCAGGGGACAGGGCAAGGTGAATCACGGGCACACCTGTTACAGCAGGTCAACCCCAAACACTCAATCATGCCCAGGGATGAGGATGAGCTAAGGAACCAATTAGCAAGGTAGGTATCAGTGTGGCGCCCTCCCTGCTCGTGCTGTCCAGGTCTCTACTCCAATGTCACACCCCATCTCAGGGACCTCCTTTACCCTGTCTTCTTTATCTCATATGGCTTCTGGAGCCAGATGCCATGTCACTCCTGCCTCCTTGTACAGAATCCAGGAAGGTGGGGTCTTTGTTCCATTGGACCGCTGAGGTCAGTGCCGAGCTATGGCAGGCTCCCAGAGGTGTGCTGCAAATGACAGGCTCTGGAAAGGGGAAGCCAGAGCTCTCCAAGGGGGATGGCAGAGTGGGGCTGGGACTGCCAGTGTTTATCATGAGCTTTCTGGTGATTGACTGATTGATGTATATACTTACTGATTTGAGACCCAGTTTCATTATGGAGTTCTAGCTAGCCTGGCACTTGAGCTATCTAGTCTAGACAGGCCTCAGACTTCTGGTGACCCTCCTGCCTTGGCCTTCCACGTGTTGGGATTACAGGCATGAGCTGCCATACCCAGTTGTAGCTCAAATGTACATTCATTCACTTCCATAACATCCCTCATGGAAGGGACTCTGAGGGATGCTGGGTGGGCAAACTTGGCCACGGGCTGGGATGGTGCTGCATCCTTGCTCCACAGGATAGGAGGTCGGGGCTTGCTGGTGGATCCTTCATCAGGCTGTTCATCCAGACCCTTTATCACAGCCTTTTTAACAGTTTTTAGAGCTGTTCTTCACCCACGGGAAGCTAGAACAGCCAACAGCAGAGTGGGCCCCTTACCTCCATGATCTCGTTGTTCTTAATGAGAAGTGACTCTGGACCCCCATAGTAGAGATACTGCATGACCAGCTAGAAGGAAGAGGACAAGGTGAGCAAAGCCTCCACCACACAGTTCCTGTGAAAGCCTTCACGCCATTCTAGAACACCACTCTGCTACTGGTTGGGGCAAATGCCATTTGAACAGGTTTTCCAGATGGCACCCTACAATTATCACCCTATAGTTTCCAGCTCCTGCCTCCAGTGTACCAACAGGGCCAAACTCACACCCTGAGAAACCCATGACAGGCTTCCCTCCTCTGGACAATCACCAAGAGGCACCTGTGCTCTTCCCACCTGGTCAGGCTGTACAGAAGGCACAGCTCAGGCCGCCTGACTCAAACCATCCTGAAGTCCCAGAGGGCCACTCCAGGCAGTAAGCTTTTTATTACAACTTGACAGGACCACAGGGGTGGCTGTGAGGCGTTCACTGATGTTGGTGTGACTGATGCAAGCCAGGCTGTCTCTCGTCATGTGACTCCTGATGTCTGAATAGTGCACAAAGTTGTAGAATTGTGCAAATGCATGTCCTTGAAATGAATGAGACTCACAAATGTGTCTGAATTTAGTGTCACTGCCTCCCATGACAACCAAGTACTCCTTTGTGGGTGGCATATGCTCTTTCCAGTTTGTTCCAGTCCCTCCACTTCCAACTACCTTCCACCTGCTTGCCTGATGAATGGCTTTCCCTGCCTGGTGCCTGGGCAAATCTGCAGACTGGTTATATCCCATATTGGGGTAACCTATAGATGGAGGATCTTGGATTGTGTGCCATGCTGTGGTCCCTTTGGGTTCTGACTATCTGAGACCAGCAGTTAAGATCTAGGAATTTGGAGGTGACCTGCCTTAGTTTCACTGGTGAAGTGGGAATGTTGTTGGTTACATGGGGTAAGGGAGGGTTTAGTGAGTTACCATTTGGAACAGGCCCAGGAAAGTGCCCAGTAAATGTGAGCTCCCAAATGTTCTCTGAGGTTGAAAACTTCATCTGCTTCCACCACATGCCACCCTTTCTCACTAGGCCACTGGAGACGATTTGTAATTATTCTCAATCTACTTTTCGTCTGTGAGTGGTTAAAGTAATGATGGCTTTAGAAAAATATTGAGCAAAGCTTGATGGAGATATATTCGTAGAACAACAACAAAACTATTTAAAATGTTTGGTACCATGGTGTTTAGCAGAGTCACAATGTTGTACAACCACTGCCATGGGAGAATTCTGGAACATTCCTCACATTCCCAAAGAAACTACCGATTATCAGATCCTTCTGTCCCCTCAACAGCTGGCCTGGATATACCATGGAATTAACCAGTCTGGACATTTCACAGACGCTGGTTCTTGATAGGACCTGCTTTTTGTTTGTTTGCTTGTTTGAGAAAGATCTCACTTTGTAACCAGAAACTTTCTATGTATCCCAGGCTGGCCTCTAACTCATGCTCCACTTGCCTCCACCTACCAGGTGCTGGGATTACAGGTGTATGCCACTACGTCGAGCATATCAGTGCTCTGTGCACTGCCCACCCCCTCTTCCCCTCCACTTGCTTCTAGCAAAACCTCCCTGTGTTCTCCAGGCTCTGCCCACATTATTCCTTTTACCTGGACATGACCTTCTCTACCAGCTGAAGCTGGCTGTTCTCTGGGGTCCAGCTCAGTGAACCCTGAACTGGGGAGCTCAGGTCTCTTGTTTCAGGCAGTGTCTGTGTACAACTGTGTCCTTCCTCACAGGTGCCTGAGATTATAGATCCCTCGGTCAGCATGTATTCCCATGCTTAGCACAGTGCCTGGCACACAAACACTTTATTTTATTACTATTATTTGGATATAGGGTCTCATTTGGTAGCTCATGTTGTCCTAGAATTCACTATTTTAGCCCAGGCTGGCCTGGAATTCATGGCAATCCTCCTGTCTCAGTCTTTCAAGTGCTGAGACTGTAGGCACACACCAACATGTCTGGCTCACATGAACATTTTTCACATAAACATATCTCCTATGTCTGGGTCTCTCTGTACCGACTTGAGGTTTCCGAGACCACCACGTGCCTGCTGAAGAGGCACTGATGTCATTCAGGCCTTGGGAAAAACATGGCACTGGCGCCCTTCCCCTCCTACCATGGGGAGTTATAAGCATGGGAAATACTGTCACCAATGCTGAGCTATTGGCTTTATTAAAATCAATTTACTTTTCTAGCACCTCTGTTATAAGGTCAAACCAATAATAATAACAAGCACCCCCGTAATATCCACCCCCAACATGGGCTCTTTCTTTACAAAGCACATTTCTATCATGTTGTCTCATTTATTCAAGGTTGAGCCACGGCCTGAAATTGCTGCATTGGGAGGCGGGGGGAGATCCTGGGGCTAGTGGAACTTAAATTGGGCCATCTCAGGCTCCGTCCATATTCTGCTAGTACAAGTGTTTTTCTCTAAGTGGGTAACACGAGCTCTCATTAGATCGAAGGCCTGCAAGACGGAGCTGTTTTTCTTGGCCACTGCCAACCCATGTGAGACAACTTGAATGGCATTCACAGCCTGGTGGAGCCCAGCTCCAGGTGCGGCCTCAGTGGGTTGGCTCTTGCAAACATGTGATGTTAAACGTGTGAGGGAGGAAATGCAGCACAGTATCAATTACTAAAAATTCTTCTGCCCAGAACACACATGAAGTGCACAGGCCCCTTGGGAGCCTCCTTGTGGGTCGAATTGATCCTTCCTTGGCCTATTTCAAGCCACAAATGAGGCTTTTCTTCTTTTATGGGGAAGGGGCAGGCACACAGATAGGTCTTCAGGGCCTGATAAATCTTCCCTTCCCATTACAGGAACTTGAGGCTAATGTGGCCAGCAAACCTTCCTTGTCGGAAGCAATTACAGGCCTGGGGATCCCTCTGAGGCTGGCCTTTCCCATGCAGGGCTCTGACAGCAAGTCCACTGGGCAAACATTAATTTACCGAGTGTGAGGCCTTTGGACGCTTCTTAGAGGTGTGTGCACACACATACACACACTCCTTTTTTCTGCCTTCAGCTAATACACCAACTCTAACAGGTCCTGCGAGGCTTTCTACAGCTAGTGACTTCAGGGAGGGTCCATGTTCTCATGGAAGGAAGGAAACAAAAGAACTAGGTTCGGGTTGACCCTCAGCTCTGCTAGCAGCAGCTGTGGGAACTCTGGCCAACTCCTTTCAGAGTTCCTGGGAGGGGAGTTGGGAGAATCGAAGAGCACAGTGGGCAGTAGCAGCCCTCTGAGTGGGACCCCTGGGCCCAGCAGCATCAGCACTAAGGGGCTCATGCTGGAAATGAGAATTCTTGTGTCTATAGAGTCAGGCTCTAGGGGGCGAGAACCCTGGGAGTCTGCATCCAACATGTTTTCTATGTTTTAACAAGCATCCTAGCCATCTCTGTGGGATTCAGATACCTGCGAATGTGCAGAAGATGCTGTAACCATGGTGCTGTTTCCCAGCCCTGGTGGCATGATGGGAGAAGGGATGTGAGAAGGCCAAGGCTGGGCCCTGCACATCCTGAGATTCTGACTTCATGGGTCTGATGTACAGACTGGACATTCAGGGGGGATATTTCAAAGCTTCTCAGGCAATTACACTGTGCAGCGAGGCTGAGGGAATGGGAGCTGTGCTCTTTAGCATGATTTTAAAAAATATTTTATTATTTTTATTTTATGTGTATAAGTGTATTGCCTGCATGTGTGTAAGTGCACCTGTGTCGTGCAATGCCCACAGAATCAGAAGAAGGTGTTAGATTCCCCTGGAACTGGAGTTACTGACAGTTGTTAGCTGCCATGTGGGTGCTGGGAATCAAAGCCCGGGTCCTCTACAAGACCAGTCAGTGCTCTTCACTGCTGAGCCATCTCTCTGCCTCCTCTCTAGTATGATTTTTATTACGGCCAAGAACCAAGTTCCCGAGCTTTACTATGAGACAAATTTGAACTGGGTTGAAACCCTGCTCTATTTCTAACAGGTCAGGAACTTGGATAAATCATTTAAGTTCTTTACACATGATCTTCTCTCTGCTTCGAATGTTCTAGCCCCCTTCTTGGGCCTGAAGCCTTCCTTTGGCTCCCAGGCATTTCCTTGGCCTTTGATATTTCAGTTCCCAACCCTGTCCCCATGTCCTTGGTCTGAGCTGCTACTGCACTGTGGCTGTGAAAAAAAGTCTTCTCCATTACCCTGCCTCCCCCCACAGAATACTGTAGCTGACTAGTGACTCAGCTACTCTCTAGACTATGAGTCTTTGGGAGAGGATGTCCCTTACCCTTGAGTCCCCTTCTTCCAGCCCAGAGTTGAGGCCAGTGGGCACTGGGCCTCTGTGACTGCTGTAGGGTTGAAGGACATGAGGCACAGAGTAAGTGAGCCTGGAGCACAGGTGACTGGCAGCTCTCTGTGCAGGAGCATCCCAGGTATTAGGCCCCAGGCTGAGGGCTGAAGGCTACCCCAGGGCTCACCTGGAAGATGGGGTACTTCACGTAGCCGATTTCTATGCAGGTGCTGTCATTTGTTGGCTTGCTGGAGAGGAGCGCCTTGAACCTGAATGAGACACACAAGGGAGATCAAAAGACTTGCCCCTGCCCCTGCAGCCTGCCCAGACTTGGGTCTCTTCATGACAGAAATCCCTGCACCCTGACTCTGAAACACAGCAAAGATATATAGCCATCAGTGTCTTCATTTAAAGCTAAACTCAGTGCTTGGAACTCCTTTCCCAAACTGGCCACCCGGAGGGATGCTCACCTTTTAAGGCCCCATGCACTTTCCAGCACCAACATGGGGCTGTCTCTGCATGGTGCCTGTCCTGAGCACAGGCCCTGGCTCTGGTACTCAGGGAACTGTTACCCGTTTCTCACTCCTGCCATACAAGTTTGCTCCCTGGGGGAAAAGGGGTTTCTGTGGCTTCTGTTTTTGTGTGACATAATACCTCAGGCATTTAGCCCACACTTGCTAACAGGGGGAGGGTCTCTCCAGGGGTGCTTGACCATCTTACGCTTTAGAGGCAAAGCCCCTGGAGGGCAGGGACCCCAGCAGTATTCAGTGACACACCCAGAGGACGAGGTTTTAAAGTGAATAAGCTAAGTTGTGTTGCTCTTTTAAAACTTTTCACTTTAAAAAGATGACAGGTTAAGCTGGACGTGGCTGGGCGTGGTAGCACACGCCTTTAGTCCCAGCACTCAGGAGGCAGAGGCAGGCAGATCTCTGAGAGTTCAAGCCCAGCCTGGTCTACATAGTGATCTCTCGGGAGTTAGAGGCAGGCAGATCTCCGCGAGTTCTAAGCCAACTGGGGCCACGGGGAGACCCTGTCTCAAAAAGACCAAAAAAAAAAAAAAAAAAAAAAAAAAAAAAAAAAGATGACAGGTTTATAGAAGAGCCCCAGACGAAACAAGGAGGTCATGTTTCCTCTCACTGCAGTTTCCCCTAGTGCTGATACCTCTGGGACCACAGTACCTTGAGGAAAACTGAGACCTTGACACCAGCACAGCGTGGAACTGCCAGTCTGGTGCCACCAACTAAGAATCACTCAGGAGGGTGTGTTTTTCTGTGGTGGCAAAGCAAGTGCCTTTGGTTTTGGCACAGGGGCACTGCAGATGTCAGGTGCTTACGAGTCACCATTCCCTGAGAAAATTTCTGGAAGGGCTTCTCTGTCTGCATTGCTAGGGCCTGACCCCACTTAGGGGCCCTCTACTCCCCTCCCAGTGGCCTGTCTCTCCTTTGCCTGGCTTCACTGCTCCCTGTGGGGAGCTGGATACTGTGGCTCTGCATGGTGTCCCCATCACAGGAGTCAGCAGCAGAGAGCAGGGAGGATGGGACCTTCTTCACCTCTTCCCTCCCTCTCTGCTACCTTCCCTCACTCTCTGCTACCCTCCCTCCCTCCTTCCTTCTCTCCCTCTCATGCTGTGGATAGAATCTAGGCCTCATACATGCTAAGAATGTGCTGTTCATCTGGGCTGTGTCCCAGTACAGTCTTTCTGCATGATATTCTCATTGGTTAACTGTACAGTTAAGGGAAGGGAAGGACAGGAACCTTGCATCTTGGTGGCTTATGTCAAATCTGTCCCCTGACACTTGGAGAATGGGCTTCTTCAGACTGCCACATAAGGAGTCTCAAGCTGTCCACTGTATAAGGGTGTCTCCTCACAGACCTCTACATCTGCCAAGACAAGAGGGTACCTTGTTCTAGGTTGCAAAAAGAGGTACCCTGTACTTTGAGATCCTTGATTTCAAGAAGATGCTCTGTTAGCCCAGTGAAGATAGCACCAACATTGAACTTCAAAGAAAAGGAATATGAAGCCAGGTGTGGTGGGCACACTTTTAAATCCCAGCACTCAGAAGGCAGAAGCCGGCAGATCTCTGTGAGTTTGAGGCCAGCCTGGTCTACATAGCAAGTTCCTGGCCAGCTGGGGCTACAAGGAGACTCTGTCTCAAAAAGATTAAAAAAAAAATGTAATATGGGTTACGCATGTATCTTGGTTGGTAGAGTGCTAGCCTCTCATGCATGAGGCCTTGGGTTTGATCCCCAGTATAAAATAAATTGGGTGTGGTGGCACATGACTGTGATCCCAGCACTGGGGAGGTAGAAGCAGGAGGATCAGGAGTTCAAGGCCAGCTTCACTACATAATGAGTTCAAGGACATGAGACCCTATCTCAAAAAAGAAAAAAAGCAGCATTAGCAACAGATACAGACATGATCCAGCCACATGCAAGGTCAACTGTACATACCTGGGAGAGGCTGTGAATAACAGCACTTTGTGAGCATAAAACGGCCTTCCTTCTACCAGAAAGGTCACATCGGACATTTCTTTATTGTTAAGAAAATGAGGATCTACAAGAGGAAGAAGGAAAGGAGCATTAGTGGAAATGCGGGCGAGGTGCTTCCTGTGGTGGAAGGTATGGAAGCCGACACAGACACATGGTGATCTACTGCTCACGGGTGACACAAGAGCTGGTACTCATCATAGGGCAGATGTGTCACTGCCCTCCATCTCATCACAGGAGATGCTCATCACTGACCTGAGGTTAGAAGCAGCTCTTGGCTGGGGAGATGGCTCAGTGGGTGAAAGTGCTTGCCATGCAAGTGTGAGGACCTGCGTTCAATCCCCAGGACCCCCTGCAAAGCTGGACATGGTAGTGCTACAAGGAGATGGGAGGTGGAGACAGGAGAGTCCTTGAACCTTGTGGGGAGCTAGCCTGGTGCACACAGTAGCAAACAGGAGAGATGGCCCCAAAGTGGAAGGTGAGGACTGACAGACATTTGAGATTGGTCCTCTGACACCTAAACTCGTACTCATTAACACACACAAAGATAGAGGAGACCAGCAATAAGAAGAAAACACAGCAGCTTTCTCCACAGCAGACACATCTCCAGGCAGAGCTCAGAGCCTCTGGAGGATGAAAGGCATGTCTGTGCCGGCCACTCACCCACTCTTGGGCCTCCTTCTCTGGGCTCAGTTTTCCCTTGCCTGCTAGAAGTGGTTTAGAAGCTCAGATGCCACTTGCCACTGAGCTCCAGGTCCTTCTCTCCCAGCATAAGTGACAAAGAAGCCAGCACCCTCTGCCCGCATCTCTCCTGATAACAAAGACAACTTAGCTAATATGTACTTACTGAGTCTGATTCACAACATGTCAGGCCCACATGGGGATCACATGTTCCCCACTGTGCAGTAGAGGAAACTGAGGCATGTAGACATCACAGTGACTTGCAAGCCAGGGTCTGAAGTCAGACATTTTGATTCTATGGCCTGACTCATCAAACACAAGGCTTCTCCAGGTCACCTGCTATTTTAGTCATGGAGACTTGAGGCCCTTGCGGGTGGCAGTTGTGGCCAGCCCAGTACTTCTTCCCTGCTAGGGATAGTCACACTCTCTTGCCCCTATTCCTGGTCAGTCTCTACCCAGCAAGAACAAGGTGGCTCTAATCTCTGCTGAGTCTTGTGCTAGGCCACCTGCCTGCCAGCTGACTTGAGTTGCCCCACCTGGGGCTGGCCTTTCAGACTGCTCCTTGGGGTATAGACACCCACATTCTTGAGCAAACCTTTCGATAGCTCTCAGGAGATCTCAAACTTCTTTAAAAATGGTTTTTGATTTACTTATTTTTCAAAAATATTTTATTTATTATATTTTTAATTTTATGTGCATGAGAGTATTGCCTGCATGTATGTAAGTGCGCCCATGGAGGTCAGAAGAGGGTGTCGGATCTCTTGGAACTAGTTATGGATGATTGTTAGCTGCCATGTGGGTGCTGAGAACCGAACCCGGGTCCTCTGCAAGAGCAGTCAGTGTTCTTAACCAATGAGCCATTTTTCAGGCCCTGATTTACTTTTTTATTTTAAGTCTATGAGTGTTTTGCCTTCCTGTATGTAAGTGCACCTGTGCATACAATACCTGTGGAGGGCATCAGATCCCCTGGAACTGGAGTTATAGAAAGTTGTTAGCTGCCATGTGGGTGCTTGGATTCAAACCTGGGTCTTCTACAAGAACAGCCAGTGTTCTTAACCAGAAGAGGATGTTATGTCTTGTGGAACTGAAGTTAAGGATGGTTGTTAGCCACAATGTGTGTTTGGGGAACTGAACCTGAGTCCTCTGCAAGATCAGCCAGTGCTCTTAACTGTTGAGCCATCTCTCCATCCCCCAAGTCCAAACTCTTAACAAGACCACTTGTGACGGGACTCCTGCAGCTTTCTCGCCTCTCTTTAATTAAGACCCCTGCCGTCTTTCCTCTTGGTGCTAGCCTTGAAATTCTGACCTGTAGCTTGAAAAACCAGGGCCCTTTCACGGCTGGTGAGAGAAATTTCAACAAATTCAAATGTTCCCTTCCTACAGAAAACAGTTTATACCATGCCTTTGAAACCTTGAAAATATTCATGCTAACAAGGGGTCTCATAAGGACCCAGATGTTGGATGTTATTGACGATGGAAAAATGCCTGGCTGTCTTGAGGTGGGGAACCTGAGCCTGCTATTGCAGAAGCCTGACGTCCTGCTGTCTGGGGAGTGATAAAAAATTAACAATGAAGGATTCTTTTTCCTATAAATTTGGGACTGTCTCTGTTTCCCATTTCCTTCCCCTCTGCTCTGCCTGCAGCAGCCCCAGATCCTCTGGACGAGCTGGTGCTACAGCTCCCATCTCGGAGCTGGCCCTGCACAGTGAGGAATTACTGTCTTAGCAGATCTGGGTTTCAAGTCTCAGCCCTATCCTTTACTCATACTCAGAGTGGGACAGGCCATGCTTGCCTCCTGGCATATCTGGGGCTACTTGAGATGGAGGCCAGGTGCCTGGCTGGAGCTGGCTCAATGCAAGTGTTCAAAGAGTATCAAGTGATTAATTGTTCCCACAGGACTTCAGAGCACCCAGCCTGCCCTGCTCAGGTATGTCCTGCTCTTGTGTGTTTTATAAAAAATATTTTATTATTTTCATTTTATATGTATGAGTGTACTGTCTGCATGAGTGTACTGTCTGCATGTATGTGAGTGCATCTGTGTCGTGCAATGCCCATGGAGGTGAGAAGAGGGTGTCAGATTCCCTGGAACCAGAGTTACAGACAGTTGTTCGTTACCATGTGCGTACTGGGAATTGAGCCCGGGTCCTCTGGAAGAGCAGCCAGTGCTCTTAACTGCTGAGTCATCTCTCCAGTTCCCCTATTCTAGTTTTTATGGGTGTGCATGGTGGGGGCAGACACTGTTCCCTTCTCTTCCTTTCCTATAGAAGGACTTGTATTAGGCACACTGCTGGCTCATTAGCATCTCCTGCTTTTTCCTCCCCACTGATGAGGAAGACTTTGTGGGAAGCGCTCCTGTATTAAGCTTTATTTCTGTTGCTGTGATAAAATACCCTAACCAAAGCAACTTAGGGGAGAAAGGGTTTACTTTAGGTCTCAACTCTAGGTTACAGCCCATCGCTTTGGGGAAGTCAGGTTGCAGCTAGTCATGAGCAGAGAGAGAATGAAGGCACATATGCTTGTGCTCAGCTCACTCTCTCATTTTATACAAACCTAGGGAATGGTGCCACCCACGTTTAGGTTAGATCTTCCCACACCAATCACGGAATCAAGACACTTCCCCATAGACATGCCCACAGGCCAGTCTAATCTAGACAATCCTTCACTGGCACTCTCTTCCTAGGTGAGTCTCCATTGTGTCAAGTTGACAATTAAAACTAACTCACAGCCACCATGGACAGTGGGGCTGTCTATCAGAATCTCCTCTGCATGGGAGATCCATGGAGTCTTAGCTGACCCTGCTGCGGGTGACTGAGGGTCCTATAGGTGAGGCACTAGACAGGTTCCTTGTCCAAAGAGATTCACCACCTACTGCGGGAGCTCTCATCTCTTGGGCCTGGCTTTTCCTATACCTGTCTCTCGTTTACCTTCCAAAACTCTGACCCTTTATTTGTTTCTGGCTTTTCCTTCCTTCCCATTCCTCATCCCACAGCTATCACCCGCATATACCTGGGCCACCACTCACCCAGGCGTGAGGTCTGTTTCCTCTTGATCTCCGTGAGCTTGGGGATGGGGTAGGGACCATAACAGTGAGTGAAGATGACACATAACTGCTGGCTGATTACCTCATTCTGTGGAGGAAAAAGAGGAGCTGGTCATGGGGGACTGTGGGTGGGCCAAGCCAGCTTGTCATCCAAGTCCCCCTGGAGCATACATGCCCTTGCCATCCCTGGACTGACCTGCTCTGTGAGTTCACTGTCTATTTCTAGCCAGTTCACTGCTGAGCACTTTAGAAATTCATAGACATTCTTCCATCTTGCCTGAATTATTTTCTAGCCATGTGAAATCAGGCTTTTGTAGCTCATGAATAGAAAGCCTTTACCCCCAATCCACCTTTATCAATACTCTCAAATTCTGGGAACAGTTGATAATTTTGCCCTGGCAGCAGGAAGCATTTTTGGTCCTGTGACTGTGGCCCACACGAACAAGACAAAAGCTGATTCAGCTTTGTTAGGCATTGGATTCTGGGCACAGGCATTTCTGGATCTGGGAGTCATTAGTTGAATCACTTCTCAAGAAAAATAAAAATAAATATGGAGGAAGAAGTTTCTGTGATTCCAAACTCCAGCTGCCTGTGGTTGCTCAGGGTGGAAGGAACCTGCTCTGAGTGACCTTCATCCTCTGTGTTTTGGTTCTCTCCAAGTTAGAGCCCTTTCTGTTCGGCTCCGTCCGAGCACTGGTGTGCAGGCTGGGAGGCCAGCCTGCTGTTGCATTCTGCTAAAACCTAGGCTAGAAAAGCATTTACAACTGCTGTCGTTTGACTGTATCTCCGTGGGTCCATGTGTTAGCAACATGGTCCTTCCTTCATGGTGTTACAGGGAGGTGCTGGAACCTTAATGAGACCTTGAAGAAAATCTTAGCTCCCTGATGGAGTGTCCCTGAAGGGGATTATGAGACTTTGGTCTCTTTGGCTATTTTTCTCTTTGCTTCCCATCTGCCTCCACCACATGCTTCTGCCCTCACATGCCGCCTCACTTCTATCCTAATAGCAATGGGGCCAACTGACCACGGACTGAAACTCCAAAACTGTGAGCCAAAACAAACCTTTCCTTGTTTAAGTTTATTATCTCATGCATTTTGTTTCAGCAACAGAAAGCTGACTAGCACAATAAAACATTACATAAGGAAAGTAGATGACAGCACATTTTGTACCATGTCTTTTTGGAACTGAAAGACGGAAACGGTCTAGAATAGAACAGTTACCTTTGAGTGAAATCATGATTTTTAAATTTTTTACAATGAACAAATATTGCTTTTGTAATAAAATAATAAATTCTATTTTGCTTTTTTAAAAGATGGGCTTGGGACCATGATGATGTCAATGATTCAAGCTGTTCTCAGACTTAATTCACTGTTTCACTCTTAAGGAAGAAGGACACAGTTCTGCACTTGAAAAGAAAGCCCAGACCCTTTCTATTGAAGCAGACAGATCACAGAAGGCACAGTGTCACTTCTGATTGATTCACAGAGATGTCATTAGAGTGGAAGGAAGAAGGGACTGTGTGTTCTACTCGCAAGGATGGTACTGATATTTTATAAAGAATGAGTGGTAAGTGCTCCTCCCCCTTGGCAATCACGCCAGTGACTGCCGCCTCACCCTTGCACACAGGGCTTAGCAAAACGTTTCCCTTCATCAGCAGCACTAGCATCCCCTGGGAGCCTGTTAGGAATGTAAATCCTGGACTCTTAGCCTTTCCTTCATGGGTGAAGCTCAGGAAGCCGGACAGTCACAGGTTGCCTGGTGTTACATGTTACCTGGTGCTACTGATACTCTGCTATGTTTCAGAACCACCGGTTTCATGTCCCACAGCTCTGGATGGGGTTACAGCAGGCTGTGGCCTGAGAATTTGCCTCCTTTGACCTAAAACCTGGTCACTCAGTGTGATCACAGAGGACCAGGAGCTGCATAGCAATATACTCAGGAAGTGGTAGGGGGGTGGAGGCAGGTGTTTTCCAGGCATGGAGCCAGGCTGCCTAGACCTTGAGACAAGGTGGTCTCCCTGTAGCCCCAGCTGACCTGGAACTCCCTATGTAGACCAGGCTGGCCTTGATCTCACAGAGATCCTCCTGCCTCTGCCTCCTGAGTGCTGGGATTAAAGGCATGTGCCACCACATCCAGCTGAGGGCTTTCCTTTTATGGTAGTAATATAAGCAACCCTTTCCAAATACATGTAAAGGAAAGGAAGTTGATCTAATCTAAAAGATGAAGTCAACAACTGTTTATACTGTACTTTTTTGATTTTTGAGACAGGGTCTCACTATATAGCACTGGCTGTCCTGGAATTTGCTATATAGACCGGCTGACCTTGAACTCACAGAGATCCACCTGCTTCTGCCTCCTGAGGACTGGAATTAAAGGTATGAGCCATTATGCTGGGCGAGATTCATCTTATTTTAATTATATGTATATATGTGTATGTCTGTGTGTGGGTATGTACACAGGTGAATGCAGGTGCTCAAGGACTCCAAAGAGGGTGCTGGATCTCCTGGAACTGGAGGTACAGGTGACTGTGAACTGCTCAGTGTGGGTGCTGGGAACCAAACTGAGGTGCTCTACAATAGCAGTATGTGCTCTTAACCACTGAGCCATTTCTCCAGCCCCCTAGATTGTGTTTTTATGTACTTGATCCTTTGTTTTATTTCTGTGTGCATGTGCATGTGCATGTGCAAGTGCATGTGTGACATGCATGTATGTGTGTATGATGTAGAAGCCAGAGATAAACCTTGAGTGTCATTCTTTGGGACACCTACCTTGCTTTTTAAGACAGGGTCCCTCACTGGCCTAGAACTCTCCATTTAGCTAGGCTGACTGACCAGCGAGCCTCAGGGGTCTGCCTGTCTCTTCTTCAGTGTTCAGATTATAGATGCATGTTGCCATGCCAGGCTTTTAATGTGGGTGCTAGGGACCCGAACTTAGTGGCAAGTATCTTACTCATTGAGCCATCTCCCCCAGTCCTATTTATGGTTATTTTTTTAAATCTTTTTTTGTGGTGCTGGTGATAGAGCCCAGGATCTTATATGCTAAACAGGAACTCTAGCACTGAGCTACATCGCCAACCCAGTGCTTTCTTTCTAATCTCTCTGTTTCTTCTTTTGTTTATTTTGAGATAGGACCTTGATATATAGCTTAAGATAGTCTTGAACTCAGGATCCTCCTGCCTCAGCTTCCCCAGTGCTGGAATAATAGGCATGTGCCACCGGCCACCTGTGCTGCACCACAAGCCTTCTTTAAGTAGTACTTTTTCCAGTGTGCACCTTGGCCAGGGTTGGGGGGATCACTGGGTAGGTGACCGTCAAGGTGCCTTCCAAGGCAGTCTCTATGGGCCATGACTTCAGCAGGGTGACCTTCCCATGGAAAAAATGCTCATGGCTACATACCAAAGTCTTCTTTTGTCATTCAAGAAGACAAAACTAGCATTTCACAGTGAACCGTGCACTGCAGGCTAACCCAAGGGGGAGCCTAGTGACAGGGTGCCTTCACAGTCGAAAGCACTAGCTTTGGAGCCAGGTTGCCTAGATCAGGATCCTGCCTCTGCTGGATTCCCCCAAATGCACCTCAGGTTCATCATCTCAAACTGAGACAATTAATAACACAACTCTCTCCCTCCAGGGGTCCTTGTGTGTGGGAAAGAAGGCCTAGAATGGCCCCTGGCATGCAGGAGTGCTCAGTAATGTTGGGGATTATTATCATTAAATCCATGTCCTGGTTTAAGTGCCTGGTGCAGGTCGCTTCCTCAGCAGAGGCTGAGACACAGGGGAAGGAGAGAGGCTGGAGCTGTGATGGCTGCATGAGGGGTGGGAGAGAGGAAAGGCGACGAGAAGATGGAACAGACAAGCCTAACCACGGTTTGATGGATGGATGGTGAGGGCAGGGGAGGACCGCTAAACACAGACTTGTCCTGCTTCAGTGTTTTCTCTGAAGTTGATAAATTAAGCAATTCTAGAAAATGGTGTTTACAGTGAGTCTCATTTTCAAGGTTTTTCACTTAGATGGTTTGAGAGCCATGCTCTGTGGGAGTGGGAACATCTCTAGTAACTTCTGGAGGTATCTGATGCTTTCAAGATTTGATCCTGAATCTCCTTAGTGGGGCTTTGCGGTCCAGCTTATTACTTTTATTTATTTATTTCCTATTTGCTTCAGTGGACCTTTTGGCTTCTGGTAATGCTGCCGGCTATTCTAACTGTGGACTTTGACACACACCTGCTTCTTTGAGGGTGTCAGAGCCCAGATGCTTTCAGGAAAAAGATAATGGAACATAGCAGCCGAATGATTTGTTTTTATTATCGTAAAAGAAAGATTTATTTCTAAAACACTGTGTACAGGCCTCTAGTAAGTCTCATGGCAAAGGGTAGAAGTCTGACTTTTTAAATTAAAACAATCCTTGTTATTCCTGTTTGTGGGAACTGGAAGAGACACGCCCTTCTTATTCCTCATACTACAGGGCTGTGGGTTCAATGTACTTTGTTGCCTCTGAAAGGCATGCTGAAATTTGGTTCGCAACGTCATGATGCTGAGGGGTGACAGATCTTGAAGAGGTGGTAAGGTTGTTAGGAAGGATGGGTGCAGTCCCCCTGGACCTGATTACTTATTGTGAGAGCAGGTATTTAGAAAGCAAGGCCATCTGCGCTACCCCTCTCTTCTGCCAGCTCATCTAAGAAGACAGCTAGCCCCGCCCCCTTGCACGTCCCACCTCTAGACAGGTGATGGTACAAAATAAACTTCTCTCCTTTATAAACCACTTCTTTTTCAGATATTCTGTTACAGCAACAGAACATGGACTAAGACCTGAAATCAACTGAGAACCTAGATGGTGAATATCAAAGAAACCTAAGATGACTGAGAGCTGGAGAGAAGGCTGGGCAGCTGGGGACCCAGGGACAGGATGGGCTACGCAGTGGTGAGGTCACTGACCTCTTTTGCTGCAGACATCCCATTCTTGGTGAAGCCACAACTCAGAAATGCCAATGGGTGGGCGCAGGAAAAGAATGCCACAGTTAGAACTTTTATCCAGTGGGTCAGCAAAGGAAACAGCTGGCCTCTTTTAGACAATATCTGTTCTGTTCCAGCCAACACAACACGGAAAAGATGTTCTACCTTGTCAGCAGAAGTCAAGTGGGGAGCCCAGACTCCTCCTTCACCAGGCTTCAAGCACTCTAACCCCCACTGAAGTGGTGCCATGGAAGGTCAAATAGGAAGCTGGGACTTTCATCCCCACAGCAATGAGCCACCCCCAGGTGCCAGTGAAAACCACATGGTGGTTGGAGTTCCAGTCCCCCACAGAGCTAACGAGGCTCCCTTCCTACTCTTCTCTGAGGTGTGTAAGATCAAGCCACACGGGGTGCCGGCGTGCCTACCCACCCATCACTGGGGAGCCTCTTCTGCAGGTGTCCACGGAGTCGAATGAGAGGCCTGGACTTCTACCTGAGCTGGCAGTCACCCTTCTGTTGTCACATGGTGGTTGGAGTTCCAGTCCCCCACAGAGCTAACGAGGCTCCCTTCCTACTCTTCTCTGAGGTGTGTAAGATCAAGCCACACGGGGTGCCGGCGTGCCTACCCACCCATCACTGGGGAGCCTCTTCTGCAGGTGTCCACGGAGTCGAATGAGAGGCCTGGACTTCTACCTGAGCTGGCAGTCACCCTTCTGTTGTCAGAGCAGTGTCCTTCCTACTCTTCTCTGAGGTGTGTAAGATCAAGCCACATGGGGTGCCGGCGTGCCTACCCACCCATCACTGGGGAGCCTCTTCTGCGGGTGTCCACGGAGCCGAATGAGAGGCCTGGACTTCTACCTGAGCTGGCAGTCACCCTTCTGTTGTCAATAAATACCAGCACCAGGATGACAAAAGATAAAAGACAAGTTATAGAGGGGGGAGAAAATATATGCAAACCATACAGCTGACAAAGGACTAGTACTTAGTGTATACAAAGAACTCTTGGAATTCAATGGTAAACAGAGATAAATACCAGCACCAGGATGACAAAAGATAAAAGAGGGGGGAGAAAATATATGCAAACCATACAGCTGACAAAGGACTAGTACTTAGTGTATACAAAGAACTCTTGGAATTCAATGGTAAACAGAACAAATTCAACTATAATGCAAGAAAAAGATACAAAGAGCTATTTCAGTGAAGCTACCGATGGAAATGTGTGCTTAGGGAATGTTTGACCGCACACTGCATCCTCGCTTAACTATCTCTGTTTCTTCTGTTGTTAGTCTATGTGATGTTGAACACCACATTTTAGTGTATACAAAGAACTCTTGGAATTCAATGGTAAACAGAACAAATTCAACTATAATGCAAGAAAAAGATACAAAGAGCTATTTCAGTGAAGCTACCGATGGAAATGTGTGCTTAGGGAATGTTTGACCGCACACTGCATCCTCGCTTAACTATCTCTGTTTCTTCTGTTGTTAGTCTATGTGATGTTGAACACCACATTGCACGAGTAGGAATTGCCATGAAACCGCCTGTAAAAGCAAATCATTTCCCTCGCCTTCCTTCCTCCTGGCTGTACCATCCTTTCTAGACTGCCCTGTCCAGTCAAGAAGCTGCCTGTCTTGTCTCTGGCTCACCTGTCCTGAATGGGCAGCACAGCTGCCAGGGAGCAGGTACCGGTCCACACCCGGTAGAGGCACATCCTTCTTCCTGCCTCTCAGCTGCTGCTGTTAGAGCTGTGGGTGACCTTCACTTCTTCCCATCCATGACCAACCCTACCTGTCCACTGTTGGTTGAAGGATCCCCACACCCTGAGCTATGATAATCAAACAAACCACCAGACAAGATAAAGAAGTCAGAAGAGGGATGGCCCTTTGGGTGGCCCTGGGGATACAGAGGATGGGGTACTTGGAGTGTTTTGTGATCTGGGTGTTGATTATTCTTTGTTCAGTCGATAGAAATTCATTAGGCTCTAAGCTCATAATCTGGTAATTTTTCTATGTGTAGGTCATACTTCAAAGTGAATTTCTTAAACAAACAGACAGGCAGGCAGGCAGACAGCCCAGGGTGCCTCAGTAAATTCTAGGATTTCTGAAAAAAAAAAAAAAAAGTTGAGACCAGACAAGCCAGAAAACACTAGAACATAGACCTCAGGAATATATCCAGTAATGCTTTTCACTGAGATGGTTTCTTGGGTAATTTTAGATAAAAGCCCTTTTATTCATTTCTTTATTTTTAAGTTAGAGGAGGAGGGAGCAGGTGTTTGGTTTTGAAAAGCTCCCAGCAGGCTTCACTCTTCTTGGGCTCCCTGAGGCTCATTATCTTAATGTGGATGCACCTGCTCCCACATGTGGTCTCGTAGCCTGGACACCAAACAGAGCCAAGAGGGACCCAGGAACGCTGGGCTGAGGACAGACCAGAATACCTACTGAGACTTACTCTGGCCCTGGATCAGGTGCTCTGAGATGCTGTGAAAGCAGATGGACTTTGCTAAGGAAAGGAATTCCTAAGGAATTCTCCCTGCTGTGGAATTGCTAAGGAATTCTCCCTGCTGTGTAGAGGACGCAGCTGTGTCCCCTCTGCATTCAGTGTACGCAGCCCATCAGCCCAGCTCAGGGTGGGAACCCACATACTCTAATTCACAGACCAATTTTCCCTGAGACTTCACAGGTCCCCTGTGGACCCTAGAGCTCCACAAAACCTGCACTGGACCGAGGAGTAAAGAGGAATCAGAGTGACAAAATGAACTTATGTTTTGAGACAGTTCATTATGAACTTGAAAGAAAGCCTTGGTATCAGGAGGACTGGAAGGGCACTGAAATTCCCACTCTATATTCACACCACCTAGAGAGGCTTGTGTGATTACTTCCTCATTTCTAGATGGGGAAATTGAGGCAGAAGAAAGTTAAATAGCTTGACTAGGGCCATAAGGCAGAACCAGGATTTGAACCCCTATAGTTTGGCAAGAGAGTCCGTGTGCTCAACCACTGTGCCATATGAGCCCTTGGGGTATATAAAGGCTCATGGCACAAACTCTCCAGTGCCCACTGTTCTCCTTGGTCAGTTCTGGAGTGTTCCCCATGGCCGTTAGCTGTTAACTCCAATGAGTGGCAGGGAACAAGTTCATCAAGGCTGTTCAACTTCAGTATTCCCCATTAACAAACAAGTGGGCTACACATCCCAATAGGGCCAGAGGTATCTTTATGGGATTCCCAAATGGATGACTCCACAGAGATTTTAAAAAAACTGAGTCTCATAATGGTCCAAGAACCAGACTGGTATTTGGAAAGAGGTGCGGGAACGTAGCATTTCCTATTGTGGGGAATGGAGATGGCAGTAGGGCCAAACCCCCAGGAGGCCAGACTGGCTCTACCATCAGGGGTGATGGTAGAGTGATACTGTCAAGATGTCATGTGATATGGCATTGTCATCTGCAAATGTGTTGGACTGCATTCATAGCTATCCTGAGATGCATGTGGCCTATGGACATGCTTGCCGTCTACCTGAAAAGGCATTCCCCAGGGCCTAGCTTTCCAGAAAATGTAGCAGAGTCCACACTCTCTTGTAGATGGCACCCTTTCCACCTCCCTGCTTGATTCCATTGTCCCTCCAGATCTGGCTAATGCCAGCACCGTGGGAAAGCTCCTCTTCCTCTCTCCTGAATCTCATTTCTTTTAGGCTGGGCCAAGGGAACCCTGCTTTCTAAAGCATCCCCTATATTGTTGGGGTACAATGTGTTGGTATCATTCCCTCAGCTTATGTGCAAGTTTCACGAGTTAAAAGATCCCTAACTTGCCCTTGTGCTCAAGTGCCATGGGATAAAGCAGGTGCTCAGCAGAACAGATGCCCCACAAGTGATGTGCTGGGATTGCACTCACCACCTGGGGCTGTGATGTAGCAATGCTAAGGACCACTGGTCCCCAGCAAGGGTCCATTCAGATCTTTGAACCTCCACCCTGTTCTTTACTGCAACCACAACAGCCTTACCCCACTCCTCCTCATACCTTGCTTGCTTTTAAGATCTCAAACATCAGGGGCAGGCCTTGGGTAATGAGTTCTTCCGTGTACTCCTCCTCCTGAATGGTCTTAAATTCCTTGAGCAAGCACTGGATGAGAGGTCTGCGGTGCTGCTGGAAGGCGATCCGCAGTGACTCCAGCCAGGTGTGCAGAGTCCATGGGACACCTGTATGGAGAAGAGGCACCGGGCAAGGTGGGAGGGGAGGGCAGGAAAGGGAAGGGCAGAAAACAACCACAGGGGCAGGAGTGTTTTTATCTGGAAGTCAGCCTTTTCCTAGGACATTACCAAGCTATGAGACCCAGAGACAGGCCTTCAATGAACACAGGCAGGCAAAACTCGCAGAAGTTGAAATTGAAGGTCATAACAATTCTCTGAACGATGAGTGTCTGTTTATACATGCGATTCACATCAGCAGTTACATTTTACAACACCAATCACTGTGCAGACTAGTATATTCATTCTTTTTTAAAAAACAGTTTCTTTTTATTTTATGTGTATTAGTATATTGCCTGCATGTATGTAAGTGCACCCGTGTCGTGCAATGCCTGCAGAGGTCAGAAGAGGGCGTCAGATCCCCTGGAACTGGAGTTACAACAGCAGTTAGCTGCCATGTGGGTGCTAGGATTGGAATCTGGGTCTTCTGCAAGAGCAGCCAGTGCTTTTAACTGCTAAGCCATCTCTCCAGTCCCTAATTATGCATCCTTATGCATATATGATTCTGAGTTCACTGTCTCCTTCCCTTCTACTAACTTGGGAGAGGGAAGCTCAGAGAAAAAAAGAGTTCTATCTGGGATTAGGTGACATATCCACAACCAGATGAGAACGGAGAACTGGTGAAAACCATCAATGGACGTCACCGCCTCCAATGCTGGTGAGGGTGAATAGTTTCATCTGAATGGAAAGAAGTAGGAGGCAACTGCTGCTGGTCCCCTGTGTGAAACATTTCTACCTGCAGCACCTCATCAGGTATTCCTACTTTAATACAATCTCCCCAGCTGTAGATTGCAGTAATTTGCAGTAAGGTTGTGAGGAAGGAGAGGAGAGAGAACATACTGTACCTTGTTCATAGCAGTTATATCATTCAGAGCCTCTGAGCTTCATAATCATGCAAAATAGGCTCTTAGGGCAACGGCATAAATGACCCACATACTGAACAGCCAACCTAAAAGAGGCTCTTTCCAGAACAGTGGCCCAGTGGCCTCTATTCAGCTTTCAGCCTACCAGGATAGGGACCCATTTCCATGTCCCACTGTGCCCTTCCTTCCCAGACTAAAGCTACCGGATGGGTAACAGAGGCTAGCCTCGATCCCCTCTTCCCCAGGGAAGAGACAGCTCTGGGCTAGCTCACTCAAGAAAGCCACCTGAGTGACTCCTGCAGTTCAATGGTTAGCCCTGATAAGGAGGCCTTTGTCCTTGCCCTGAGGATTACCTCCTGTGTCATGGAGTTTGGTGCGCTACATAGAGATTCCTTAACCACTGGGAACCACCTGGGGTGATTGTTAAATATAAAGATTTCCAGCCTTTATCCATCCAGACCCTCAGCAGCAGAGCCTCTGGGTGCAGGGCCTGGTAATCTGTATTCAGACAAGCTCCCCAGGTGATTTGTGTACCTGACCCAGGGTCAAGGATTTGGGAACCAGGGCAAGATGATCTAAGGATGGGGCCTTGGGGCAGTCAGGGTATTGCTGTCTGTGGGGAGGGTGTGAATGACTGGCCGGGAAGTGTTCCAAACAGTGTAGGAAAAGTTCCCTGGGACGTGTGTGTGTGTGTGCGTGTGTGTGTGTGTATGTGTGTGTGTGTGTGTGTGAGAGAGAGAGAGAGAGAGAGAGAGAGAGAGAGAGAAAGAGAGAGAGAGAGACAGAGAGAGAGACAGAGAGACAGAGAGACTGTGTCTAGTGGTGAATGGTGCCCAGACTGACCTATGCTCCTGATATCAATTGTGACATCCACGTAGCCATGCTCAGCGCTGTGATACATGGCTTCCCTCAGGGCCCTCAGTTTGGCCTTGCTGTTGCGGCTGGCACACAGGGGGGGCGGAGCTGTTTCCGCCAGGTCAGTCCCCTCAGCCAGAATCTCTTCCAGGGACAGGATATCGCTCTTCTCCTTCTCTGGCTGAGCGAGCAGTTTGCGGAACACATTCCTGTCAATCATAAACCCAGAGAGGAAGACACTCAGAGATGGACGTGGCTGTGTTGGGGCAGGGGCAGAGTGGGGATCGGGAGGCTGCTCACTCAGGACCAGGAATGAGGAATGAGAGGGGAGGCTGCTCACTCAGGACCAGGAATGAGGAATGAGAGGCTAACTCCAAGGTGGTTGTTTTATGGATGGCAGGCTTTGGGGATGAAGGAGATGGTGGGGTAAGATGGACCATGTTTTCTAGAGGGCAACCTGGGGCTAACACCCAGAAGGTTCTGGAACTCTACTCTTTTGAGCATTAGCATGGTGAATCTGCTCTCTATGGGGTGATGGGTTATAAAATCTGATGGGGTTTCTGAAGGAAGCTTGGAAGGGATGTAGGCAAATATGAAGAGAGCTCTGTTATTTTTATGTAGAGTCTTCTCACATCATGGCAGCTGATGTGCTGTTCTCTGAACCGTATTGGCTGAATGCCTACACACATGTGCAATATGGGAATTGGCTCTTAGCAGAAAGCTAGTGAGGGAACTGGCCAGGCCCAGAGTCTGGGCCACCCTACCCCCACTAACCCACTGGGCCCCACAGCCAGAGAGAGAATGGGTCTGGGGCAGGCCTGGGAATCTGCATCTTTAACAAACACCACTTGGGACCTACAAGCCTTGGCCCATCCTACCCTACCTGTGTCCATGGGCTGCGGCCTGGCTGAAAGAGTTCATATCACCCTGGGGGGTTGTAGAAATTCCATTCCTGTACATGGTTCCTATCAGGGGATCCGCACCACGCTCCAACAGCAAACTAACCAGCTCAAAATTTCCTGCAAGCCCAGAGAAGGGGATTTTATAAGAGAATAAAGCAAAAATAATCATAGGTACATCAAGGGCCGGGGTGGCGGAGACACCAGGCCTGGGTGGGATCGGGGAACTTACCGACAGCGGCTGCAAGCTGGAGGGGAGTCTCGGAATAGTTCTCCTCACCATGTTCCACTGAGCCTTCCACCTTGGCCCCAGCATCTAGGAGGAGCTGCAGAGGAAGAATAGCCTTTGAGACACTTCGAGGACACACACTTCGAGGAAGCATCAATAGACTGGTGGAAATCCGTGAAATGCCAGTGCTCTGGCCCCTCCACCCCCATCTAAGGACACACACTTCGAGGAAGCATCAATAGACTGACTGGTGGAAATCCGTGAAATGCCAGTGCTCTGGCCCCTCCACCCCCATCTCCTGGGTCAGCAACTGTGTGTGCTAGGTTAGAGGTAACTTTACCTCAAAGAAGGAGCTGAGGGGCCCCTCTCATCTTCTATAACCTCAGACTATACCCACAGTGTGGTCCATGCACCAGAACATGTTAGAAATGTTTGTTAGAAGGGCTGCCTCTCTGGCCCCACACTAGACCTACTGAACTAGTCTTCCTAGATATGCTAGAAGCATTCAAATGCTGGAAATCTCCATTGTTGGGTCTGTGTCATAAGCCTCAGAAGGCTCTGACGTGATTTCTCACAATTAACCACAGATGCTTAGGTGTAATGACTGACTTCAGGGACACGTTTGGGTAAGGATCCTTTCCAGAACCTCCTGGATGGCTCTGAAGACAGGTGAGAAAAAGTTTAGTTTTCTGGCCAACAAATCAGTTACTAATGTAGCAAAAGCTGCCCAAGTTTTGCTTCTTATGCCTCTGTGTATTTGCTGAGATAATGCAGGTGTCTTAACGGAGGCAGAGGCTCTGTCCACACCCAATCTCACTCAAAGTGAAGGTGCTGTCAATGTGGAGTATGTAACATGGGGGAGAATCTCCATGTTTACTACCTACCTAGGACACCCTGAGGGCTCTGCCAGGCCCCCATGATCGCACCTGTGGCAGGACTCAGTCTGAGTTCTGGGAGGCTCTGCTTGGCTTCCCAGCGTTCCCTTTTCTGATTGAAAGGCTGGGGATGCCACTGCCCATTAAGGGGTGGTGTTTGTGTTCTTCTAGATGTCATCAATTCCCTTCTTTCTTAGTGCCCCCTCTGTTAGGAAGGGACCAAGTTTGATATTCAACAGGCAGAAGCCAGCTCCCAGGGTGCCACATCACATACTCAGCCTCCTGAAACATTACTGTGGGTTTGACCCAGGAAACAACAAAGGTTCCTGTGAAACACCAACATTGCTGATCTGTCCCTGTAACACTATACTTTGCTGCACAGAATTCGGAGGTGTGGGCCACGTAAAAGAGGTGATGAGTTCTTGCTCTCTCCAAAGCTCTGCACTCACTGTGAGGCTGGGTGTGGTCTCAGACTTGGATGCTGCTCTCCCTCTTCTGAAGTGAAGACCGAGTTTAAGATCGAGAGTGCAGTGAATGGCTATTCGTTGAACATCGAGTCCACCATAGTCAGATAAAGTGGCAGCAATATTCCCAAAGGACCTCGGAGGCAGGCATGCCACCACACTTAGCTGTTTCTCAGGACACAGGGCTCTACTCTAGATCTTCTGGATCCAGTTCTCAAGAGGCGGAACCCAAGGCAGCACCTTGTGCATATATCCTGTTGCTGATCTGGATGCTTCTTCCCACTGGTTGGAAAACCACTGAACTCCACAGAACACCAGGGTCATAGCCAAGGGGGGGATTCCCTCTGGGTATTGGTACCATCCAAGTCTCATGGCGATGTTAAGACAAGCAAAATTAGCAAATCCACAAAATAACAGCTGAAGTCCCACCTCAGAGCAACCAGGAATAACTCGACAGGTTTGTCACTCTGTATGTGAGGCTGCATGTGGGTACGTGACAGTTTCATATTGGTTAAAGCCTGGCCAAACAGATCATTTGCATAATCAAGTATAATTTTTTTTTACTCATAGGATAAGAATATGCTACATTGGATTGCAATGAACCAATATGAATCTTTTGGGAGAATATGCATGCTGGGAGAAATTTAGATTTGTGTCACGAAGGAGGTTAAAGTTAAAGGTCAGATGTGGATAGGGATAATACGTTAATACCTGAACTACAGGAATATGTCCATGCAACACAGCAAAAGTCAGAGCCGTCCAATGGCGGGTCTCGGGGTGGACGGATGGATATTTATGAGGAGTACTGACAACCTATAAACAAATTGAAGTTATTTTCAAAATGTGACCTTCACAATACTTAGGCTTGCAGATCTAAACTGTCTGTGGCCAGGCACTCAGGCTAGGAATGTCCCACAAAGACATCCCAGCAAGTGCCTTGGGAAATGGTGATATGGAGTAGCGAGTCGGAGGCTCCAAACAACCTCTCACCAGACCTGCGCACTGGTCCTGCTTGTGTTTATAAGAAGCAGGTGAAGCAGCCTCTGTAGGCCATTGGAGGATTGTGTTTGGGGAATAGTATCAACAGGGTAGAGAAAGAGTCTCAGTGGCTTTGCGTTCTCTGTGGCTTCACTTCCCTGAAAGGCATTAATGCTCATGCGCGCAGGGTACTTTGGAAAAGTAGTAAGGTGGTGCCAATGAGCTGCCCAGCCTATCATTGTTCCTCTTTCTGCTTGAGGAGGGTGGTGGTTCTGAGAGTGACAAGAAGTCAGGTAGTGTGAAATGTCACAAGCACTCCATCCACACTTTAGAGCCTCACAGGGGTGAGGGGCGGTCTACTGCACACTGTCACAACAGAGACGACTGTCACACTTCTGAGGGTGGCTGTCCCTGTCACTGTGCTCACCAACCCTCTATGCTGTCTCAGCTCACTTTGACTCCTTGGTTTTCAAGGGCTCACATGTAACTGGAAACACAGGCACAAAACTTGCCCTAGATATACCACTAAGGAGTGATCTGAGACTGGGTTTCAGGATGGAATGGGGGACCTTGAAATATACCAGGCTGGTAGGTGGTGGGAGAAGCCAAAGGCTGGGGACTTGGGATACTAGCACCCGTGCATGATTTTTTTTCTCTCTAACATTCTTGGGGCATGTGACCTTGGCCTGAGGTTTGGTTCACTACACTGGACAAAGGCCCTGAGTGGAACCTATGGGAAGGGCTAGAGAACACCTCCAGCTGAGGACCCTCAAGGGGTCTGCATGGCCCCTTCGAGAGACCCATAGTAGGGGTGGAAAATCCCCACATCATTTGAAACTTGTAAGGTCCAAAATGGGTTTGGATTCACAAATATATCTATTGTCTGCTATCCTCAGATGAATATAAAACCCGCTAATTAAAAAAAGCACAAGTCTAACACTGCAAGGACATCTAATTTTGGACCAAAAAGGGTTCCCAGAGTTGCTGATAGATGGCTGCAGCACACTAATCTCACTGACATCTGTAACTGCCGACGCCTGGCTGAACAGGCCTTCCGGCAACAAAGAACGAAAAAGTGAGATGTCACTTATTTTGAGTCTGGGGGTGGGCTGGAATACTCAGTTTTAACTGAGCCACAAACCATAGCTAGGAACCTCTGCTGGGAACCTCTGCTGGGTATCTATTCTTCCCAACCACATATGCAATATAGTGATCATTCTCCATTTCACAGAGGGGGACAGGAAGGCTACAGCACAAAGCAGGTCACTATGAAGGTGGTGATTTCAGAACTTGAACCCAAGTCTGTCAAAATCTAAAGCCTTCAGGGAAGGGGGGGGGCTTTGCTTTCCATCCCACCACATTGCTACCCAGCAGCTTTGAAATTGTCTTCAACAACTAGCCAGCCAACAAAGTGAGTCAGGAAGGATTTGGTGGGGAGGACAGAGGATCTAAGGAAGAAAACCTCAGCTTAGGGGGTCAGGCCAGCATATGCCAGGCAGAGGGAAAGGGCTGGGACTCGAGAGAGTTGTCTGTTCCATCCCAGAATGAATGAATCAGGAGCAAAGGGATGAACCAATGGAAGTCAGTGCTCCCAGTAGCTATGGCTATTGCTTTAAATAAAGTACACACATGGGTAGCTACTTGGGAGTTTGGCTGGGCTCTTGGGAAGCGCAAAATCTTCCAGGTGGTCTCACCAGGGCCACAGTGACTGAAAGGGCCAATGAGTAATGTGTGAAGGTGACTCTGGAAGGGAAAGCCCGTGTCTGGGCTGTGGGGGCCTGCAGCCCTCTGCACCCTCACCTCCACATTCAGGTCAGCTCCGGCATCCAGCAGCATTTGCACCATCGCCTCATCCCCACGGACGCAGGCATACATCAGGGGGGTCATGCCCTGTGGTGGTTAAAACCAGAGACAGAGACGTTTACAAGGTGGCTGTGGTCAGCTGACAAACATATGGGATGTCTTATTGGGCGAGTGTACTCAGACTCTAGAGGATAGAAAAATGAAACCAGAGCCCTGTGACTCACAGGGTCACAACTCACCACATTCTAGAGGAGTAAAGGGAGCTGACGCTACATTTCGACAGTTACCTTTGCTTAAGTTGGAGGGTTTTCCCTTATTTCAGGGAACAACAGACCCAAATGTGTTACTAAAACAAGAGTCTGATTGCAACTTCGGGCTCACAAGAACTTTCTGGGTTCGAAAGTATAAGCCCTAAGCTATTTAATGAATGAATTCTGTTTCTTTGACATAGTATCACAAGTGTCCTCTTTGTTCTATAGGAGCTGCTGGCCCGAGTTCAAGGGTAACTGGACACCTCTGAGCATGTGGTAGCCCCTCACTGGCACCTGCTCTGACATCATCGTTTACAAGCACAAGGCAATCAAAAGGGAAGGCATTCAGGAGACCCTTATCTGCTCAACTCCTGCTCATTACAAGCAAAGCACCACCACCACCAGAAGGAAGGAACAGAGTTCTCGATCAACCGTGCTGTGAAAGCAGTTATTTGGGAAAATGTTCACATTAGAGCCTTATCTCACACCAAAGTGAGATAAGACAGTGAGAAAGTTCATCTCCAGATCCATTTGTAGGCATAAAAGTAATGGAAGACATCATGCAGGACAATTATTCTAGCATCGAGCACATACCATTGGAAAAATTATAAACAAAATTCCAAGGTAAACAATAAATTAAGACACACTTGTTACATTATAGTAAAGGGCTATGTGCTTAATATATGAAGAATTAATTTTTTTTAGTAAACAAGAAAAACAGTAAAATCTCCGATGAAAAGCAGTCAAAAAGTAGAAGACAACAGGGAACAGACATATAACCTGAGGTTTTGTGGAGACAAATGAGGCTGAATGGAGGGAACTGAGGACAGGGCTTAAGGAAGGCTGGTGCGCCTGAGCCACTACTTCCAGTTTAAAGACAAAT
This sequence comes from Nannospalax galili, assembly GCF_000622305.1. Taxonomy (NCBI): domain Eukaryota; kingdom Metazoa; phylum Chordata; class Mammalia; order Rodentia; family Spalacidae; genus Nannospalax; species Nannospalax galili. The sequence continues at coordinate 4,069,371 of NW_008346683.1, forward strand.
TTTCCCAATGAAACAACTGGAGATTAGAACAAGGACTTGAACTAAGTATGTTTAGCTTAGCATTTATTCATGAAAGTAATTAGAAATACCTTAAGCTGAGGAATGGTTAGTGAGTAAATACTTTATGATATATATATATATATAAAAGCTTTATAATGACATTAAAAGCTGTTCAGTAATGTTTCAAGGTATCTTAAATATAAAACATTGAAAAAAGCAAGGTATGATAAATCCCTGGCTTTTAAAAATGTAAGGCGTGTGTGTGCCCACTAGAGCTCCTGAATGTGGCTCAAGAAAATGATTAGCTGTCATTAGATAGTCCCTGCTATTCCCTCCCTAGAATTCTTAACGCCAGTTTCCAGTGGGAGAAGCAGCCTGTCTGCCCTTGTAACCCTGCACATGGGGCTCACACTGGGAACTGCTGTTTTCTCTGTGACATAATACTTTCTCTCCAAGGTACCTCTGTGATTGGTGAATGCTAGTACCTCTCATGGTACCAGTCAGGATCTGGGCATGTTGCCTATGTCTGGGTGCCTTGTAGAGTCCCAAGACTGTGTTTTCTGTCTTTTGAAAATACCCTAAAAGTTTGGTACCTTAGGCCTAGACATGTCTTGTACCAGAGCAGAACTAATTTTAGCCATTGTGGCAAAAGGACTTAAGGATGCATATAAATATAAATGCTGGTCATCTGACTGATGACTTTATTTCCTTTATAGAATAGTCTATTTTTTGTTCTTTTCTATTCAAGCTGAAATGATCATGTGATATTTCCATTAAGATGGACAAGAGCATTTCTCTCTTTCTCTTTCTCTCCTTCCCTCCCTCCCTCTCTCCCTCTCTCCCTCTCTCTCTTTCTCTCTCCAGGCAGGTACACCTGTGGTGGTTTAGTAATAATACTTTAGATTATTTAGGGCTTTCTTGACCATGTTTGGAGAACTCTTTTTCTTTATTTTAAGGAAAAAAGAACTCCCTGAAGGGTTTTCGGTAAGGGTTGAAGAATTAGAGGTAGGAGACAGTAACTTCTGATAGATCTTTGAGAGACTGTCTCTCTCTCTCTCTCTCTCTCTCTCTCTCTCTCTCTCTCCCCCCAAAACAAACCAAGTAAGGAAGAAAGAAAAAAAAGAAAAACAGAAACCCGATTTTTAAGCGACCCGAATGAGCAGCAGGGGGAGCCTGTGTTCCACCTGCTGCTCAGGACTTGGCCAGCACTGAGGGGCTGAGGTGCTGGTTTGGACAAGTAAACCTGGTACCTGTTCGCTCATGGTGTTGATCCCGTCCGGCCCCAGGAGAGACACCGCCTGCTTTACCAGGTCAGTCCGTCCGCAGTTCAGCATCCGGAAGCCCAAGTCCTGCTTGAACTTGGCTTCAATGGCCACTGCGTCCAGCTTTCGAGAAGCACAAAAGCAGTCGTCGGCCCTGAAAGGACAGGTGGTCACATGGACACAGCGGCTTCCCCAGAGCCCTGTCCCTGTGAACAAACTCCCCAGAAAGCAGCATGTAGTTTCCAATTTGCTTTTCTTGCAAGTTGCCTATTCCTAGGCTTCCTTTAAAATGACTGGCTCCTGATGACTCTTGATCCTTTGTCCTCTGTGGTTGCTGTGGCTCTGTCTGGTCCCTTGTCTGTTCTCCCTAACCTCAGTGAAGAATCATTATGCAAATATTTACTATTTATATGGGTTAGGTCCCCTGCTAAACTCCTTATGTATGTATGTTTGTTGAATTCCCTCACAATTGAAGACTTTTAAGTACTATTATACACATCTAACCTTGGGGAAACAGACACAGGTTGCTGCTCAGCCTGTAAGTGACAGAGTTAGAATTTGAACCAGGGTAGTGTGTATGGATAGTCAGCCTTCCTATCTATTGTGTCACTGTATCTCCACAGTACCTACTGTGCCTGTTCATCTGACTCCTGGCACTAGGCTTCTGTCAGAAGGAGATACGGGGTTATTAAGAAACGAGATAGGGAGGAATACAGGATGGGCACAGTCCCTACGTTCAAAACAGGAAACACCAGAGAACTTGCCAGATGAAAGGGGAGATGGCACGGTGCCTGAGCAAGCCAGTGCAAGGAGAAAGAGGTGAGGACAGGGATGGGGAGGGCAACTGATGGGAGGCAGTATTACAGGCTCTGCTTATAAAGGATGTTACTTCCTCCTCTCTGTGAACTGATCAGTCAGTCATTAAATCAAGTCAGCAAGCATTCGTTGAGTGTCTGCTTGGGCCAAGCTCTGCTCTAGGTGCCGAAAATAGAGAAGTAAACGTGTCATCCTATCTGCTCTGGAAGCCCAATATTTGGCTCAGAGAGAAGACAGGCATGGGTCATTGTAATCTCATGTATCTAAAACAAATATTGAGGGTGCAGAGATACACATTATTTCAGGGTAGATGTGTTATGGGAATATAAAGCTCTTTGCACCACACACAGAGTCTCGGGGAGCCTAGGACTCCTAGGGAGGTGACCCCTGAGCTGTGGTCCCAGAAAGGGGACAGAAAAGGAGAGAGGCACAAGCACTCTGAGCAGGACCAGGAGGAACAAGAGTTCAGGTAAGACATGGCAGCCTGTGTGAGGGTCAGCAGAGAGGCAGAGTGTTTCTGGAGCATTAACCGCTGGGCAAAGTGTGCCAGAAGCTGAGGGAAGAGCAGGGAGACCATCAAGGCCCTTCGGTCATGTCTTCCAGGGAAGCCAGAGCTACTTGGGTGGTGGAGAGGATGGAGGAAGCTGGGCTTAGTTTCAGCCATGGCATCAGTGTCTCAGACATGATCTTGTAGGACACAATAGGTCCAGTGCATGGGGACTTTGAACTTGGGTTTCCTGCAGCTAGAGTTGCCAGATCAAGCAAATAAAAATACTAAAGAAATAGTGCATGAGATATCCTTATACCAAACCATTCTCCATTGTTTATCTAAAATGTGAATTTAATTCTGCTTCTCCTCTTCTTTTATCCCAGAAAAGGGCGGAGCTACCTATCAGAGGCCCAGAAAAAGTCAGGCTCCCCTACCTTTAGTGTGGTGATAGGTTTCATCCAAGGGACCAATGGTCCCTAAAACTGCCCAAGGAAACTTCATGACACCAGAGTAACAGGGCAAGGCCTCAGGGCATAGATCACAGAGACAAGCAAGGGGGAGTAAGTGTGGCATCTATGCCTGTGGAGCTGAAGTGTCTGGACCCTTCATGGATGTGTGGGTGCAAATCTCTAGGAGGCACCAGGCTTGATTCACTGCAGGGACAACCTTTTTTCTACTGTACTACTAACAATGTTGGAGGAGGCTGCTTTGTGGAATCTGAGTTCCCACCTGTAAGAACCAGTGAGAGAGAGAGAGAGAGAGAGAGAGAGAGAGAGAGAGAGAGAGAGGGAGAGAAAGAGAGAGAGAGAGAAATATGGAATGGAATGCTGACTTAAGGGCGTGACATGCTGGTACACTCTTGAACCCATAGTAGCTGTGATTACTGTGCAAGACCCACACAGATTGGGCCATCACCATTTCGCACAGAGCAGGGAGGGACTCACAATGACCCAACCACCCCTCAGGATTTATTCAAAGTTAATGGCTGATGGGGAAGGGAGTGATATTTTCTTCCGTGGTGTAGCCACTGGTAAGGTGCTCACACAGTCCTTTAAATAACCCCTCTCCCATGCTCCTGTAAGGAGCCCTAATGATACTCAATGGGTCATAAAAAAGACAAGAAAAAGTAAAAAGACAGGAAAATAGAAGAGAGACTAGTTAGAAATAGGAACGGGATCAACAGGAGGGGTATGGGGGACAAAACAGGGTAACAGAGTACAGTATATGATCACAATACATTAGGTACATGTATGAAAATGTCAGGACAAAATCCATAATGTATAATTAATATATGTGAATAAGGACATCTTAAAAAGGGTCCCCATCCATTACAGATGCTGTTATGGTCACTGTCACAAAAAATGCCTCCTGCCACTTCTCTTGCTTGTCTCTTTTGACAGCTTCTACATCATTTTATTAAAATATCCACCCCCCCAAATCAAGGTACATTCCATGGGACTGAGAAAACATTACCAGGCCTACTGTGTGTTGGGTCCCATGCTAAGGGGTTCCAGAGAAGGGAGACAGAGTCCAGGTTCACAGAACTCAAAGACTGGTAAACAGATACTTCCAAGAACATCCAAAGTGTTTACCAGTTCCTGAGGCCCTTGATTTTAATTAGAAAGAGACAAATGGCAAGAAAATTACTGCAGCTAAAATGATGATAATTGTTATTACAGGAAGCTGACATTGACTGAATACTTGACTATGGAGATCTAAGCTCTTTCCATGTGTTAACTCATCCCATCATCACAATGAGCCAGGGAGCCAACTGCAAATAGCAGCCCAGTCCAGTGATGAGGAAACTGAGGCAAAGGAACTATCTGAGACACAGGGGCTCTGGGGCAAGCCAGGATGTGGAGGGGCTGATCTGAACCCCTCCTGTGGGTCCTGGCACTCACCATCATGTTCTGTGGGTATGTTCATGTATTCAACTTCTGCTGGAGCTGGACTCTTGGATATCTCCTAGACCCTCAAATTCAGCATGTCCAAACTGGAACTGTATGAACAACTCTGTCACCACCCTCTAAACTTGCCTCTGGTCACCCATCTCAGCCAGGGGCATCGCTGCCCATCTAACTGCTGGGGCTAGAATCTAGTCTCATGTACATATATGCTCCATTTCACCAGCTGTTGATGCTACACTTGAACCACAAATCTATCCCCTTCTGTCCACCCCCAAGACCCTCTCCTAACCTGGGTCCCAGCATAGATTTCTGGGTGGGATACTGTTGGAACCTAACAGGCTCTCTGTTTCACCCTCTCTGCCCCTTGCCACCTCTCACACAAAGTCAGGGTGTAAGCATAAGTGGAGTCCATCATGCCCCTGCTTTGAACCTCCCAATGCCCTCCGTTGCATGGAGGATAAAACCTGGCTCCTACACCATGGTCTGCAGGGCGCTGAAGGTGCCTGATCTGGCCTGTTCCTCATTTTTCTTCCCTCCTTCTGCATCAGTGAGTCTGTTCCTCTTGTGTTCCTTCCACAGTCCAAGGTCTTTCCTGCCTCAGGACAGTGTCCCTGAAGTTTACTTTCCTTGAAAAGCCTTTCCCTGGTGCTCTTTGCAGAGCTGGCCCCTCTTGGTCCTTCATAGTCAAGCTTGACCATAGCCAAGGAGGCCTCTGCTCAGATCACCCAAACAAAAGCGTGTCTTTACACGCCCATCTCCTGGCCAGTTCCTTCTGTCTCCTCGGTAGCACCTTCACTAGTTTTCTAGTTTATCTAAACATTTTCTTATTGCATTTATTTATTTATATTTATTTAATGTGGTGTGTGTACACACGTGCTATAGTGAGCATACAGAGGTCAGAAGACAACTTTCAGGAATTGTTTTTCTCCTTTTATCTTGCGGATCCGGAGGATTCAACCCAGGTCCTCAGGCTTGGCAACAAGTGCTTTTATCTGGTGAGCCATCTCACCGACCCCTAGTTTACTCTTTAAAAACTTTGTTTTTGCTATCAGCATGTTTGTATCCAGGGGTGCAGGATCATACCCATCTTGTTCTCTGCTGTAGGCAAAGCAGTGCAGGATGCAAACAGCAAGAACTGTCGGGAGATAGGCACGAGCCACCATTTACTCTTCCTTAAAAAATAAATATTTAAGGGGCTGGAGAGATGGCTCAGTGGTTAGGAACACTGACTATTCTTGCAGAAGACCCAGGTTTGAATCCCAGAAACCACATGGCAGCTAACAACTGTCTGTAACTCCAGTCCCAGGGTATCTGACAGCCTCTTCTGGCCTCCATGGGCATTGCATGATATGGGTGCACTTACCTAAATGCAGGTAATACATAACATAAAATACAAATAATAAATAAAATACTTTAAAAATTAATATTTAAGTTTAACTGACTGCTAAAAATTACATATATGTAACATGATGCTTTGAAATATGTGTACATTGTAGAATAAATGTATTATGGAATAAAGTTATCACATTTGTGGGAAGAGGGGTTCATATCTACTTTTTTGCATCCTTGTGCATGCTAGGCAAGCAATCTATCAAAGCAATCTATCAAATCTACATCCTCCAACCCCAAATCTACTGTATTAGCAATTTTCAAGTACATAATACAGTTATTGACTATACTCATCATGTTGTATAATAGACCTCTTAATTTCCTCCCTTCTAACTGAAAATTTGCATCCTTTGACTCACATTTCCCCATTCCTCCACACGCTCAGCCTCTAGTAACCATCATTCTCTCTGAATCCATGAGATCACCTTTTTCAGATTCCACAGCTGAGATCAGGCAGTATTTGTCCTTCTGGGCCCAGTTTTTCTCATTAACACAATATCCTCCAGGTTCATTTATGCTGTTGTAATGATAGAATTTCCTTATGAAAGGGGTGTCTGTTATACTGCCCCCCCCCAATTTTCTTTATCCATTCATCTACCAATGGACAGTTAGATGATTCCATCTCTTGGGTATTATAAATGATGCTGAAAATTAGCATGGTGATGCAGATTATCTCTTTGACATACCGAGTTCCTTTGGGTGTATATCCAATATAGGGATTGCTAGATCCTATGGTAATCGAACATTTCTAATTAAAAAAAATATTTTATTATTTTATTTTATGTGTATGAGTGTATTGTCTGTATGCATGTAAGTACACCTGTGTTGTGCAATGCCTTTGAAGGTCAAGAAGGCATTGGATTCCCTGGAACATGGAATTATGGATAGTTGATAGCCATCATGTGGGTGCTGGGAATCAAACCTGGGTCCTCTGTAAGAGCAACCAGCGCACTTAACCACTGAGCCATCTCTCCAGCCCCATACTTTTCTAATGTTTGAGGAACCCCCATAATGTTTTTCATGATGGCAGCATAATGAATGTGCCCATCAACACTGTACAAGGATGCCTTTTTCTTGTCAGCATGTTTCTTTCACCTTTTTGACCACAGACATTCTATTAGGTGGAAAGTGGTACCTCATGGTGACTTTAATTTGTAGTGCCCTGATGAGTAATGATGCCCAACATTTAAAAAATATATTTGTTGGGGGCTGGAGAGATGGCTTGGTGGTTAAGAGCACTGGCTGCTTTTTCAGAGGACCTGAGTTCAGTTCCCAGCACCCACACTGGATGACTCACAACTGCCTATAACTCCAGTTCCAGGGTATTTGATAACCTCCTCTGGTCTCTGAGGGCACCTGCACATACATGGTGTACATATATACACTCAGACACACCCGCACATAAATAAAATAAACCTTTAAAAAGGGTTCATTTTTGTTTGTCTTCTTTTAAGAAATGTCTAAGTCCTTTGCTCGCTTTTAGATTGAGCTGTTCATCTTGTTGCTATTGAATCGAGGTTATTCTGTATTCTGGATAGTAACTCCTTACAGATGTACGTGTGCAAATGTGTTCTCCTGTTCTCTACACTGTCTCTGCTGTTGCTTCATTTGCTGTGCAGAGGCTTTCTAACTGGATGCAGTTCTGTCTACCTTCGACTTTGTTGTCTGCTTCTGGGGCATATCCAAAAAAATCACTGCCAAAACCAGTGTCATGATGTTTTTCTTCTATATTTTCTTCTAGTAGTTTGACAGTTTTAGGTCTTAAAGTTGGGTCTGTTTTGAGTTGATTTTTGTAAATAGTGTGAGATAAGGGTCTGATTCCATTCTTCCGCATGTGCATATTCAGTCTGTCCAATACCATATGTTAAGGAGGACTTCCCCTCACTGGGGAGTTCTCTCTCAGGGTCTTGTTATATGGCACATGCTGGACTGGAACTTGCAGTCCTTCTGTGTCAGCCTCCTGAGCGCTGGGATTACAGGCATGCCCCACCACACCTGGCCCCATTCATCTGGAGTGCAGCCCCAGGAAGCACCTGTTTATCAAGAATCCCTCAGACACATAAAGCAAACAAAGGCTCTGGTTACTGAACTAAGTCAAGCAAGCAAACTAAAGCAGGTAAAAAAATCATTTTCCAACAAAGTGTGAAAACACGGCTTTCTGTTCAACTTGGTTTGTGAGAAAATACAGCTCTGCAGAAAACCATCCCTGCAGCATTCTGGTGGACAGGGTTCTGGCTCAGTTTATTCCTGAACAGTCCCTGTAGGAGCTCCAGGCTGCAAACCAACAGGACTCCTGTGGCCCAAGCAAGTAAAGTGTGCCCTCTTCTGTGCCTGAGTTATTTATGCAGAAATCTATTAAGCCTGTCCCCTGGGGCTTCCCCAGGTAACCAACTTTGTGGTTTTCCCTTCAAGTGGCTTTCAACAATGCAATAAAAAAAAAAACAAAACAAAAACCTGATCAATTTAAGTAAGAGGTCAGCTACGGAGGTGGTCAATTTCTCTGATTTCTCAAGTGCCCAAGTCCCGAGAGACCCGCTCAATATCTTCCACCACTTTAGACACGTGATCTCAGAAAGATGTTTTCCAGAGATTTCTGGCTTCAGGGTCTGAGCACAGGGAGAGAATGCACTGTCTTGTCTCCCCTGTAAGGAGGGCGATGCAGGTAAAGGGTAAATGTATTCTGTTGATCTCTCCGTGCCTTCTGAGTGACAAAAGTCAGCTGGAGGCACCCACATACCTTTATGTGGCTATTATCCTTTAAAGCTAGCACCGAAGTTATGAGCAGGAACTCTGCTGTGTCTCTCCCTGGGTTCAAATCCAGCTCTGCTGCCTGGTGGCTGTGGGATTTTACAGCCAGTAGTTTTACCATTTGTCATTTGGCTGTCTCATCTATAAAATGAGCTTTGTAATAACACCTTCCTCCCAGGATGCTGGGTATGGGTCAAATGAAGTAATTATCACACAGTGCTTAAAAGAGTACTGTGCAGAGCACACAAGCCCCACCGGATGCTAGAGAGCTCACATCACAACTGTTGATATAAATTACAGGGCCAGGGAGATAGCTCAGTTGGTCAAGTGTTTGCTTCACAACCATGAGGACTGACTTCAATCCCCAGCATTCATATAAAAAGCTGGGCACGGCAACACATACTTGTAATCCCAGGCCTGGGAAGGCAGAGATAGATCCATGGAGCTCTCTGGACAGCCAGCCTAGTGGAATAGTCAAGACCCAGGTCTCAGTGAGAGATCCCATCTCAAAGAACAAGAGGTACCGTTCCTGAAGGATAGCATCTGAGGTTGACTGCTGGCTTCCACATGCATGCATATATATATGAACTTATGCACCTATCAACATGTGTACCCATGCACACACAAGCATACACTTCTGCACACACACACACACACACACACACACACACACACACACACTCAAATATAAATTACAAAGCAAAATGCAGCCTGGAAAGAATACACTGTGTGAAAGGAGCAAATACAGGGACCAGCACACAGAACTGCAATCACAGTGCTTCCCAAGATCTCAAATTAGACACCGTGTCTAACAAATGCCACCAGAATCAAAGCAATCCTTCCCTAGTGGGGATGCCTGGCTCCCAGAAGGCTACAACCCTGGCCAGCATGGTTCTATGAGCAAATTGTGGTGACAGAGGTCAGAGTCAGTGTAGGATGAAAAGGCAGCTTCTGGAACAGTTCAGCAAGCAAGGAAAAGCAGATCCCTTAGGGTGCTATGAGGCTACCCATGAGGCTCCTGTTCCTCTTTTCTCCCCAGCCCAAGGACCAATCCTAACCCTGCTGGTTCTAGAAGGCTCCTTTAGTGAGCATGTCCTAGGAATGCAGACTTGGGCGCCAGCCTGCCTGAGTTCATCTCTCAGCTCTGTCCTCATCAACTGGGTCAGCCTGGACAGGCAATTAATCTTTAGTTTTCTTATACATAAAATGGCCACATTGTATTACTTTGTGTTTTACTTTGTGATTTAACAAGTAACTGACATAGCAGGTATAAGCTTTTTACAAGTATCAAGTTGTTTAATTCTCAGGATAATCATGTGAGGCAGGCTTTATTATCTTTAATCCATTTTACAGTTAAGAAAAATGAGGCCTACTTAATTGGTTAATTTACTTGTTATATTAGTCTATTCTCTATGACTATAACAAAATACTCAAACTGAGTACATTGAACTTGCAATGTAGTTGAGATGACCTTGAACTTCTTTTTTGTTTTTTTGAGACAGAGTCTTCCTGTAGCCTCAGATGGCCTGGAACTTGCTATGTAGACCAGACTGGCCTTGATCTCATAGAGATCTGCCTTCTCTGACTCCCGAGTGCTGGGATTTATAGGTTTGTTCTACCACGCCTAGTTTGTAGTACTGGGGATTGAACCTGGGGCCTCCTACATTCTAGGCAAGCATCTATCCACTGAGCTACATCCTTGTAGCTCCTGAAAGTTCAAGATTAGGAGGCTCCTCTTGTTTTCTAGTTCAACCTCTGTTGATGGTCACTCTGCCTGTGACACATTATGATGGATATAGCATTATTGTGGCAGGAGCTTGTGCGAGAGAGAAAAGGCTTACATGGCAAGACAGGAAACCAGAGTCTTGCTCTTCCATAACAGCATCGTGAGAATTCACCAGAGTCCTGTATGACCCATATTAATTCTTTCCCAGGACAGCATGACCTTTCTCCAGCATATGCTTCTTAAGGTCTCACATCTCCAGACCACCACACTTCGGATTATCATCTCAACGAATGAATTTGAGGGAGAAAAACCACAGGTACTCAACCTCTCCAGCTTCTGCCTCACTATGCATTCTGCCTGGTCCCATTTTTAGTGATTTGCTGGCCAACAGGGGACTGATGTGAATGACAGCATGGCTTCCACAGAGATTCTTCATACTGTGACTCTGGAATCTATATCACAGCAGTCCCCACAGTCAAGATCAGTAATATTGAGCCTCCCTTTATTGCATGCTTATTGTACACAGGCACTGCTATGTGCTCAATTTCTACCACTTCAACTGATCCTCTCCTGGAGGATCATAGTCATAGTCATCATCATCATCATCATCACCATCATCATCCTTACCACCACCACTGTTCCCACTCCATGTAGGCAAGGACACCGATAGGGTCTGAGTGTCTGTACTAGTTACTTTTCTTGTCCCTGTGACTAAACAACTGACAAAAGCAACTTAGAGTGGAAGGATTTATTCTGACATGGGGTTATAGTCCCCATTCTGGTTATAGTCCATCATGGTGGACATGGCACAGCATGGTTTGGTTGATGGTATCAGGAGCATGTGACAGCTGCAGAGAGCTTGGGCCAGAAGCCAGGTGGGGCTATAACCCTGTTACTCACTTCCTCCAACTAGGTTCTAGTTTCTAAAAGTTCCACTACTTTCCAAAGCTGCACCATCATCCAGGACCAAGTGTCCAAACATGTGAGCCTGTTGGTGGGACACTTTACATTCAAACCATGCCAGTGCCTAACACCAAAGCCAGTGTGCTCTTGTTAGGCAGCAAAACATAGTGCCCATGACCAGCGCCCGTGTCCCCATCTGCTTCTTAGTTCCTAGGAGACTTCAACATGGAAGCCTCAGTTTCCCCCATCTACAAAGCAGGATGATGACACAGTAGTTAATATCAGTAATAAGGTTTTAAAGAGAAAACACTCTGGAATTGCTCAGCGTAGTATGTGATGATACTAATTGCTCAATACTTGGAATGTATATTTGTTACTGTGATTTGGCAGATGCCCTCTCCAGGGATTCAGCCAAACCATCTCCATTCTCCATCCACTCAACCCTCTGACCCCAGGAAGCTCTTTCCTATCTGCTAAGGCCTTTTCCAGTTGTTCATCAGTCCAGTCTCCCTGGGCCCAGCCTCCACTGTGGCCTCCCATCTGCTGGGCCCTGCTGAGAGCCTGCTATTGTTCTTGGGCCTTTCTACTCCTCTGCCCTTGTGTCATGCCCTCATCTGTCTGGGTACCACCAGCCGGCTGGCCATGTGGGACAGAGCAACTGACTTCTGGGTCTTCTTGGAGGTAGCAGCCAGGGATCTGCCTAAGGGCAGGGATGCCTTATAAGGGAAAGCCTTGCACTCTCACTCATGTGGAAAGTGCTGGAAGCCTACCACTGTAGATACATGATAAGGTGTTTGGTTGTCATGGGGTTGAATATGGGAGGATTTAGCCCCATCATGCTGCTTAGGACCCCACCACTGGTAACTTGAGTTATAAGATGATTCCCCAAGACCATGTTAATTAGTTGTCTTGAAAGAGAATGAAGATAACACCCAGAGGAATGCTGAGCACTTACAGTTTCTGGCACACTAGTTTATATTAATCATACTGTAGGCATTTACAGATAACACTGGATTTGCTAAGCATTTTACTTATAATACCTCAATTAATCTTCAAAACAGCTCTTCCCCGCAACCCCACCCCAGATTGGAGGCTGTTACCCTTCGTTTATAGAGGAAAATAGGCGCTGAGGTTCCCTCTCACTTTATTAGGGTCTCACTACTCATAGGTGATGGAGCTGGCAGTATGCCCAGGCAGCCCAACTCAGCCTATGTTCCCTCACATCTCGCCACCACAGCAGGAGCCCCCAAGGCAAGTTTTTACAGCCACATTTCACAGATAAGGAATCAGAGCCTGGAAGGAGTTAGCTGTGGTGTCCATGTCACTCAGGCCCCTGTAGCTCCATTTCAACCCAGCTCTATTGCCTTAAAGGCCAGGCTTAAGTAGGGCCTGTACTTTGTATTTCCCTTTCTGACCCAGTCAATTCTAGAGGGTTCAGTGCCACCAAGTACCTGCTGTGCACCACACATTGTGGGCACAGAGAGGCTGACAGGATATGAATTCTGCCTGCCCTGGAGAGACTCAGAATCTAAGGGACATATCCTTATTTAATCATTCATACACATACATGGATTGTACACCAGTTATAGGCCAGACCCTGGGTTTAGGTGCGATACTGTGTGCCAGAACTATTCTAACTTTACACATACACACACATACACACACATGATGCCATATATGTAAACACATATATAACATCCATACATACATATATACTCATCCATAGTTACAATTTTATTCAATCTTTTCTTTAACCTTATAAATTTTATCTTCATTATATCCCAGGGAGGCTAAGATATTTGCCCAATAACATCCAGCCAGTCAGTGGTAGAATGGGGATTTGACTTAGGGTCAGCTTTGGCTGGGTCCTGCTCTTGCTAGTCAACTCTACTGCCACTCTGTGCCATCACCAGCCCCTCATGCTTGCTCAGACTCTTCAAATGATGCTCAGGTAGCTAGCTGCTAGATGCCAGGTACTGGGATGAGTGACTGCCAAAGTAATATGAGTTCCCAAGTACAGCCTTTAGTTTGAAGGTTTCCTGCAACTGCTCCTCGGGAGAGCCCTGCCTCTCAGTCCTTTTGTCTTCCCCATCCCTCCAGCCAAGAGGACCCAATTCCTACTCCAGATACCCGTTTCCCTATTATTTATCTCTGTATGCATAGTATGCCTCTCACTCCAATCCTCTCCCCTTCAATTTTCTTCCTCCCAAATCATATTCTGGAGACAAGTCCCACTGGACAGCTTCTAACTTGCAGAGTCCCAGCTGTACATACTGAATGCTCCCTCCTATACTTTTCTAAGGTCAGGAAACTGGAGGCACAAAGGGGACCTATTTGGATGAGTCACAGATGCATTTAGGAACAGAATCCCTGTCTTTCTTTTAAGTCATTAGCAAGCAGGTTTGGGCGAATCAGTGGTTCTCAGCCAGGGGCTGACTTTGACATCTAGGGGATGTTTGGTGATATGTAGAAACATTTTTGGCTGTCACATGACGAAGGTGCTTGTGGTATCCATGAGGCAGAGATTAGGACTCTGGTAAACAGCCTCTAGCATACAGGAAGGCTGCCTCTCCTCCCTGCCACAACAAAGAATTGTCCAGCTCCAAATGCCAAGAGTGCTGAGGCAATGAAAACCTGCTGTAGAGTAATGAAGTGTTTTTGCCTCACTTCTTATACATCAAGCAGTTCCCATTACAGGATTCTGCGAGTGTGACAATCAAATGGTGCCATTGGAAATGAATCGTGAAATGGCAAATCAGAAGACTATAGGCCTGATTTGGATATGGCCCCCAGCCCCTCCTCAGCACACTTCCCAGACACAGGCTTAGTCAAACTCTTCACAGGCTTCAAATCCTGAAATTGATGACCTCTTCCTTTTGTTTTTGGGTAGGAGAAAGATTAATAAATTGAGAGCATTCTGTGCTGAAGTCAGTCATACAGGGATTTCTGTGCACCTTTCTAAAAAAAAGGCAAAATGGTATTACTGCAGTAAATGGAAATTACAAAGTTCCTGGGGAAAATATTGGTCCTAGAATTGGACCCACTTGCTGTTTAATGCTACTACCAAAGCACAGAAAAGAACCAGCTCGTTAAATCTGCCTCAGAGGAAGAAAAGCAAGCTTGATGACACCACGTCCTCTGCCCTGCCCATCCCTTCTGCCTTAGGAGGAAAGAAATTCTCTTTGGAATGTGATGTTCAGTTAGCAACACAACCACTACCTTTATCTGCCCCAAGGATACAAATGCTGGGCCTGTTCAGATATGTTTACAAAGACTGATCTCCAAAGCAGGGCTGCAAACACCCAGGAGAATGGAAGCACTGTGTCTCTTTCTGTATGCACTGCCACATTATTTTAAGCAGAAAATGATGAGACAGCATTATAAGTCTCCTGCTTTGCCATCACAATTTAGTTTTAAAAAGAGCAGAAATAATGTCTACCTGTAGGGAATATATTCAGCCCTAATTAAGGATGTGTGGCTAATTCTTGTCAACTTGACACAAATTAGAGATACCTGGGAAGAGAGACTCTCAAATGAAGAATTTCCTAGCCATGTCTGTGAGATATTTTCTTAATTGTTAGTTGATGTCGGAGAGCCCAGCCCACTGTGGGTGGTGCCATCCCTAGGCAGGAGGGCCTGGGCTGTATAAGAAAGGTAGCTGAGTATCAGTCAAAGACAGCAAGCCAGTCAACAGCATTCTCTGCTTCAGTTCCTGACACCAGATTCCTGCCTTGACTTCTCTTGATGATGGACTTTAATCTGCAAGCCAATCTTTCTTCCCCAAGTTGCTTTTGATCAGTGACTTACTACAGTAACAGAGGGCAGACTAGAACAGGATGCAAGCCCTTCTGGCAGATACGGCTTGCTGTCCTCCAGAATCCTTTATTATCTTCATGTATTTGTTTTAGGATTCACATTTTCAGCTAATCACACTGCTGCTCAAAGAGTACACTTACCAGGCTCCCTTGCAGCTATATGTGGTCACAAGACAGTGATGATCAATAAGAAGTGATGCATGTAATCCCTGGGTCCTGTGCTGCTCTTCTACTTTCTTCCCACTAGATAGATGCAGTCTTTCTGTGTGGGGCTGTGCAAAGGCAGGCACTACCCAGGGGTTTGGAGACCCAAAAGAGGGAATGTGCTTTGGTACTGACCTCATGAATTCCTATAACAGCTATGAACTGATTATCCTTGGATTGTTATATAACAGAGAATTTTTAGCTCCTGTCCTGTCTAAAACAAGGCATTCTGCCCTTCTTGAAGCTAATGAGTGTACATCCTATCAGTCTACTCTGTAAATGTTTTGGTAATTTCAATCAATGCAGGGAGACACTCAGGGAAAACTAAGTGTAGGCAGTTACCACACTGGGTGCTACAGAGGCAAGATGAAAAGCATAGACCCTCCTTCAAGGAATTCTAGACAGAACTAATGGCCTTCATCACTCTTAATTAATTAACAACTCAGTTCCTGAAGTGAGGGGAAAGTTCTAGTGCTACAATTCCAAATGCATTGAACCAGGTGTGGTGGCACATGTCTTTGATCCCAGTACTTGGGAGGCAGAGGCAGGCAGATCTCTGTGAGTCTGAGGCCAGACTGATCTACATAGTGAGATCCAGGCCAGCCATGGCTGCATCATGAGGCCCTATGTTAAAATAAACAAACAAAAAAGCAAACCATCTCAAATGCACTTCTGGTGGTACCAGCCTTTTAAGATACTCTGTAAAGGGCCAAGTAGTGAATATTTTAGGCTTTGTGGGTCTCTGTCATGGTTACTTAACTCCACCACTATAGCATCCATAAAAATGGATGTGGCTATTTTCCCATACAACTTCATTTGCAAAAATAGTGAGCAGGCAGCTGGAACTTCATGATGCCTGCTTTATGACAATATATTTGAATGGAATAACCTTCTCTTTGATATATATAAGAAATCTAGGATGTTAAAAAACTGTTTTTTTAAGTCTGTTTAATTTTTTAAAAAATTTTATTTATTTTTATTTTATGTGTGTGTGTTTTGCTGCATTTAAGTGCACCCATGTGTGCAATGCCTGAAGAAGCCAGAAGAGGGCATTGAATCTTCTGGAACTGGAGTTTTAGATGGCTGTTATCTGCCATGTGGGTGCTAGGAACTAAACCTGGGTAATTTGCAAGAACAGTTGACTGCCGAGTCACCTCTCTGGCACCGTTTAATTTTCTTTAAGAGAGTGCTTCTCAACTTTATTGAACCACTTTGCACTTCTTAAATAATGGGTATTCATATTTTGAAACTGGCCTTCTGAATGTGCTATTGAAAATATTGACTGAGTAAATAACTTTTATTGCTATGGAATTATTTTAGGTACACATAAAATATAGACTAATGCAGTGACCATCTACCTGCTCATCATCCAACAAAAATGAAAAAATAAATCATTTTGTCCTAGTTTGCTTTGTATTGCTGTGATGAAACACTAACCAAAACTAACTTGGGAGAGAAAAGGGTTTATTGCATCTTACTCTTCCAAGTGAGGGCAGGAACTCAGGGAAGGAACCTGGAGGCAGGAACTGAAGCACAGACCATGGAGGAACACTGCTTACTGGCTTGCTCTTCTGGCCTGTGCTCAGCCTGTTTTTTCATACAGCCTAGGACACCTAGGCACCACCCACAGTGGGCTGGGCCCTCCCACAACACTCAACAATCAAGAAAATGCCTCCCAGACATGCTCATAGGCCAATCCATAGAGGAAATTCCCTGACTGAGGCTCCCTTTTCCCAGGTATGTCAAGTCGACAAGTAAACTGTCTAGCACACCAATGCCAGGACAAGCAAGGACCCTGATGTCCTCATCCTGTCATCTCCGCTATGCCCTCATCCCATCATCTCCACTAAACCCTCAGTCCTATCATTCCCATCCCTTTCTAGAAGATGGACCCTCCTGAATCTGACACGTCTCACTGTTATCTGGACTTTATACTTTGTCTTGTGCTTAGGAATTCTTGACACTATTATAGGCTCTTTTGCATGCTGTCAAACTTCACATAAATGTTTGCATTCTGCAAGAATCCTTCTTCAACTTTTTTTTGGTGGGGCATATTTGTTAGTTAAGCTATGTAATAATACACAAATGTAGTTCATTTATGTTCATCACTACTTGGCTTTCTATTCAATGAATATGCATAATTTATTTATCCATTTGCCTGGAGACATAGAGCTTGTTTTCTTTCCCTTTCTCTTGTTATTATAAACACTATGTCTGTGAACATTCTTGCTTGTGTCTCCTTATTTCCACATAGAAGTATTTCCCAAGGGCATAGACAGAACAGCGGAATTATGTTTTCAAGTTTGCTTGAAAGTAGATTTAGAGTTCCCTCCAGTGGTATCTAAGAGTTCGCTCTACGATATATCTTTGCTCAAATCAGATAGTATGAGAGTTCTAAAAAAGAATTTTATTTACAGTGTTCGTCTGCATACAGGTCCGGAGGTCTTACTTTCCACCACAGTGAAGTAGGGCCTCTCTTGCCTCTGCCGCTTCACTCCAGGATAGCTGGTCCCTGAGCCCCTGGGAAATCTGCATTTCTACCCCCCCATCTTGTAGTAGGAGTGCTGGGATTACACAGTGTGCTACCATGCCAGCTTTTTTTTTTTAATTTTAAAATATTTTTATTTATTATTTTTATTTTATGTGTATGACTGTTATGCCTGCAAATAAGTAAGTGCACCCATGTTGTGCAATGCTCTTGGAGGACAGAAGAGGCTGTCGGATCCCCTGGAACTGGAGTTACAGACAGTTGTTAGCTGCCATGTGGGTGCTGGGATTCAAACCCGGGTCTTCTGCAAGAACAGTGAGTGTTCTTAACTGCTGAGCCATCTCTCCAGCCCTACCGTGCCAGCTTTTTACATGGGATCCAGGGATTGAGTTCAGGTTGTCAGGCTTGCATAGCAAGTGTTCTTGCCTAAACTTTTTTTTTTTTCTTTTTGATGGGTGATTTTAAATTGCATTTCCAGGATTGCTAGTGAGGCTGAGTTTTCCTCAAGCATTTCTTACCACTTGGGAGAATAGTGCTAAGTCTTTGTGGGGTATTTTGGTATTGGCCAAAGCGGACAAGTGCAGCACTGGAACTACTAAGAGAAACAGGACGGTGGCTGAACTTTTTAATAAGCGCCATGGGCCTGTTGAACAAAGGGGCTTTCACATTTCCCATCATGCTTTTGATCGAGGCTGCCTTTCTAGTACAGAGAACATGGGCCTTTGGAGTTACACAAACCTGTTTCAAATTCTAGATGGGTCACAGTCTCTACACATCTGTGGGCAAGTTTTGCAACCTGCTGAAGACTGAGCGTCCTCTGGTGTGAAGAACCATATCCTGGGTAGAGCCGGGGGCAAACGAACAGAGTATGTATGAGAAACAACTGGGACCAAGCCCGGTCCATGCAGGCTTGCAACTGCTCTCTTAAAAATTCAAGAGAGAGAGAGCGAGGCTGGAGAGATGGTTCAGTGGTTAGGGACACCGGTTGTTCTTGCAAAGGCCTGGGTTCAAATCCTAGCACCCACATGGCAGCTAACAACTGTCTGTAACTCCAGTCCCAGGGGATCCGAGAGCCTCTTCTGACCTCCGCGGGCACTGCACGACACAGGTGCATTTACCTACATGCAGGCAATACACGCATACACTAAAAATAAATAAAAATTTTTAAAAATCCAAGAGCGTAAGCTGGGGAGATGGCTCATAAGTAAAGTGCTTACCATGCCAACATGAGCACCTGAGTTTGGATCCCCAGCATCCACATAAAAAGATGGGCTTTTTTTTTTTTAGTGGCCAGTGTCTGTAATCCCAGCACTGGGGAGACAGAGACAGGTAAATCCCTGGAACTTGATGGCCAGCCAGTCTAGTCAAATTGTCAACTCCAGGTTCAGTGAGAGAAAGTATCTCAAAAAATAAGGTGGTGAGTGACTGAGGAAAACGCCTATGCTAGTTAGTTTTTGTCAAATTGATTCATATTAGAGTCACCTGGGAAGTGGGAACCTCAAATGAAGAATTTCCCAGATCAGAATGGCCTGTGCCCATGTCTGTGAGGCATTTATTTAAATTGCTAGTTGATGCAGAAAGGCCCAGCCCACAGCGGGAGGTGCCATCCCTGGGCAGGTGGGCCTGGGCTATATAAGAAATATATAAGCAAGTCAGCAACATTCCTCCATGGCTACATGCTCAGTTTCCCCCACAGGTGAGTCTGTCACTGCCATTTTCCAGGGCTAATGGAAGACACTGGAGCTCACCTAGGCTGGTGGTTCTCACTCTGTGGTGGGCGATGGGGCCAATGACAGGATAGTGAACCTTGGGAATGTGGCACCTTCAAGCAGAATACGTGATGCCTATGACCTCTGTGTGGGGTGGACTGGCTCCTTGCTACCGCTGGAAGCCTCTCTACCCTGGTTTGTAATAAACTCACTGGACTAAGTACCCAGCTCTGAAGGAAGTCCTAGTTGCCTGATCAATTGCTCAGGAAAGATAATAATCTTATGTCACTAAATTCATAGACTACAGTTTAGTTAGGGAGGGAGGGTTGTTGGCATGTGAGCAAATCAATGTGTGCAGAAACCTAATAGAATCAAGAGTGGGCCAAAAATTATTTTTAAAAAATAAGTAAATCCCTGTTCCCTGGGAAGTCAAATCCCATATGGAAAACTAGATAACCCTGCAACTGCCAGTCTGGATCTGGAGCCTTGTCTGGAAGGGAGCCCCAAACGCCACTTAAGAAGTAGTTCTCTCTGTTGCTGTAAGCACCAAATGTGTTTTTGCTTTGCTTTTAACACTTTGGAAGCTGGGACTAATTCCAAGTGTTGGCAAACTGTCTGTCGCCTGCAGTCTGGCTTCCGCCCACACCAGGCAGCGGAGACTGCCTCTGCAGAAGGCACTAATGACTCCCCACTGCCAGGTCCCCATGGCCCTTTCAGCCCGCATCTTCTGTGCCTGAGTTGCAACCTTGGATTCTGGAGACTCCTGCCACCTCATGCTTCTCTGACCTTGGGCTGCCCTTCCTTGTCTTGCAGGGCCTGCGCTTGGCCAGTCCTTTCCTTAAAGTGATTTAATCTGCACAGCATTACTTCAGTAGCCCCAGTTAAGACCTCACTGCTGAGTGCTACCCCTGACTCTCCTCCTCTACCTCTTCTGTTTTTTTGAGACAGCGTCTCATGTAGTCCAAACTTCTTTCAAACATACTATGTAGCTGAGGATGACCTTGAACGCCTGATTCTTCAGTCCCCATCTTCTGAGCACTGGGAATACAAGAGTGTGCCACCATGCCCAGTTTATGAAGCTCAGGGATCTGAAAACTGTGCATGTACTTTCCCAATGTAGCCACATCCCCAGCCCTTCACCTGACTTTTTACCTGCCTACTGATGCCTCACCCTTTTGCATCTGAATTAGCTTGGGTAAGGTCTAGTCTGTTTGCATATAGACATTTTCCCATAACCCTTTGCATCATCTCATCATTCATTCAACAAATACTGATTGGGTGCTGACCACATGCAGACCCATGATCCAGGAAACAGATTTTTGCCCCAGCCTAAAGAGAGAAGGAAGACAATTATCTGAGATAAAAGTCCATGTAGGTAACCATTTCTTCCAGAATAGTCTAGCTTCTACTCTCTTGGGACAAAGACCAGGCAATCAGAGGACACATATGCTGGCTGCACATATCCTATTTCCTCCTGCTAGTTCATCCCACAGTGATCCCATCAGCCTGGTTGCTGAGGACATGGTACTAGACTCCAGCCAGTGATTACTTTCACAGACTCACACTTCAGAGAAAACACAAAACCTGAGCCATATTGATGAGCCCTGCAGTCCCAGAGATAGGGACAGTGGCTCCCAAGGCAGTCAACCCTGACTGATTCTCTTCCTACATCCTGAGGACAGACACACCAGTAGTGGCAGGAGGTTTAAGATACACCCTGCTCAGAGGGGTGTTTTATTGCCAGCAACTTATAGACAGAGAAACTAATGTCCAGAGCTGGTGAGACATACCTAAGGTCACACACACAGTAAGTGGTACAGCCAGGCTTTGGATCCTAGCAGAGATATTTCTACCAACTGATCTCTGCTAAGGAGAGTCTGGGTAAGGACTTTCTCCCTGGCAACCTTTCTCTGAGGACCAGATCTGTAAGGACTTTCTCATTCATACAGACAACCAACATTTTCCAAAACAAACCCAGGACTGCTTCTCCTGCATTTCCCATGCACCATCTTTGAGCAAAACCCTTCAAATTGCAAATGTACACTCTCAAGCTAGAATTTTGAAACCAATTTCCACATAAAAATGTGATAAATGGAATAGACAAAATCCACTTTACTGGTGTTATGTGTGGACTTACATCTTGATGTATGTCATTAGGGTGGCGCCTAATATGACTCCTGTCCTTATGTGAAGTGGATATGCAGATACAGACGTGAGACGGTGGTCTTATGAGGATAGACTCAGAGACTGGAGTGATGCTGCCAGGAGTCAAGGGATGCCTGGGGCTATTGGAAGCTGGGGCACAAGGAAGTTCCTGTCCTGGAGACTGTGAGGGAGCATGCCCTGCTGATAACTTGATCTTAGACTGTTAGCCTCCATCACTCCAATGACCAATGGCTATTTTAAGTGGCTCAGACAGGGATACTTTGTTACTGCAGCCCTGGCAAACAGACACACCTAGCTGTGTATTCCCCTCTTGGGAGTCACCGTTGGCCTGCCAGAGAGCCTGGGCCATGTGCAGCAAATATACATGTGCATCTTTCACCCACAGATTTAATTCTATTTGTGTGTGTGTGTGTGTGTGTGTGTGTGTGTGTGTGTGTGTGTGTATGTATGTATGTCACATGGGTGCAGATGCCCGAAGAGGCCATAAGGGGGTATCAGATCCTGGAGAGTTGGAGTTACAGGTGGTTGTGAGCTGCCTGATGTAGGTTCTGGAAACCACTCAGGTCCTCTGGAAGAGCAGTATGTGCACTTATGCTGAGCCAACTCTCCAGTCTTTTACTGGTTTTTTTTCGGTCTTTTGGAGACAGGGTTTCCCTGTAGTCCCAGCTGTCCTGGAACTCACTATGTAGACCAGGCTGGCCTTGAACTCACAGAGATCCACCTGCCTTTGCCTCCCGAGTGCTGGGATTAAAGGCATGCGCCACCACGCCTGGCAGTCTTTTACTGTTTCTAAGAGTATAGTTTTGGAATACTTAGTTTATTCACCTCTGCCTGAAACTGTTCATCATACACAGACTCTCCTGCCCCCCTGTAGCCCTCCAGGTCCATTCTGCAAACTTCTCCTTTGCCCTCACATTCACCAAGTCCTGCCACTCCCACCTCTCCAGTTTCTCCCCGGTCTGTCCTGTCCCCATCTCTGGCTGTGAGCATCTCACCTGAATCACAGCGTCTGTGACCCCTGCCTGCCTCCCTCATCTTTCATGCTGCCAGCAGTCCCTATCTCTAAAGTTTAAATCTGATATTGTTTCCTTGGTTTTGGCAGGACTAAAAAACATCATCCCAGGCTGAATTTGGCCACACTCAGCTCTACATTTGGTGCCTGGTTCTGAGCACTCTGCATGTGCTGGGTCCCACAGTGAGGCCTGTGCACATGTGCTCTCTATTGCGATGCATTTCTCTAATTCCTTTCCCTCTTCTTTCTTCCCTTCCCCTCTACTTCCCTGCATGGTTCATTTCTGTTTATTATTCAGGATACAGATCAAATGGTCCCTGCAGGAAGCCCACAGTAGCTCCCTGGCCTAGATCCCTACTGACCGCCATCACAGCAGTCACCATGGTTTGCTCTATTTCTGGACCTTCTCTGTCTGTCTCCTGCCCAGTTGAGTGCATAGTAGGACAGTCACAGGGTAGGTGCTCTGTAAGTGTTTGTTGAGTGTCAGGTTGTCTGGTTAGCTTGGCATCCTGATCAGGCTCCACAGCCTGTCCCTGACCCTGGTAAGGGAGGACAGCTGAGCTTCAAAGATACTCCCCTGGGATCCTGGAGAGGGCAGCATTCTTGTGTTCCAGGAGGTGCTAATGCATTAGCATCAGCTCCAGCTGGGTCACTGCAGCCCACAATGTGGAGTCTAATGTCTATTGGAGGTGAAGAAGAGGCTGACCTGGCAAGGCTGTGAATCTGGTAAGAGGTTTATTCAGGCAGGGATAGGCAAGGGCACCCAAGGGGAGAGGGGAAAGCAGACTGCCAGGCTGGGAGCATTCCAGGGACCCACAGAGCCAATATGGGCCCAGGTGCTTGGTCTTTGCAGGTGACCTTCTGAGGAGAAAGTGGGAGGCCCTTGGTTGGGATTCAGGGAGCTATGTTGGCATGACTGAAGGTGATGGCTGGTATACAGCTCTGTGTGACTGCAATTCTCTCCATAAGCCCCTTGCCCTAAGAGATGCTAAGTGTCTCTTGAAATTTTTAAAATTTATGTGTACGAGTGTTTTGCCTGTATGTAAGTGTACCACATGTGTGCAGTGCCTGTGGAGGCCAGAAAGAGAGCATCAGAACTGGAGTTGCAAATGACTGTTACCCTCCATGTGGGTGCTAGAAACTGAATTCAGATCCTCTATAAGAGCAGCCAGTGCTTTTAACCACTGAGCCATCTCTCCAGCCCCCAAATGTCCTTTTAATTAGGAGCTTCTTACCTCAATTCATCTCTGCCCCATACCCCATTCTTCTTTCTTGGGAAGTCTGAGACTCTATTTGACATCACCTTGCTCATTTGTTCATTACTATTTAGTGGCTACGTCTTCCCTGTGGCAGGAAAGTTCTGAGGACCCTGTCTCCTCCTAGCCCCCACAACAGGATCTGGTATCACCAAGATTCAATGAGGGGATGGATGGTATGTGAGACACTTCTGTATCCATTGATCTGAGGAGTTGGACAACTATGAGTTAAAACTGTTCACAAAGAATTACACAGCATACAGATCCTTTTTTGTTCTCTATATAATACATATGGCAAGTATTTACATAGTATTGGATATGCAAATCATCTAGAGATGATTTAAAGTGAACAAGAGATTACGAACAGCCACTTACAAATTTCATGCCATTTTATAGAGGACTTGAACATCTACAGATTTTGGGGGTCTATGGGGGTACTGAAATCCATTCCCCGCAGACACCAAGGGATGTCTATTCCTTCTGACCCTTCTGAGAGCAAAGGTTGGAATTCTGCATATCTGGAAGATTCTCTTCTTCACAGGCAACAGATGTCCTGTGTGGGCTCTGCAGGCCATCAGTACCCCACACCATGCCTGTACCTGAACCTCAGTTGTCACTACAGGGCTGTGTTTCATGACCAGTGTTCTTGTGGCACAACCTTCCCCTTGGAACCCAATCTGACCACATCATATCAGCCTTCAGAGGTGTCCCAGAGACTGGGGAAGGATCGAAACCAGCAGGTCAAACAGTGGTGTGAACCTCATCCCTGATCCCCCACCATGGTCTGGCAGCCCATGAAGCAGTTGTTGCTCCCATCTTTGCAGAGGAGGGGGAAGTAAGTGACCCCGGTTACATGCTAGAATCAGCAGACCTGGATGATAGCGCCTCTGTGGGGTCTGGCACTTAGGTGCTCTATAAGTACTACAGAAGAGCAGAGGTGAGGTTGGAAGTTGCCCGCTCTCCTGAGTCCCATTCACTCAGTACTTTGTCACCTCCAAACTTTCCCATTTGGGGATAGCTCAGCATCTTGCAAAAGGATTAATCATTTTTTCCTGGAAGGAGTTCATAGTGCTAATGGCCCCCGATCTTGTTGATGGGTGCTGCCTAGTGGAACAAAGGATCTGTGCACACCTGGCTGCTTTTGTTTTTTAATTCAGCCCTCACTCCAGAACAGGAAATCTACCTCATCCAAACACAAGGAAAACAACAGCATTTATCTTTGTATGTCTGAAGGGTTTCAAAACCAATCATTAAGAAAGCATACAAAACCTGCCAAGATGTATTAACTGTTCTTTCCTTCCTTTCCAGAGCTCCCCTACTCCCAAAGAACTGGAAGAAACAAAAAGCTCTGCTGTTTAGATGATCTGATACTTCATTAAGGAAGAATAAATGGGTCACCCCGTGCAGCCGCATGGAGTGTTACCCCTTTAGAATACATGATCACCATAGTAAGGCTCTACAGTAGCCGTGTAAAGACAGATGAACAGCTCTGGCAGCCTTCAGCCAAGGGCTCTCTGAAGATCAATGCCAGCATGTGTTCCAGACCTGGGAATCCGGACTAGGTTGCTCCTTTCCGACTGGTTCCCACACTACCTCCCTCCAGGAGACCTCGGCCAGCTGGTAGGCAATTATATGTGCTAATGTCACTGACACTCCAGGGCCAATGCCATGTTCCTGCATTTGTTAGAACATCACCTCTATGGCTGTTTCTACTAAGACAAGGGATCCCAGCTCTGACTCAGAAAAGGAGCAGTGAGACCACCTGGCAAATTCTAATGGCTGAATGGCAGGCAAGGCAGAGAAACTAGCTGTGCCTCATGTCAGCTATGTGACCTTGGATGAGTTCTAGCTCCCCTTTGAACCTCAGTTTTCTTCTCTGAAAATGGGATAAAATGGGTTAATGAACGTGCTTTGGGGATAGCTAGACTCTGCCTCCCAAGGACAGTTAGTGTAAGTTGAAGAGTAGGCTCTGCTGTATTTTCTAGATGTCTGAATGATCAAATTTCTCTGATATTGTTTTCTGCAAAAGAGAAACTCTGATTTCTACTTTATGTCACATTAATGAGAAAATAAGATGTGATTAGACAGAAAAACAGATACTTTCCATCTACTGATTTTTTTCTAGTTAATTCAGTTTGTACGTTTTACATTCTGTCTGTCTGTCCGTCTGTCCGTCCATGCATGCATGCCAGGGATTGAACTCAGGGCCTTGCTTATGCTAGACAGGTGCTTACCAATGAGCAATATCCCCAGTTCATTTTACACTTGTTATTTAGGAAAGTTATGGAACCCTATGCAAAAATCCCTCATTGCCCATGGGGGGTTGAATCTGGGATCCCCCATAGAGACCAAAGTCCATGGATGCTTAAGTGTCTTATATAAAGTAGTACAATATTTGTATATAATCTCCGTATATCCTCACATATACTGTAAGTCATCTCCAGACTATTCATAATACATGATACAATGTAAATGCTGTGTAAACAGTTGTTATATTCTATTGTCTAGGGAGAATGACAAAAGGTCTGCACATGCTCAGTATGACTTCTATTGTTTCTTTGAATATCTTCAATTCAGTTAGTTGAATCCGAGGATGTAAAACCCATGGTTAGAAAGGGCTGTCCTTTAGTTTCTTTGAAAATGATTTCCAACTTTGATGAAAATGTATCTGGAACAATCAGTATTTTCTATGT